>NW_026889764.1:9017500-9582500 GCF_033153115.1 Saccostrea echinata
CCGTAAGGATAATTTCCGGCTACCGTGTTTTTATTGTTTGCATCTTCATCATCAAAACGCACGTGCTCTTCCCTGACATACATTCCCTTGACCATTTGACAATAGGAGGTAAACCTCAGCAAATAGAATGGTTTTGTTGTAGGGAGTTGTATTTCTCTTCTGAATGAGCCGTCTTTCCTACAATAAATGAAAAATGTGATGATAACGATCTCTGATTGATCTTATACATCCTGTAAACAATAAGGATCCTGAACAGGGCAAAATCTAAAAATACCAGACGTGAAATTAGGTGCGTAGGAAGAGTAAGCATTCATTGTCGACCGATCATGCCTGCCGTAGGCCCTCTGTGTTTAACAGATAATGAGTAGTTCGGTATTAAGTTAGGATCACAACAATGGCATGGCAGTCGGTAGGAAACAAGTCAGTCAAACTAGACCCAAACATATGTTCTATTTGCAAAGTAGGTCAAACTATGACCATAGAGTTTTCAAAATGCTGTGTTACAACGCGAAATGTAATAACAACGCAAAATGTAATAAACCGGGGTTATTGCATTTTGCGTCGATATTAATGCAGAATGTAATAACGCAAAATGTAAAAACAGACTTTTTAGAATAATTCATTTTCCGCTATAACATTTTGCGTCGAGATTAAAATGTGTTAACGCAAAAAGTAACAACATAATTTTTGGATTATTACATTTTGTATTGTTACATTTTGCGTCGAGATTAAGCAAAACGCAGCAATGCAAAATGTTACATAACAACTTTTGGTCAGTCAGATTGAGAATAAGTTTCGACTGAGTAGTGGAAGAAAATAAACAAAAAGAAAATAAACAATAGGAAAAATAAACATATGCTAAATCTTACATTAGATCTGTTTCAAAATCAGTCTATATTCAAATCTTAGGTGTTGCAAATTAGAAAACTGCGTGCACACGTGTGTTTGTGGATGGAGGGGAGGGGGGGGGGTAATTTCGTTGATCAGTGTATCAGTTTGCTTTTGCTTTTAAATAGGCAAGAAAATTAGAAAAGAAATCTATTTCATTTACTGGCAGGTGTAAATATATCTGGGAGGGTTTTCTTGTCAATTTAGATTTCATACTGTTTTACAAATCATGTGCATTGCAGACCTGCAAAAATAAAATTCTCTCTCTCTCTCTCAAATAATAAAAAAGATGCTTCCTGCATGTGCATAAAAATACAATGATACATATACGAAGTAACCCCATCCCCAGCTTCTCCTCGCTAGATACACAAACACATTTACACATACACTTCTAATTTACTTACCAATGTACACATGCACGTCGTACATGCATATCAAGAGCTTTAATTAATGGACCCATGGTCAATCTTTGGTAAATAATGATGTCAGTGATGGACATTTAATTCAGACTGATTTATAAATAGACATGTCAATCAAAGTTAACTTAATGTTTTAAAAGTATTCAATAAAAATGCTAGAAGCAGAGTTAGTAAAAATACACAGTTAGATTTAGTAATGTCCTGAAAGCCGTAACGTTTGGCTCATAGTTATGGGTGTGTCTGTCTATTTGGTAAAGCGAGTTTCCCATTGATATAGGTTTAAATCAATTATGTGATGTTTTATATTGAAAACAATACAAAAAAATTATTTTGTTTTATTAGATTTTGTTTTATTGCATTTTGCATTGTCCTCATCTCAAAAATTAATTAACGCAAAATGTAACAACCAAAAAATGCATCATTACATTTGGCGCAAAATGTTATAATGCAAAATGTAATAATCCAAAAATCGTGTTATTACATTTTGCGTTATTACATTCAGCATTGAAATTGACGCAAAATGTAAAAGGAAAAAAAATGAAAAAAATGGATAAAAATGCATTATTAATAGAATTTACTTTCTTCGGAAATACTAACTTCACAGATATCATTCACTGCACAAGCGTCTTTATATATATATATATATATATATATATATATATATATATATATATATATATATATATATATATATATATATATATATATATATATATATATACAGTACAGGCCACGAGTTTCCCCCGAAAAACACGGGGCCCCGTGGACCGAAAGTCCACGCTTTAGCGTGGACCTCGATCAATGTCGGCGTCTTTGAAGTTAGGGTGTCTGCGCACCGTGTAACACGGTGTGTACGCGCGGTGTATCGCAGTGCCCCATTACGATATCGCGCAGAACTTATAATAAAAACTTTTCATTTTTTTATTTAATCAATTATATCAATTTCCTTTAAAATCAGGTTTTTTCCCCCTTTTTTCAGTCTTAGATATTACTACTTCTTTACCGATATACAGATGTTTGAACAAATAAGATGCCATAAAATCTAAGATCCACGTGCTCTTGTCCAGTCCATCAAAATACAAACTCTTCAAAATGTGTACTTACATTCCTGTAAGTCGCGTTTCAAAAACCTAACTATACGAGAGAAAAAATATGTTCAATATCAGACTATCATTATACTACAAAGGAATACACTTTCGTAAATTAATTACCTTGTTGTCTTTTCTCTCGATTATAACTGTGTTCATTTAAATTACAGTCATTTTCGTAACAAGATCTCTTTTACCGTACGTATGCATCCATATGTGGTATTTATCAGATGCATGGTTTATTTTATAAATCATTTTCTACGTAAAAAGAATTTAAAAAAAAATATGCATCCAAATAAATAAAATCCAAAGACGTGTTAGATACACACACATGAACTCTGCTCTCTGATTATTACTTGGCGAATTATACTTTCGATTAAGGATTATTGCAATCTGTATAATCATGTAAAATATGGAGATAAATATCACACAAACACACAAAAAGCCGACTTTTGGTAACTCAAATCTGCTTTTCAACTACTTTACAAATATTACATTATTCTGAGATTACTTTATGAAAAATGTGTCGTACGGTTTGCGAAAAAAAAATCAGTTAGCGAATGTAGAGCGGGGATGTATAGAACAAAGTTTCTTATGGTCAAAGTATTATCATGGTGTTAAGGAAGAAAGAAAAAACAACTAGCCTCTTTCAAGCTACATGCATTATGTTTGCTATCCCCCCCCCCCCCCCCCCCCGTTCTCGAAAGCGATATGATTCAGCTAATTAAAAATTAATCGAAAGTCTGTGGATTTATATGTTGCGTTATTGTGAAACAAAACAGTCATAATCTAACATACATTACAGGTTTCATGTTTATATGTGTCTGAAAAAGGATAATTTAGAAGTAAGTCTAAAATCTTGACAAGTCAAAGTTCACGTGTGGTGGACTGGTGGTGTAACCTGGTAGATGAATTCGGCTGTAAGTCATGTCTTATACACATGATATGGTCAGGACGAAAGAATTTGAAAGGTGTGATAAACACACAGCGCCCCGGCCCTCCGGCTGTGTCCCAATATATTTTAAAGAAAGGTGTAAACTCGGAACTGACCATAAGAATGTTTCAAATCACAAGAGAATTACTTTCCGCGTAAACAAACTTTCAGGGACATCTAGCGTTGTACCTGTGAGATTTTGATTGACAGGTAGAGCACGGGGATTTCGTGTGTTACGGAGAACATTGAGCACATATTGTACATGTAACTATGATGAATATGAAACGAAGTTACGGAATTTAGATAGTATTATAGAATGGTTAATTGTGACTTTGGTAATATAAATAAAACGATGAATTAAATTTAGAAGAATCTCTCTCTCTCTCTCTCTCTCTGACATTGTTTCTTTGCACACTTTCATTTAAATAAAAACTTATTAAATATTTACACTGAAAGGATTTTAAATTTAAAAGCATAATAAATACTACTGTAGTTTATGAAAAGATAAAGACAATCGTCTGTTACGAGAAATACTCTTGGACATTATAAAACGTAATTTTTTTTTTTTTTTTTTTTTTTTTTTTTACAGATTTAAGCGAAAGGGTCTCTCCCTCTCTCTGACATTGTTTCTTTAAACACTTTTCAATTAAAGACAAATTTATTACATACTTACACTGAAAGGATTTTCAAAATACTAGTTTATGAAATTCTGTTACGAGAAATACGCACATTATTGTACACAGGGATGTTGTATTTTTGCTGTCGATTCTCGCTTATAAATTCAGAATAATATAAGATTAACAAAATAAATGTGCTCTACTCAGGAATATAAAATTAATGCTTTGATTGTATACTAAAACAACTGCAGCTCAGATCGTATAGTACATGTAATGCAGATCGATGGATCATGCTATTTAGTCTTTCTTCGTTGTATGAGCACATGGAATAAAATTCTTCAGACATTAAAAATTTCAATCCAAATTATAGTTTTAAAAAGTAACTAAATACATGTAACTTTACTAAATACGAACTTCTGGGCGCACGATAAATTCAAAACCATTTATTAAATTTTCTGCTACCGATATTTAATCCTACTACATGTGTCATTAGTACGATTCATAGCACAGTCAATGTCTTCTAGATTTTAAAACGATAATTATACATATAAATCAAAGTGATTAATTGTTTTTAAATTTTTAAGTTTTTATCAGAACCAAACGATTTATCTCTATAATTTTATGGACACGGTGCGACACGGAGGGAATTTTCTGGACACGGTGCGACACGGGGAGCATTAGCTGGGATTTTTCTAGACACGGTGCGGCACGGTGTGCCTACCTGTGTATTTCAAATCCACACACACTGTGCTACACCGTGTACACGGTGTAACACAGACCATTTCACACGGTGTGTTTTCCACCGTGCGACGGGGAAAACTCGTGGCCTGTACTGTATATATATATATATATATATATATATATATATATATATATATATATATATATATATATATATATATATATAAAATCTACAATTGAGTTTACATTTCTTGTCTAAAAAGGAGATAAATTTTAAGGTTTTTAAAAGTTTTTTTTAACCATATCAACAGTAGTTACAAGGGTCATTCGATAGAAACGTAGACAATGTCGTTCTTCGTGGTATTATTTTACAAGATTTATTGTCAACAAATTTTCAAGTGCATAACATTTATTTTGTTGTTGTCTGAAGTTTTATTCCATTTGATTAAATGGAACTCATGTTGCTTGATTTTAAATTTAACATGTTTTATCACCTCAGAGCACTCTTAACTACATTATACATGTAACGTCAAAAACAACGTCGTGAAAGGTACTCACAATTACGCTCCCCTCTGCAACGTCATTCCTCACACGGTTTGTAGCGCCTTATAAACTTATTTAAAAGGTCTCCATAATACTTGACGCATAGTTTGCTAAGAATTCTTCAAGTAGCATAACTTAGTTTGTCAGTTTTCAAACTCTTTACTGCGTAACTCTGCTTTTATGAGTTCCACAACAATGAAGCTGCATATCACTTTCCATGACGTTACTAAGTCTTTTGACCAGGGGGTCTTAACATATAGGGTACTTAAGTCTTAGACCATGTCTAAGTAGGACTTTAGTACAGTCTTAAACTTCAGACCATAACTAGAAGCGTGCTAAGATTTCACAATCTTAGCAAAGCTTAGGCGGTCAGTAGAGGTGAATGAAATATTTTTTAAGTTCTTTAAACACATATTATTTAGAACTATTTAAAGGTTGACTTTCGACGTCAAAGCATTCCTCTATTCATAGTATGCATTAAAGAAAATAATTTTCACTATTCAATACTGGTATAAGAATTTTATTTCGTCGGTGGAAGGGGGGGGGGCGTGATATTTAAAATATATTTATTCATTACAAATAAATTGGATTGAACAGAAGGCATAATGCCTATAATCGTTCTCTCCATAGGTCAAGGTACATATAACAATTATTGGTACATTTAACATTGAAAAGCAGTATATAAAATAGATATTTATCACTGATTCCAATTTCACTCTCTAAATGACATTCATGTAAATGCAAAATGTTATTTTGCAATACGATTGAATATTAGTGGGAACTAGGTTATAAACACTAAGCATTATAAGTAAATTGTACACAATAATCATGGATTTTTATATTCACTGTAAATAAAATGAGATGATATAGATTTAAAGAAAACAGAAAAATTGTCGAACTAAAGCTAGGACTATTACTAGAAAACTAATAAAGAGAGTCTGTAAATTAGATTAAACGTATAATGCAATAAGCACAGATTAAGACAGAGTTCACTTATATGAGAGAGAGAAAGAGATGTTGGATTACGAAAAATTATCTTCTTTTCCATTCTTGATTAAAATTGTAAACATCATAAAACGTCTGCAGTCTTTGCCTGCTGATATTGACTGTTACATCGTAGTAAAAAGAATTCAATATGTCCCTATTGTTTTTATTAAGAGTTTCGATTTCAAGTACATAGACGTTCGGCAATATCTGCGAGAGTGACAATTTGAAAGGAAGTGAACATTTGTCAAAACAAAAGAATACTGACACACGGTACTGAAAACATTGCAGTCTCGAGTGATAAACAGCATTTACAGTGAACCACTATTTTGTGTCCGTGCAATACCTGTTTTCAAATATTCAGACTAATTTTTAACAGAATATTTTCAATATGAAACCTAATCTAACCTAGCTAAAACCGATAGGTAAGGACGTCAACTAAAATAACTCACTTCTGGTATATTTTCTCCAGCATTTTCAGAGTTTGTTTAGAGGTTTCCTGAGTGCAAAACAAAATTATATCGCTACTCACCGGCTGCTCAGTGAAGTCTAATAACGTCACCTTCTTTCGTTTTTTTTCAAAGAGAACTTCCTGACTTCTGAAACTGATTTCTCTCTAATATACCAATGTAGTACATTACAATTTGGTACTTAAAATTATAAAGCAAAAGTATATTTGTACGTTTCAATTCTATTTCGTTTAAGGATACATAACGCAAACAAAAAATTGATGCATGGATTGATATATATGTTTTCACTGAATTTGATTAGAAATGACATAAATAATAAATCCCTAAAATATAAAGAAATCGTAAGTTTTCTTTGGTACTTAGATACGCGACTTTGTGTCGTTTTCTATGTAATTTTATACAAAATTGTGCGCATATTTTTAACAATGTGACAAAATCGTACAAAATTCTCCCACTTTACATGACAAACATTATACAGATTACCTATTTGAATATAAATCTATGAGAAGTATTGCTGATTTTTGATAAAAGTTTGTTTGTGTTATTTACCCTTAAGTGCCCTTAAGTGCCATTTGTTAGAGATATAACTTTAGACAAAATCAATGGTATTGTTAAAAATTCTAAAAATTACTCAGTTTTGACAGTGCTCCGTAACCCTATTTTTTGCAGTTTTAAATAAGTGGGATATTTATCATCTTATAGTTGAATCCTTTTATTCAAATAATTTGGATTTATTTTTAAAGTATGTCTACCAAATTTGGTTATAATATGACGTTAAATAAAAGTGTTTTGACAAAAGTCTACGAACTTATTGAATGACCCTCGTATATTAGATAATTGTAACATAACCTGCAGCAGTAATCAATCCTAGTATTTCTGGTATAACTACCACTTGGTAGAGTGCCTCCATATGAGTTATCATTTCCAGAATCTTCGTCATCCCAATAAATACTTCCACGTAGGAAACCTACAAATTTGAAAAAAATAGAGTAATTTATTTACTGACAAAATGCAAGACTTGCATAAGCATACTGTTATCAATTATCTAGAAACTTTGCTCATGTTAATGCATTACATGCATTGATCAAAACTGTTGTAAAAAATTTACTAAAATTTATAACCTCTCGGACAGCTGATTCCATGTTTCAGAATGCAGTAGTTCCCAGGTGGCCAAAATCCTTCGTCGTTTATGTCATTTGGATCTTTTGTACAGTAGGAGAACTTCATATTCTTGCCGAAGTAACCTGTATAAAATTCATTTCAAAATTGCAAAAAGCGCTTTTGACCTTAATAGTGTAAGTACGTAAATTTGAACATAACTGAAGTAGAAATGTATTATCAATTCATTTATTAAAACCTACAACATAATAAATTGAAAATACAGGGACAGTAATCTAAACCCTTTAATAGGGAAGAAAGACCTTATTTTAATGAAATATATATCTCTTTAACATTTTCTAGGTCAAAACAGGCCTTTGCACGAAGAGATACGAGAAGTAGAACTTGTACATAATACAATAAAACTGTGTTCTTGATTTGATTTTAACTCTCCGAAAAATAAATGAAAATAATGGAGCGTTCAAGTGCAAAAATGAAGTAACAAGTGGATTTTAAATAAAATACATGTCCGTATTTGATACAAAGTTTGTTTTAAAAGGACAAGGTATGGTAACGGCCAAATAGGCCCCTTATTTGATGTAAAAATCAGAACGCAGTTAAAATTGTGATAGTTCGTAGTTACATGTAATAACTCGAAAAGATGCTTGTTTTAAAACAAGCACTAATTTTGATTCAAAACTTACACAGGGGCCACAAGACGGTGCAGAAGTAGGACATTTTCCCGAATTTCCTCAGTTCTGTTGGAAATTTGTCAAATTTGAGATACATTTCACTTCGAGAAACATAGATCACAAGCTTGCCTATCTGAGATTTTTATACACAAGATGCATCTGATACTAATGTATGAAACATATAAATTTGGTAGATAGGCAAGCTTGTGCTCTATGTTTTCTGAAACAAAATGTGGTGTAAAATCGATGGAAATTCGCGTAAAAATGAGAAAATTCGGAAATTGACATATTTTCTAACCTTTCTGTGACCTCTGTCTATCCCATAATTTAGAACCAATACTCATTTAAAGACAGGGGTGACAACAGGTTTTTATTGATAAACTGTGGCATCATTCTAAGAGCATCCCAAACCAGGGGCCAAAAGGGGGTCTTAGCCTATCTTGTCCTTTGATCAGGGTTAAGAGCTACTTTTGCGTTTTGAAACCATAGTTAGTTTGCTGACAATGTGGTTAATGGTGGTCATTTCTATCAATAATTAAAATTCTGTAATGAATTTCACTGCTGTCACTGCAGTGTCAAAATTACTATAAAGATATCATGCTTAGACCAAGTATTATGTCGATATGACCTAACAATAATATCAATCAAATAAAAGAAGGTGCTTTGAATAATCTTAAATGATTTGATTGAATAAAATATATGTATAAATAAAAATAAGTTATAATAAGTTTATATGCTTATGTTTACTATTTTCTCTTGTTTTATTTAACGTTTTATCAATTACTTATAAAAACTAGCGTATTTTATTAAAATGGCTATTATTTTTAACCTTACCAAAAAAGTGATGTCCTGGTGACACAAAATTCTTATTGCAGCTACCATCCTCATTATCCTGGAGTCGCCATCCATCCAACCAGCCTGGTGGACATCCGGATTTAGGTTTGACCAATGTGTATGTCCCTCTCGGCCATTTTACTGACAACATAAATTATCAAAGTAGATTTAAAAATATCAGAACAGGCAATTTCTAGTCTGTAAGGTTAAATGAAGTATCTTTTCTGAATTGTATTTCATATTTTAGTGGAAAATCTATAAATTCAACTTAGCTGTAACAAACGTAAATGCATAAATTCAAGATAATTGCTTAGAATACTTTATTATTAGTTTCGGTTAGTCCAAAGCATGAAAAGTTCTTCGCACATGATATAATGGTGTTTTAATAAGCATAAACATACATTGTACCTGCTGAAATGTTACAAATGCACCAGAACAGAAAATATTCTTTTATCCCAAAGTAATTCTTCATTTTAATCTTTCACCGTCGAATTTTCAATGAAAAAATCGCCTGTTCCTAAAATAGATGACCACTTACGGGTTGAATTTGATATAAAACTACCAAGGTATCTAACATTGATAAAAATATCTGCATTTAACTGAACTTTATTATATCAGCATAAGAAAAAAACATTTCTAAAGACATTGAATATACATCTACAACAAATTATAATAACAAATTTGCATCAGACAATACATACCTGATATGCATTCAAAATGTACCTAAATAAAATATATATAGATATGCATATACCTAATTATACCCTTGACACTTTCATAGATCCTGAAACAAATCCAAAACATATCAGTTGAATTGAAATGAAAACTTGCAACATATTTAGTAGATACCTTATATAAAAAAATAGAAGCAACGCAGTTAGTAGATACCTGCAATGTTGCATGGATTAGAAATATTTTAACTTTTTTAAACTGCAGTGGAGAATACTGTAGAAAAAGAAGCCCAAGGGTCTTAACAGCCACCTGAGTAGGATACAGCATTGTAAAGGAATAAAATAAAGCAAAAAAAAAAATAATAATAATAATAATAATAATAAAAATTGATAGATGATCAAAGCAATATTGCCCAAAATCGGAATTGAATACTCGGAAGTCTTTGGGTTTTTTTTTATATATATATTTATAACCCCAACCGGAAGCTTTTGTATCCTATTTAAGGTCTTATTATGAATCAAGGTAATTTTTTAAGGAAAAAATGAGTTGTTTACAATAAAGAGGCTCGGCCAGAGACATCTGAAAAGATTATTTTGACAAGAAAAAAAGTCTTTCGAAGCGAACGATGTCATTTTATAGTAGGTTAATGATTGATGTATGAACAAAATTCGAGCTTGAAGCGGGGTGCCTGAAATTGAGTTAGGTACCTTGTGGTAAAAATAAGTTGAGGGTGCCCCGTATGCGAAACAAGTGCCTGTGGTCAACACTCGTTGTATAAGATTCTTGGACAAGTTATAAGCGTTGAAAATTTGATATTAAAATCGTAATTTTGTAATTATTGATAAAGATGATAATTTAACATTTCCTTTAAATATATCACTCCTCAAAATTATTTATTTTCATAGGTTTATGGAAATTTTTCGCGGAGTAGATATTATTTTTTTTTTATTATAAATCCTTTAAGGGGTAAAAGGTTAATATAAATCCTGTTTACCGATAAGAAATTTAATTAGAAACGATAATTAATACAATTTTTCATCTTTAGCGAATTTTCCAAGAATCTTGTATAACAAGTGTTGATGGAGGGTGTATGTGGGAGCGTAGCTGGAACGACAACTCTGGATAGTGAATGTCCATCTTGTGTGTCATCCATTTTGGTTTTCACTATATAAATCAAAGTTCCAAAGTTTGTACTATAGTTATTCAAAGTTTGAAAGTTTTCACTTTCATATCAAAGTTTTCACAATAGTTTATCAAGTTATTAAAGTATTTCAATAATTTTTTGCTTATTTTGCCGCTTTTATGGGGTGGATGTGGGATTGGGTGGGGGCTGGGTGTTTGTTGTACATGTTAATTTAAATCTATAAATTAGTTAATTCGAATGCAATATTTACATTTATAAATTAAAAAATACATGTTTACCAAAGTTGATGGAGCAAGTATTTTGGTTATAAATGACGCAAATTTTATTTTATAGTCTATTACCCCCCCCCCCCCCCCCCCAAAAAAAAAATTACACTACATCTGCATTAAATTAAATACATTTAAGGAAACACCTAGTGTATCCAAATGCCAGAATTTAATATGCATGTAATTCTTTCATAATCAAAGATAAAATAATAAAAGTATATAACATTTAAAAGCTTGTTAAATTTACTATTTAATTATCCTAATTTAAACTTTAATTAATTACTTATTTAAAAATTATTTAAATATTAATGTAAGTTTTAGTGCATAGAAATTTTATAAATTAACTTTTTTGTATTTAACCCCGCAAAATGGTAATTTTGCCTCAAGGTAGATTTAAGATTGAACTTAAAAACTGTATCTCAGATTTTTGATAAATCTTCTAATTCAAAAGTTACAGTCATTTGTCCTTCAATGTTAACAATTTATTAGCCTAATTTAACATTTTCATCAGTAATTCCAAAACTAAGCTAGAAATAAAAAATAATTAGAAACGATAATTAACACAGTTAACAATCTGAGATACGGTTTTGTGAACACACATTTGAGAAGCAACCCATCCAATTTTCAGAGAAATTGGTCAATAAATAAGGAAGATGAATCCTTTGAAATAATACCACAAACTGTCTGATCTTACTTACAGTAGAGGGCAAAAACCCATTACACAACAAAATCTGCCAAAGCTAAGAATATATGACACCTTGGAGATTCAGCTTCGGATACCTGTCACCTAGCCATATTTTCGAAGCATATTCACAAAAATGGGAGGTTCTTTTCTGTATTTAGATGCTTTTAATTAAGTAAAATATGTTCAATTCTGAATCGAAAAGATTTCCCGGCAAAATGGCAAGAGCTAAGCTCCACCTCCTATTTTATGGTCATCAGTGATCTGTTAGATCTCCTTCTCTAAATCTAGAGTCCCTGTAGTTTAATTACTGATAAACTCTGTGTGGCTAGTGAAGAATTCCCCAAGTGGTCACAGTGATTTATTGCGTCTTTCATGAGCAGGCAGTCACAGATCAAATCAGAAGCTTCAATAACGGAACATTCGCATGTGGTAGTGTTTATGTTTCATTATTGTTAAATAATTAGAAAACCATTTCATAATTACCAAAAATTTTACCTTCATGATAAAGCAGTGATTAATTTCTTTTTCTTAGCCAAAAATCTCAAAATTGGTGAAAATCTTGAAAAAGGCCGTTGATGTTTCCTTAAATAAATATTGCTCATCTATCGGCGCGAGAGACAACCTTACATTAAATTTCATTCGTAAACATTAATTTTTTTGAGGGGTCTGGTTTATAAAAAGTTCTCTGAAGCTTTTATGAATTTTGAACACGAAATATCATAAAATGTGAAGAATGGGATAAAAACATAATTCCAAGGGTTTTACAATAATAAATAAAAGTATAAAAGTTTTTGATATAGTAAATCAAAGTTTCAAAGTTTTTACTATAGTTAATCAAAGTTCAAAAGATTTTACCATTATAGTCAATCAAAGTTCCAAAGTTTTTACTTTAGTAAATCAAAGTTCCAAAGTTTTCACTATAGTAAATAAAAGTTCCAAAGTATTTACTATAGTAAATCAAAGTTCCAAAGTGTTTACTATAGTAAGTCATAGCTCCAAATTTTTTACTTTGATACTATAGTTAACTATAGTGAACTATAATTTACTATAGTTTACTATAGTATTTTTTCTTAGGGTTGTGAAAAAAAAGATCGCGTGGAACAATAGTAATAAAACTGAGATTTTTTTTCAACTTACTTAATTTTATTTAATGGCCTCATCTCAAAATGTTGTATCCACACGGAATCAACTTATCGATAGTAATATGACGTGCACTACAGAATAATTTAACTTGTGATTTCAAACTTGAATGTTGAATAAAAATTATAGCGCAATTGATTGTTCGTGGTTCAATCTCTTTGGTGGCTCACTACGTTAAAGAAATGTCAGAAGAGTCCAACATTGGTAGATTAAGGTTGAGACGTATTGTGAGCTTTTCATAAGCTTGTGGTATTAAAGCCTAATTGTTCCGGTTGTGTGTCATCAATTCGTACAAAAATTTACTGTTGAACACTAGATTGAGACAGGTGTGTGGCTGAACAGATTGACAGATCTAATAGTTCCTGTTACATTCGATCAACAGGACCAGGATGTGAACATTAATTTTGTTTTTGAAATCTAACCCTATTACGCAGTACTGCCCCTGCTTGTTCTTTATGCACTTTTCTGCCTTTGGAGACATCAAATTTCCAGAACCTTTAAAAATGTTCATAAATTAAAATAAAATTCTATTTAATGTACAATATTCTATTTAATGACGGATTTTTCCGTTATTTCCCGATCATAACAAGAAGCACACGGCGGGTGTGACCGGTCGGCAGGGGATGCTCCCTCCTCCATGGCACCTGATCCCACATCTGATGTTTTGGAGGTCTGTGTTTGCTCTGCTCCTATTTTGCATTGTTTAATGAACTTTTGAGCTTGAATACTGTTCGTTATCTCCATATATTTCATGTACAATATTTCCTACTTTGATTATCTAGAAATGCTCCATTAACTCCTCCTTTGAAATGAATAGTATACAATAACAATTAAAAATCATATATTAGCGAAATAAAAGTCTGAAAAACTACATTGTACTTTTCCTATTTCCAAATTTACAAGTTGCAATAAAAAATTCAAATATCGATTTTTGGATTTATTGATCGAGTACTGAGTAACTTTTGCAGGAATTTTTTTTTTTGGTTATTTTCGTTATATGAAGCGATACACGAATCCATGCTCACCAACTACATTTTAAAATCTTAAAGCAATACAACTTTTCCAATAGCAAAGTTTTACAAAAGTATACAATATCATCATCCTATTTTTCTTTAATACAATGTTTTTCACCTTCAAAAGACCATCTTCTTTTTTATTATTAAAACTATAAAAGTATTTGAAGCGAAGCATAAGTATGGAAGCATAGCTATACAGTGAAAATAAATCTTTTTATTTGACAATACAGCTGAACTTCGCTATCTCAAATACGGATATTTCAAACATCGTGAAAATGTTGAAGTGATTTGAAAGTCTTATGCTCTTATTTCATTATGTACTACTATTTTAATTTACCCTCAATATCTCGAACCCTCAGATATGTAAAGTTTTTTTTTAGTTCTTCATCAAGTTTGAGATATTGAAGTTTGACAGTAGTTTACTCATACCACCCAAGATTACATCATCTTCCTGATATAGTTACCAGAGGAGGTCTCACAATAGATTGTTATTGGAGAACAGAACACATCTTTTTGTATGGTTCGGGTATTGTTAAGAACTTTCACAAGTAAATGTATACAACAATGAATATTAATGTACGACTTTTTTAAATTTGTGAATGTTTCAGTCAGATTCTTTCATAAGGTTGGTTAAAGTAATTTAACATTCTCTTAAGGATAAATATGACTTTCAGGGCAAAACAAGGACTCGTGGAAACACCAGAGGTGGGGTCAGGTTCCTAGGAGTAACAATCCCCTATTGACCAGTCACTTCTGTCTAGAGCCTTATGTATTGATCAGATAGACGGAGTAATCATTAGTAAAACTTTTCTATAAAAAAATGGCCAAAGAAATGGTAAGAAATATTTAAGACAAAATACGACCCAGCGATAGGTTGGATTTACAAACAAAGTCATTATAACGACCGAAGAATTTGAGTAAAGAGGTTGGGTTTTTCAAATTCGTTTACGATCCTTGTAACATCGACTAATTTGCCAGTAGCTTGCCTCGGTTTAAAAACTGATCTACTCAGAGCACTCCTTTTGCTTGTTGAATCAAGCGGGGGACAGAAACATAATATGCAGGTTAATTTGGAATATTACAACACAAATAAGGGAAACTGACGATGAAAAAATGAATTATTCATCCCGTTTGTCATAAAGTTAAGTAATTAGTTGGTCATTATATAATCTGCTTTGTCCAAAAAGAGTACGTCTGACCTTAGTTTGTCCAAAGAGTTTCCCGATAAGATCACCTTAGTTCGTTCTACAGGTTTCTCACAACAGAAATGTAAGTTACTGCTTATTAAGGCATTAATTCTTGATGATGTACGAAATCGTAATAAATAGGTAACAAACATCACTGAAAGGGGTTCATTAGTAAATCTTGTCTCTGGAAACATTATTAATCTTGATTCATGTCCTCAAAGATATACTCAATAACATTTGATTAGATTGATGTGAAACACGTTTCTATTTTCAAAACCTATGAACACCATCCTCTGCCCCAGAAGGAAACCTCTGGGACTCTATTTTAAAAAACAAAATATAGTAAATGTGATGAAATGCAAATGTAATTAGACTCCTGATGTTTTAAGATTTGACATGCAGCATTTTATAAATATACTTCTGAAAAATTAAAGATAATCTAAGATTATTTTAACTCCCACAAACATCTATATCATCTTTCCACAATAAACTTTCTTAAACTTATTTCAGACACTTTAATTCATGTATTTATTAAAACACATTAAGCATTTATCTTTGAAGGGATTTATGTGTTCCTTTGATCATATGTTCTGATGGAAAGAAAATCATGCAATACATTGTGAATGAAATAATAAACAAAGATACTTTTCGTGAACAAAGTTATAGTTATCTTAAAATAGAAAATCCCTTTTTAAAAAATTCTTAGATCTCATGGAAAATTGGAAAATAGGGAAGCTGAAAGGTAATAAAAAAAACAGCACTGCAGTACCGACATATCCCTGATCAGAACAATGCAGAAAGATTTATTGATTAATTGTGTATTGTTTTTCGTCCTTTGCAAGAATTTTTCACTAATATGAGACGTCACCATATACCGGTAAAATGTTTCAAATTTAGACCTTTTCTTGGCCCTCAGGGCCATTGAGCAGTGAAGGTTCTTTTAGTAGTAACTGTTCCTTCGCAAAGCGCTCAGCACTAGAAATGAGAGCAAAGGGTCTTTTGGATGAGAACATAAAAAACGAGGTCCCGTGTCACGGTAGGCGTTGCTATCATAACGAACACTCACCGCTCAATGGCCCTGAATGCCGAGTGTAGGTCTTTTGAAGCCAATCACTGGTATTTGCAATTGGTGACGTTTCTATATGAGTGAAAAATTGTCAACAACATATTATTAATCAATCAACCAATATTCACTCTTTCACATGTTTTTGATTCCATTTAATTCTGGATACAAATCCGATTTTGGCATAAAATAATAATTTTTGTGCCAAATCTTTTACCATATCCGTCATTTAATTTATATTGTTTTACAGATATTTTTAAAATAATATCGCATTCCATATTCTTTGATATGATGAGCAGTCTTAATTCTAATATGCTGGATACTGACACTATATTGAAATCCATGAAGATATTTAGATATATCAACGACGTTAATCAATTAACAATATTCAGTTCTATTCCTACGTTGATTCGATATATCCCTTTGAACTCGAAATAAAAGACACCACAGAGTCTAACACATCTGTTTCATATTTGGATGTTTTACTAGAGAAAGACATTAATGGCAAACTGACAACTAAATTTTATGATAAACGTGATGTCTTCAACTTTTCTATCGTCGACTTCCCTTATTCATATAGCAATATACCAATATACCATTATCATCTGCATAATGAGGTATGCCTCCCAATTTCGATACGCAAGAACATGTTCTATGTACAATTTCCAAAAGCAGGTTATTGACAAATAAGTTCATGATACAAGGATATCATCATCTTGCAAAGACTATGCTTGATACAATATACAATACACATAAAATCTATTTTTATTCAAGTTGTAAGAATATTATGTTCACATTAGATGGTATACAATTTTTATTTGCCCGTTGATCCGATCAGGACAAGGAGCACACGGCGGGTGTGACCGGTCGACAGGTTATACTTACTCCTCCATGGCACCCGATCCCACCTCTATTTTCAGAGGTTCGTGTTGGTTCTGCTGATAATTTGTATTGTTGAAAATTTCAAGAATGATCACTGTTAGTTACTTCACAATTCATTTATGAAATTGTCTGAAGTATTAAAGTATGGACAGGATTTTATAGAATAATGTTGTTTGTGTAACATCGAAAAAGTGCTATCATGACATCTAAGAGCACATTCATCTGAATGTTATCAAAACAGTTCTGATAACCTGTTTTATCCAAATAGAGGACTTTATCTTAGTTTGTCCTAAGAGTTTCCTGATAAGATCACCTTAGTATAATTCGCTCTATAGATTTCTCACAGCAAAAATGTAAGTAACTGTTTCGTAAAGCAATAATTCTAATAATGTACAAAATCGTAATAAATAACTAGAACAATCGTCACTGAAAGATTGATTACGTCCCATTCGAGAACTTTTCACTCATATAGAGACGTCACCATTTACCGACGAAGGGTTTCAAATTTAGACCTATACTCGGCACTCAGGGCCATGAGCAGTGGGGGTTCTTTATCGTGCCACCGCTCACCGTGACACGGGACCTCGGTTTTTAAGGTCTTATCCGAAAGACCCGTGACTTTCACTTCTAGTGCCGGGCGCTTGGCGAAGGAACAGTCACTACCTGTAGTTATGTCTTAGGTTTGGCGCGGTGCGACGAACGAGAAACGAACCTGGGTTTCCCGATCACGAAGCAAACGCCCTACCCTTAGACTACCTTGACCGGTCGTCACTGAAAGAAGTTCATGAAAAAATCTAGTCGCTAGAAAAATCATTAATCTTGATCATGTCCTCAAAGATATACTTAATAACATTTGATTAGATTGATATAAAACACATTTCTATTCTCAAAACTAATAAGCATTATCTTCTATTCCTGAAGAAAAAAAGCTGGGATCTACTTTTAAAAATTATACGTCAATGTTTTTTTTTCTCTTTTATTAAAACATGGTATATAAATAATTCAATGTACAGAAAATCATAATACATACATTGCATAGAAACTTATGAATCAAAATCACAAATAATTGCCTACTTCTAGATGCAGATTATCATTAATTACATGTGCTTTCTTTAGAATCACGTTTTGTAAACAAAGACAATTTTTTTTTAATCTTATTTCGAAAAACTTCTATATACATGTTTTCTTTTTGAAATCTACATTTCATTTTATATTTATAAATGGTAAAACAAATGAGTGACAATAGATTATTCAATCTAGTTGTTTTTGAATTGATTTCATTATAAAAACCAAGTACCAGTTTTTCCCATGTGATTTCAAAACCCCAAATCAAACTTATTTTTTCCAAATATTTTCACAAAGTTTACACTTGTACAGGAGATGTTCAGTGTCTTCAGCAACCATACAATATTCACAAAAAGGTTCTACATCTTTGTTCCATTTACTTACATTTAAATTATTATTCAATATGCAATTCAATAATTTATAATTGAATTCAACAACATTTTTTTCATACATATACTTAATTTTAGCTAGATATACATTTTTCCAGACATATTTGTAACTAAGATCAAAAGTCTTTTGCCACATATTTTCATAAACTGATCGTTGAAATTTTGTTTACCAAAATTGAATGATGAAAATCACATTAAAGTTTGCTACAGTTCTTACACTATTATCTCTGAATAAAAATGACACTTCGTTTTTAATATTAACAAATTTTGCATATGTACAATCAAAATTGTTTTTGTATTCTCTGAGTGCCTTCTTTATCATGATATATTCACAGAGTATATTGTTTTTCTTTTCCAGTATGCTATAAAAGTGTTCAATACTAAGGAAGTTTCCATCATTATCAAAAAGATCTTTGAAATACAGAATATCAATTTGTATCCAGTTTTCAAAACAAAGAGGTTTAGAATCATACTGAAACATTATTGTTCCAAATGAACACCGATAAAAAATGGTCTCTCTTTAAAGCACAAATTTGTTTAACTTTTTTACATTTATTGAAAGCGGAAAGGACTTCACCATAAAAAAGCGGTATTCTTAGCATCTTAAAAAAGCAGTATTTTCAAAGTTACATACACTTGTTTTAACAATATCATTAACTGACAGGATTTTAAGATTAAGAATATTATTCAACATTTTTTATATTATACTTCTTTTATCTAGTATTCGTTTTATCCAAAAAGCCTTCGCTGCAGTAAATTTACTCTCTATATCAACAATACCTATTCCACCTTGGTCAACTTTACCAATTAGCGTATTTCTCTTTATCCTATCTTTTTTCTTCCATAGGATATTATATACAAGTTTTGATACATTTTTAAAGAATTCATTTTTTGGATTTGACGAAATAAAAGCATTATATACCAATTTAGATAATGCTAGTGTATCTATTATGGTGCATTTTCCGAAGATCGTTAAGTTTGGCCTTCTCCGAACACTCAGTATTCTTTCAAGTTTCTCTAATTTATTTGTCCAATTGATTTGAACATATTTTTTATTGCAATAAATATATACAATGGGATTGGGCACAAGTTCTAAAAACCTAATTCGCCCTCTCCCTACATGTTATATCACAAAAGATTGAATCAGACGTGTCCAACAGCATGTACAAACTAAATTAACTCACAACATAGAAACATATACTGCTAAATTATTATCTATACACATTTTTAGAAAAAATCAATTAAATCTGCCTGAATGCTGAATATAAGATTGAACAATAGAGAAGAGATATTCATTTTCAGCAATACTGAGTGAAGTATCCCCCCAGAGTAAAGTATGAGTGTCAACAATATGAACTTTATTAAATCTCAAAAACGTATCGAAGAAATCTTTCCTGGCCTCAGTGTAATTAGGACATGAGAAAAAATAATAATGTGACTGTCTTCTACCTTACCACAGCAGCATAATCGACTAGATATTATGTTACACCTATAAAGATCAATGTTTAGCACACAATTGTGTCGGAGTCTAGTGTGCAGTATATTGTAGCGTCTTTTCCAAAACTGAAATAAGGCGGGGCTACTGTTATTTTTTGTGTGATTTTACGTTTAAAAGCAGATAAGGAGCTCGAGAGTCTGGTGTCTAGCGATAAAGAATTCCACTCGTTTACTACAGTTGGTACAAATGATGATTTGTATAATTGCAGTCTACAGACGGGTATATTATAATTTTGAGAATTTCTATACGCGGAAGCATTACATCGCATTTCAGGTATAATTTCACGTAGATAATCAGGAACTAAATTATTATGAATTTTACACATGGTATTCAATCTCTGAATCTTGCGTCTATCGATGAGCGGTTCCCAGCCTGTTTCAAAGTACAAAGAGTCTCTAGATGCAATTAAGGTCAAGCCAGTAACAATCCGTGCTGCGTGTAGTTGCAATTTCTCTAATTTTTCAGAGTCGATAGCTAGACAACCACCCCATACAACTGAAGCGTATTCGAGTTGAGGGCGGATAAATGAAGTATACATGAGTGAAAGAGTCTTTCGATTTATCTTGAATTTAAGTTTTTTTTAATAGACCAATTTTTTTGTATGCATTAGACAGTAAGATTTCAATGTGAGTTGACCAACTTAAGTTATATGAAAAAGTTACCCCTAAATGTTTATGAGTTTGAACATATTCTAATTGGCTATCTTGGAATAGGACTTTGGGAGGTTCTATGTTTTCTCTTGTGCTAAAAAATACAACCTTAGCTTTGGAGGGATTAAATTTTGGTAACCATTTGTTTGACCACTCTTCAAGAGATAAAAGATCATTATTTGTCCAATTCATATCATAACAGATATCCTTATCATGACCGAGATATACACCTACTGATTTTACATGACTTTTAGAAATTCTAACCACAAATATATTTTTCATTTAAATACATTTCAATAAATTTTCCTGTCAATAAACATTCTGTAAATTTTGTCCATATTCAGTTTCGGGCCTGCGACTTTGCTAAATTCACGTATTGTTTCTAAAGCTTTTTTCAATGAATAAGTGTCTTTCAATAAATTATTGCAATCATCGGCATGTTGTACGATTTTTTAAATTTCCATTATCACCTGGCGATAAACCGATGATTTCTTCATTATTTTTAAGCTGAATGCTAGTATTTCTAGCACGAAAATAAATAAAAGTGCTGACACAGGACATCTTTGTCTAATCCCTCTTTGCATTTCACATGATTTTGACATCCAGCCATTATTTTTAACTTTAAAAGTTGGTTTAAAATATAATGTTTTTATCATTTTGATCAATTTTTCACCAAAACTATTTTTTTCTAGAGTTTTGTACATGAAGTTATATTCAACAGAATCGAAAGCTTTTTCAAAATAGAGAAAGAGCAAAATACCATCAATATCATTATTGTTACAATATTCAAATATGTCTAATATTATTCTCGCGTTCTCCCCAATATATCTACCTTTAATATAAGCACTTTACTCACTACTAATTATTCTACTAGCAACTTTTTACAAACGATTAGCTAGAACATGAGCAAAATTTTTTTAATCAACATTTTTAAGATTAATTGGTCTATAGTTCTTAAGATTTTCTTTCTCTCCTTTTTTATATATCAGGGATATCACAGCATTTCTTTGAGAAAAAGGCAAAATACCATCATCAATACTTTTACGTAAAGAGGAAAAGAATATTTCCTTTATATCATGCCAAAAAACCTTATAGAATTCAGCTGTTAAGCCATCTTGACCAGGGGATTTTTTATTTTTCATTTTAAGAACAACTTCTTCACATTCCTATTTCGTATGTCAATGTTAATAAGCTTTGCTGCAAAATATTAGCAAATTTTTAAAAATTTATACCTCTGTAAAATTAAAACAGTGCCGAGTATAGGTCAAAATTTGTTGCTCTCCACCGGCAAGTGGCACATGGCGTCTCCATATGAGCGAAAAATTCTTGAGAGGGCATTAAACAATAAACAAACAAACAAACAAACAATACTTTATTTACTTCATAAAATTCCTTTTTAAGTCTTTGATAGTTTGAAAATGTTAATGAAATTCATTTTCCTATAGTAAATTCGAGAAAACAGAAAAGACGTTGCCGTTCCACCAAAAATATATACCCTGCTAGACTTTAAACTCAATTTACCATTTCTGTTTAAAGTTGTACAATTGTGAAATTGTGAGTGAGAAAGAAAAATATGATCGTTTGAATCCCTGGCATCTAAATATGAAAGACATTTAAGAGAATTAACTTCGAATATTTTATTTTATTTAGTCCTAAACCAGACAAAAAATTTCCTTAATATACATGTACAGTGTATATAAAGAATTTAGACATTATAATTTAGCTATGCTTTACATACATACACTAAAATATGTTTCTTATCTTTGGTTCAAGTACTGCATTTGGAAAAAAAACAAAGTGACCCCAAATAACTGGACATCAATATCAAATTCCTCCTCCCCCCAATGCCCCTCCCCTGTCATGAATGGTAGCTATTGTGTGATATAAACTGTATATAAAAATGATTTTTTTTTTAGCAGATTACCTTTTGAAATACAACTCGAAAGAGGAAGAAAAAACATGGGTATATTTTCGACCAAACAAGATACAATATTGTGGGAGATTGCTGTGATTTTATTACATGGAGACTTTTTACAAAACGTCAGGGCCACCGATTTTGACACAGCACAGCTTAGACTAAATGTCCATGACACGAACGAGCACACGCCACAGTTCATTGGAACACCGTATAGAGTTGAAGTGTTAGAGAATATTCCAATCAGATCCTCAGTCTTTCAGGTTTCCGCTGTGGATGGCGATAGGAGAGAAAACGGTAGACTTAGGTACGTGCTGCTACAGGGAACACAAAACTTTGAAATTGATGATGTTAGTGGGGTCATTAAAACACGTGCGAACCTTGACCGAGAAATTGCAGATCGTGCGTTGCTTATGGTGGAGGTCCATGACCATGGCACCCCTCCTAAGTCGACTACGGTTATGGTGTCTGTAAGTACATGTAGAATACTTTTTTAAAAGCTTTGAAGATTTTTTCAGGATTTGTTTGAAGGGGAAAGTGTAGTCAAATATATCACCGTTTCTTTATTAATTTATTAATTAATTATACCCGCATTTATACAATTATATCCACATATTTTGAAGAAAGCCCAAGGATATTGTTGTCTTTCCTAACAGAATCGTCCGGAATCTCACGATATATATTCTATGTATTACTCCTATTACATTTTAAACAGTAGCCAATTTAACTTTTGGAATGTGGTTGGTGGTGGCCTGTAGTTGTGCAATAAGTTTCTAGTGTATTCATTTTTATTCCGTGATCCATTAAAGGTATATAACTGCATATGGAGTTAATGTCTCCCAAATGATTCGATACTCAAGAGCATGTTCTACTTAGAAACAATTTCTAAAACCAGGCAAGCTATTGACAAATAAGTTGAAGAACCATGAATATCAACAGACTCGTTTTCGGGGAAGAAAGACCTTGAGCTAAAAAAATACTTGTCATTCAATTTTTTCATATTTTGTATATCTCTAATTAAGTATGTCTTACACATCTAAAAGGAGTTATATCATTAGGTTTCTTGCCCTATTTTAGAGATTTTGATTTACAAATACAGTACTATGTCCTACAGTATTAAGTGGAGTTTTAGTTCTCCATGTTTCCGGGCCTATTACTCTGTCCACAACGGAATTTTTCAAGCATAGATAAAAATATGCAAGTGGACATGTATCCTTTAAAATATTTCAGATTATGAATAGCGTTTAAATTTAAAAAAAAAGCAGGTTTCTTCTATCACATTGCATCTAGATAGGGAAAATTACGTACTTTTTAAGACAAATTAAACAACAAAAAACTTTTAAAATTTGCCAAAAATTCTATCATTCAATATTTTTAAATTTACGTTGAAATGCAAGTCCTTCATATTATTGATTAACTGTGAAAATTTCAAATGGTGAAGCTGACCTCAATATTGCACAGGGTATCGTTAAAGAAAACATAAGCATGGTAAAATCGTGTCATGTTTACATTTTTTGAGTACGGGAAAAACCAACTATGACGTCACACGTAAGCTAAATAAGCGAAAAAAGATGTACGTACATAAGATTTCCGTCATCAGCCATGCAAAATTTTTTTATGTTTCCCGTTTCTCAAAATATTTCAAAATATACTGATTATGACCTGTTTTTACATAATAATACCACCCTTGTATTCACCGAGTATGATCTTGCTGTACTAACAGATCGTTTAAGATGTCACCGATTTGTTGGACGGGCAGTTTAGGGAAACAGAGGAGTGGATCAATCTTTTTATAATTTATTAATCTTAACAAGAATGTTAAATCTTTATTTTTTCATATATGATGGTAATTAAAGTAAAACAAATTGTCAAAAATTTATACAAGAACTGATGGTTTACACGTTTTGCACTTATATAAACGGAGACTATGACAGTTAAACAGAGTCATGTGACCATGTGTCCTTCATCCCCTTAAAGTCAATTTTTAACTAATTCTATGGTGGATACAATGACCTTGTCAGTATATACCATCTATCATTAAGTCGAATGTTGACTGACAAATACAAAATACATACAAATTCATACAAATTGTTAGACCATTATTTTCACCTGGAATTGTGTACGGATTTTTCCGTTTGTTCGATCATGACAAGGAGCACACGGCGGGTGTGATCGGTTGACAGGGGATTATTACTCTTCCATGGCACCTGATCCCACCTCTTATATTTTAATAGGTCTGTGTTAGCTCTGCTCCAATTTGTATTGTTTCAATGAACTTTTTAGCTTTATTACTGTTCCTCATCTTCATATTTCATGCATCATCAATGTATAATGTAGTGATTGACATTATTGAGACTCAGTTCTATTTATGCTGTATTTCTTTCGTTTTCAGGTGCACATTTTGGATGAAAATGACAATGCACCTGTCTTCTCAAGAGACAGATTCATAAGCGCTGTATCGGATGGTGTTAGTATTGGACAGGTAGTGATGCAGATCAACGCAGTTGATGCTGATGCAGGAAAAAACGCAAAGTTATCTTACAGGTTTGTCCACTCAAATAACCCATCCTGCCATGATTTCTCCATTGATCCTTTGTCGGGTGTGATCAGGGTTGCTCAGAAGCTTAATGACGAAAGGGCTTCGCATATACCAGCTTGCAACGTAAAAGTTGTTGCGACTGATGGAGGTGTGCCCACATTATCATCAACAGCAGAAATCACAATAGAAATTGTGTCCCTTAATGATATTATTTAGTTTAATCAAATAAATGAAAGTGTTGTTTGTATATCTATGTATTCAATACTGCCATACCTACAGTCTGTTCACAGGCCTTGACTTTGTATATGTACAGTGCTTATACAAAGGCAAGGCTTCGGGGACAAGGACAACCATACCAAGTCATAATGTATGCCTAAAGGGAATTTTTACAAATTTGTCGATTGACAAATCTAGTATATGAACTTTTCTTTACAAAAGGGCGAATTTTCACACATATGATCCAATCGCTATATTTTTTTAAATAGTGAATTTTCTTTCAATAACATAACTTTGTCTCCCCCTCTAAAATATTTGCTGATACATTATGATTGATACATCCATACGGGTAAAAACAATCATATGACGTTATTGTCAGACCTACCCGTTGCTTTGCAACGAGTTTTGCTATATTTTTCATAATAATTGCAATCTTTTTCATTATTTTTTATATTCTTTGTTAAACAATCTGAAATCCATGGGTACTAATTGTGCCCCCTTATTAGCAGACATGTTTTTGTATCTATATGAAGCAGAATTTATTCAAAAACTTCTACATAAGATAAAAGACACAACAGAGTCTGATTCATATTTGAATATTTCACCAGAGAAAGGCATTGATGGCAAACTAGCAAATAAACTTTAAGATTAACGTCATGACTCAAACTTTTCTATCGTCAACTTCCCATATCTATGTAGCAATGTTCCACTATTACCTGCATCCGGAATTTGACTCATAGTTGATTTAATACGCAAGGGCATATTCCATGTACGAGCAATTTCCAAAACGAAACAGGCTATTGAAAAATTAGTTGATGATGCAAATTCAATGATATCAAAAACCTTCTTTAAAGTCAACATTTTGCAAATTCTATTGTCGATACAATGACCTCTTTACAAATAAAATCTTTCGTTTGGTCGAATGTTGACGGACGTCTTTCATACAAATGGTTACATATTCTTAAGAGGTTGGATTTATTTAAAGAGAGAGAGAGAGAGAGAGAGAGAGAGAGAGAGAGAGAGAGATTGTTATTTTTACACCCCGAATCCACCTGCGTTTCTTTTTTAAGACATGAAAATATTTCAGAGAGTTCTGGAAACACATTTTTCATGGTGCATGTATTTAAAAGAAACAGACTATAATAATTTCCTGTTTACTGCCGTTTTGCATATAAAGGAGGAAGGCCTCAAACTGTCCATTCTGTGAAAGAAAGAACTAATCTCGGGCTTACGGTCCTTGATTAGTTTTTTATTCACAGAATGGACAGTATGAGGCATTTCTCCTACTTAAAACGTTATTTCCTTTGTTCCGAGAATTAACAGAAAAAAATGTACAAAACTGCTGTCGTATTAAGAATTGATTTTGTCAGATAGCACACATACAATGATAAGTTCATTATTTACAGAATGGACAGCCACAGGGGTAAGCTAGGATGCAGAGAAAGTTGTTGAATATCCGTTTTGCTTCCAGATGCATAATAACAAAAGGTCTTTGTCTAAAGTATGGAGAGTTATAGGTGGATTTTTGGGAATTCCGGTATTTATACAAGTATGGGATGCTTCAAAATCAATTTATAGTTTGCGTTGTAAAGGTATACATGTTTTCCTCCAATGGAGAGAATTTGACAGAATCACAATCTAATGTACCAAAAGATGCGCAAATGATTTATATTTGGACCTGGAAACGAAGAGTAAGCGTAAAAGACAATATTAGCCAAATCTGACCTAGAAATGGATTTCTTTTCCAACAAAATACGCAATCAAATTCGAATGAAAACTGCAAATCTTTCATTTGAATTCAATTTTTGAGGATATAGGCTGCAGCAATGTAATGGTGAGAGTGCAAGATTGTGTTCTGCTTGTTGGATTAACCAAGAGCTGAACTTCGACCTGAAAATGTATGTCCATTCCAACGAAATACTGGTAACCAAATTCAAATCAAATCATCTGGAAATGTTTCAATTATAATTATTTTCTGAGGATATATAAACTGCAGAGTATGATGTTTATGGTGTAAACATGACCCAGTCTCCAGAAGGAAAAGCTGAACAGAAGACAGAGCTGCGTTTGACTTACGGATGAGTCGACAAAGCAATTTGTGTGTCCTGTCACTGCAGAGTCCCCTATTCTTATGGTTTTTCCTTGAGTCCAAGACTCGCTGAAGATTCTGAATTTTTTTTATCCCAATCTGTTTTCTGGCTCTTTTACTGTAAAGCAACTTTTATTCGCGTGCGAAATATATCCACGAGTTTCGCGACCTTCTTTTACTGGCAAATATTTCTCGCCGCAAATTGTTAAAGGGGCCTGGACACAGTTGCATTGTTTACAATTTTAAATTTCTATTTTTATTCAAAAAATAACTTAAGTTTCATGAATTGAACTTACATGAATATTCTTAGAATTAAGGTTTACCGGGTGTGTTCATTTTGTTTACTTAGTTTATTTGTTCACTGAACACAGACTGACAATACTGGTGAGTTTGTTTTGCTTTCTCACATTTCTACTCTGAACTTTCTGGATTATAGTTTTCATATTTTTTATTAATACATACCAAAATTTCTTTTTTTTCTTAAGTATTCAGGATAAAGCTTACTCCCTGGATGTGCAAGTCAATCAAGCGCGTCCCGAAATTCGTAGATTTAATAATTTCCAGATAAAAGAAGTTTCTAAACACAATTTTATAATATTTTCATGTGAAATGCTCTAGCAACATATAAGTCATGATATTATACTGAAAATTTTAGAGAATATTAACTTCAAGGCCCCTTTAATTTAATTGAGTATTTATGAAGAATATATTCCCAGTCTTGAACAGAAATCGTCGCGGATGGGTTTCAAAAACAAATCGCGAATAAAAGTCGTCGCGAATAATAATTGGTTTACAGTATTTGTGTAAGGTATGTACATGTATGGTAATGTAAATAAAAGTGGAGTATAGATATATCTAGTATCTAAAACGGATTGATCCGAAATTTACCTGTCTGTTTTCCTATGTACCCTTTGTATTGAAAAACTATGGAGAAAGACGAGAGTAAGGTAATCCCCGTACGCCCTGATTAGTACTAGATAGGCCTGTTCACGATTCGTGTTGTTCACTGGATTTATGAGATTGATCACTGTTCATTATCTTTTACACTATAGTTCAAATGACCCTTTTCTTGGTTACCTCTGTTTCTGTGAAACATCTCTATGAACAATATATTCCTAGAAAATATGCAATTTGTAAGAATTGATATCATCATTTCTAGTCATACAAAGTTTAATAAATCTCGGTATTTTATTTCATAAAGGCTTTCGGTAACATAAAAATATAACAAATTTAGTACATGAATTATTATTTTTTCTTAAAAAAGGAGAATAATAAAGTATATCCAGACCCAAAATCAATGTCTTTCTGATTTCACAAAAATGCCCAACACACCATGCTGGCTTTACAATAGGACAGTAAGTTATTGATTGTGTGAGAAGTCCGAAACAAAAACTCAATAGCAAATTGGTGATTTCCGGATACCGTATTTTTGTTGATGTGATCCTTGTTGTGATCCTCGTCATCAAAATGCTCTTCTCTGAGTACATTCCTTTGACCAGCTGACAAGGGGAAGTAAATCTCATCAAATAAAAAGGTTGTGCTGTTGGAAGTTCTATCACCCTGGTATATGAATCGTCTTTTCTATGATAAAAATTATCTTAATTTATGTAAAATCAGGCTATAACTGAAGGAATAATAAAATTTCAAAGAATTTTACAGAAATCTAATGTTTGTGACTATGGAATGCAGAAATATTAGTCAAAATCCAAATTTGACCTGAAATACATCTTTCTGCAGTCTTCTCGAGTGCAGTTATTGAACTCATTATAAAACTGTACGAAGAAAAATATTCTAAGAAATTCTATTTTAATAATCGTCGCTAAATCGTACGCCTTACCATCGAACAATCTATCTGACAAGTAGAATAAAACTTAATTTTCTATATGTCAGACATTTCCCAGGTAGTTAGCATTATTACAATTCCTTTAGGCGTAGTATACCGAGACAGAACCATCAGTTGTTCTTCTTTATATAATGATATGTGCTTTTATGACCGCGTAGAGCAGCGGTTAGAGCGTCTGCTCTAGAGTCGCGGAGTAAGGGGTTGACCCTTACATCTCGGGTTCGAATCCCACTGTTGGACGTGGAGACCGGTTCTTCGTCCTTCGGATGAAATTGTATAAGCCGAGGTCCCGTGTCGCAGTAGGTGCAGGCACGAAAAAGGTCCCTCACTGCTCAATGGCCCTAAGTACCGAGTATAGGTCAAAATTTGCAGCTCTCCACCGGCAAGTGGTGGCGTCTCCATATGAGTGAAAAATTCTCGTGAGGGACGTTAAACAACAAACAAACAAACAAACAAACTTATGAACTTAGTTGTATTCCTCATGTATAAGATGACAATAGCATCTGTGGATCAAAACATCCTAAAATGTTGTGATTTTAAATATATAAGGGGGTTGTGTTGTCAACAAATTACCCCCAAAGATCCACTTAAAATACATGTACATGTATGAAATATGATTCTTCGAGCCATAAACTATAACTCGAGTATTTTGTACATCGTATTCCAGCTATAAAAAACAAGCAATCCCCTAGAATTTTTAAACAGAGCTCTTATTTTCCAGTAAGTTTAATAGTTTAAATATTTTTATGACCACTAACCCAAATGACTCAACAGATCAACATAAAAAATATCAATCCTGTTTGCCATAAGCCATTATTTAACAAAATGCTTCAACTATAATATTTAATGCACTATCTTGTATTTTCATAACAGTTCTTCTTTTTCAGGAAGTTAAAATGATGTGAAATTGCCCTGATCTTTTATGACCACCAAGATTGCTTATAAATAATGCAAAACCTAGAAGACCACGGACACATTTTTATCAGAATAGCTCATTCGACCTTTAAGCCAGTAACAGGCATTGTGATTCGTATCTAAATCATATGTTTCTGCACACATGAATGTTAAATTTGATTTGAAAAATGCTCTTGCGTATCGAATCAACTGAGAGATATATGCCCCTTATGCAGGTGATGAAGGTATATTGCTGCATAAGTAAGGGAAGCTGACGATTGAAAAGTTAAAGTCATCACGTTTATCATAAAGCTTGGTTGTTAGATTACCATTAACGTCTTTTTCAAGTAAAATATCCAAATATGAAACAGATGTTTCAGACTCTGTGGTATCTTTTATCTCAAGCTCACCGGGATATATCGTATCGACATAAGAATGGAAACAATCATTGTTAATTGACAATACGTCGTCGATATATCTAAATGTCGAGTTGAAGGCCAAAGCAAGTGTTTTCTTCTTTTCACGTATAAGATTCTGGACAAACTCTGCTTCATATAAATACAAAAAAGGTCTACTAATAACGGGGCACAATTGGTACCCATGGGAATTCCAATAGATTGTTGGAAGACCTGGTCTCCAAAAACCACATAGATATTGTCAATCAGAACCTCAAGCATCTTTTTCATGTCAACTTCAGAGTACTTGTGTGTACAATCAGAATGTTTTTTAACAAAATAATTTTGCATATGACCAATGACAAGGTAAGTGAATTTACGAGTTACATTTTTATTGAAAAAGCAGCTGTTAATGATATCAAAAAGCCTGGACTTTAATTTATCGTGGGGAATGGTTGTGTTGAACAGTCGTAAGTGTTTAAGGCGTTGATTTTGGCAAAATCTTGAGATTTCAAATTTTCCAAAAGTTCCTTGGAAATTTTAATTATCCACATCTAATTTACACTACTTCTCGAATATATTGTTGCACAGTACTCTTGAATTTCTTCTTCACTACCGTTAATATCTTAGTGAGGAGTAAAGAAAGAGGCTCGGTTGAACATTTACTGGAACCCGCTATGTATCTTTGTAAGGATATTTATGAAGTTTAGGAATCCAATATAAATATGGTAATTCAAATTCATTTTGGTTGTTTGGAATATTAAAAATATTCAAAACTGACATACAATTTGAGGAATGTCTTCTGAACTCAAAATAAGGGGCATAAACACATCTGTTATTTGCATGGATTTTTAATGCAGACGACATTGATTAAAAAGTAACAAATATTGTGATGTATTATAATGGTCATTTTGTTTCATGTCTTAGGAGAGGCAGATATTGACCAATCAAAATCTATCAATTAAAATTCTGGCCACGCGGTGCGTCACTCTGCCTCTTCTCCCACTTACAGCCTTGGAGGACGGACGTTTTTCAAGTTTGTTATTTACCTCCTTCCTTCCCGCCTCCGCCAAAATTTTGGTTGTAATTTTATATTTTTAAGCGTTTTCAGACCCATTTTCATGATTTTTCTGTTAAGTCTAAGTTGTAATTACTCAAAATTTGGATTATATCCCTTTACAAAATTGGTTTATTTCTCATATTTATATTATGTGTCTGCTAAAATTATATGATATTGTTAATAATACTTTTGAGAATTTCAAACAAATCATTAAACATCACAAAGGTGGCAACACACGACAAACTGTTGTACAGACTTTTTATTCATTGAAGGAGGATAAGATAAGGCGTTCTAGTGATGAGAGGAGTATGGAAAGAAATAAGCAATTAATAGGTAACTGGGTTATCAAAATACTTATTGCATTAATATAAATATGTCTTGTTCGTTCAACCTAACTGTTTAACAGTTCAAATAAGGTTTTAACAGGTTGTTGCAGATTCTGTCTTGATGATGACCCTTGCAGAGTTTTCTGGTAACTCAAACATATTGAATGATTCATACACGAATCGTTGGTTCTGTCACTTACTACAAGACATTATTTTGTAATTTTGGCATTTTTGAAAGCAATCATACAGACGTTGTCAAGAACAAGCAAAACTATAATAAAACATCAATTCGGATAATTTCTGAGCTTAAGTATATGTCTATATTACTCTCATTCGTAATTAACATTTATAATTAAGAAGAAGTAGAGGTAAAACCCACTGTAGATACAATAGATATTGCTTTTGCGTTTCAGTGCTTCACTTATAAGTTACAATGAAGGTAACATTTTGGTAAAGTCCTTAAGGTATGCTTTTTCATACGTTTGACACAGTGTGACATGTCATGTTATTTATTTATTTATTTTTTTTTTTATGCCTATTACATATCAATTGAAGAAAATATTCTATTGAATGGCGAATTTACGCCCAAGATCTTTGTAACATACCACGCGTTACAATGATAATAAGAAACAAAAAATCCGGTCAGTGATCGACATATTTATTTTCTTTTGTAACTTTTAAATTAAAATCAACAAATTGAAATCTGACAAGGCAATACTAATATCATGAGAGAAATCTTTTTTTTTCCCTTAATGAAAGATATATTTCGATATCTTGAGAACTCTAGAGAATTAAACGGAAATGAAAAAAATATCAAAGAAAAATAAAATGATGTAGAAAGGAAATTATTCTTACAGATTGGCGAGAAGCCCAATTTAAGTTCCTAATTTACAGAATGTGTTTTTGATATGAAATGATTTGATTTTGTGCCACTTACCAATGAAGCGGTGTCCAATTGTCATTGAATTTTCATTATTTCTTTTCTCGTCGTCCTGGTCGCGATACCCTTCCAACCAGTTTAGTGGGCAACCAGATTTGGGTTTGATTAATGTATATGTCCCTCTAGGCCATTTGACTGATAAAAATTAAACAATAACAGGAACCAATTTTAATTTATTTTAAATAATTTTTCATTAAAACTGAACTTTTAGATAAAGCCATTCTTAATACTAAACGGTCAGTCAGATGCAGTGATTATTCATCTGCAAGTATATACAAGTATTACGATGATTGGCTACTCGTCTGTCAAAGAACAAATATTATGTTTCGAGAAAATATTTTACCCATCGATACTTTTGAAAACCATACTGAAATATCTGTCCTGTTTTGACCCAGGGACTTTAGCAAAATTGAGTGGTGTTGATGTAAAATAACTTGATGTTTTACTGGGAAAAGAACCTTCTTTTTATGTATTTATACTTCATAAGATTGTAATGTATATTAAATTCTGAACTGTTTTCTGACAACAGAGAAACAAGGACCTTTGACAAACAACAATTTTCGCTCAGCAATTGACACTTTTACATTTGTCTCTCTGTAATTCGTAGAGCTATGCTGGGCAAAATGGCAGCTCACATATATCTGATTTCTTTATAAGTATTGTATACTGATGAAGAAAATGCCTGTGTAGATTAATTAAAGATAATATGTCCACCTGCAATCTTGAGGCTGAAAAGACAGAATAGACAGGATAAATTCCTTTTATCCATGATGAAACCTGAAAGAGAAGAAAATGCATCTTTAATACTAAAGCTAGGAAATTCATTAAGACCATGTATAAATTTTTTATAAAACAAATAGTCAGTTTTCAAATGTATTTTATAAGAAAATTCAATTCTGCTTCACTTGCAAATGAATTACAATCTTAAATCTGGAAATAAGTACATACAAAGTTTTAAGAAACTTTAACTAGTATATGAACTGTACAAATCTCTGGTAGGATACAAAAATTCCATGTCATTTTTACCTAAAATATCTAGATCTTTCACCTATACTCTACTAAAAGTATTATTCCTTCATCTATTCTTTTATATGTTTCCAGAAAAATGTATTTGGAATAAATGCTTTCTAAACCTGTTGCCATTTTAATGTCATTTTACATAGATAAACCATGATGGGCATATAAAATGAATAGGCTAGTTTTGAAACACTGATATCTCCAACATCTATGAATTCGTGTTTGAATACTGAGTTCCTACTTTTTGAAATAGACGTCCCATTTATCGAAAGGGATTTTGCAGTAAAAGGCAACAGATGTTTGGAAAAATGATATTTGTTTTTTTTTTTCTTTTAAATGATAATAAATCTTATCCATTTAAAATAATTTAAAACTCCACACGTAATGATTGATAACGGAACACAATAACATTCCTATTTAAGCATGGTAAAGTAATGAGAAGGTTAAGTATAAACCAGAAGTCACTGATGAGACTGTAGCTCTACTGGTTTTTACTTAATTAACAAAAACAGAAAAGTAGCACTTAACATGCATTCTCTGTAAGCACCAAAAAATTTACTATAGGGCTTGGAAACGACATCTCTCCGATTTTGATGAAATTTGCACCATAGGTGCATCTTGGCACAAAACTAGGAAATATGGTGTTAGAAGTTTCACACGTGCACCCGGTTGCCATGGAGACGGATCAATTGAATTTGGCCATTTTTGGCCCTTTTTGACCTAATGAAAACATGAAAATTGAGGAAATGTAAATGCATTTTTGTCTTTATGTAGTAAACTCAAACACAAATCATTGTATCATAAGAAAACATCAACTTTTAAGGTATACAGGGCATATAATCGGTTATTCCAGAATTATTCCCACTCTAAGAAAAAGGTCCTGTAAAATGACATTGTTTCTGAAAATGTGAAAAATGGGAAATTTGGTATTTTTTGAGAACTTTAAAGTTAAATAAAAAAAATTGTCTACGGAAATTTTTCAAATCTTATGTGTGTTTTCATACTTCAGAATTAGGAGTGTCACCTCATGAAAAAATTGGAGTGGGATCTCAATTCTATTTTTAGTAACATGTATCTATAAATAGACACATTTCAGAAAAATCTAAAAAATCAAATTTGGGCAGAGTTTAAGATGCCATTGGTAGGTATTTAAGAAATATACTGTAAAAGTCAATATGTTAATGACAGAAACTGGACACCAATAACTACTATGCATATTATTTGAAGGGAGTTCCGTTTTCTATTTATAGCTTCAAATGCCTTAAAATAGACTTGTCTCATAATATGTGTAAAAATGACTATTTTCTATCATTTAGAAGCTCCACTAAAACATAAGTGATAAACATACTGCTATCACCAATATTTCATCAATTAGAACATGGGATAATACAATAACTCACACATTATTGAGGATAGGCTCTCATTTCTATAAATAGTACAAATGTCTAAAATTAGACACATGTGAAATTAACGACGAAATGTAGATTTTTGCACTAGTTCTCACATTAGAGATGAACAATTTGCATACTAACTGTCATTAACTGTAACTGACATAATGTGACTGACAAGTACAGGAAAGCATTAACTGAAATGCAGAATAATAAGCGGAGGTTTCCATTTCTATTTATAGTAACAATTGTTTAAAAATAGACATTCTACAAATTATCAAGAAAATGTAGAATTTTGCACTATTTTCTCACATTAGGGATGGACAATTTGCAGACAAACTGCTATTAATTGTTAATAACATAAGGGGAACAACAAGTACAAGAAAGCATTAACTGAAATGCAGAATAATAAGCGGAGGTTTCCATTTCTATTTATAGTAACAAACGTTTTATAATTATGGAAGAAATGTAGAATTTTGCACTGTTTCTTACATTAGGGATGGACAATTTGCAGACTAACTGCTATTTACTGTTATTGACATCAGGTGACCGACAAGTACAAGAGAGCATTAACTGAAATGCAGAATAATCAGTGGAGGTTTCAATTTCTATTTATAGCAACACATGTCTAAAAATAGACATATTGCAAAAAATCAAGAAAATATAGATTTTCGTATACTAGGAATGGAAATTTTGCCGATTAACTATTATTAACTGTTATTGACAAAAGGTGAATGACAAGAACAGGAAAGCATTTACTGAAATGCAGAATAATCAGCGGAGGTTTCGATTTCTATTTATAGCAACATACGTGTATGTCTAAAAATAGACATAGTGCAAATAATCAAGGAAATATATATAGATTTTTGCCCTATTTCTAACATAAGGGATGCTCAATTTGCAGACTAACTATTATTAATGTAATGTGACTGACAAGAACAAGAGAGCATTAGCTAAAATGCAAAATAATCTGCGGAGATTATTTCCATTTCTATTTATAACACCAAATACTTAAAAATACATATGTCTCAGCATATGAGAAAAAATGAAAATTTCCCCCAATTACAACCTTCACAAAAATATTTAAAATAACATTGCTCTCCAAAATATGCCATCTTCAAGTACATGTGGTCATACAACACTTCACACATTAATGAGCATGGGCTCACCATTTTTTACTACAGTAACAATAAACTAAAAATATATGTAATGTATATATAGGAACTCCCATGGTTTGTGCTTGAATATGATTTTTATCCAACCAGTTGTGTGGTTTTTTTACTCCCGAGCCTTAGCGAGGGGATAAAAAACTCACAACGAGTTGGATAGAATTCATATCCAACCACAAATCATGGGAGATTCTTTTTATCCTATGTTTTATACATCACAATCAATGTTTTACACTGTTTTTATATAGGAATCTACTTCATTTTACTTCTCCACTCTCACGCTTAAACGCATTGTGACGTCATAACTGTGGGATATCAAAAAAAAAAAAAAAATCAAATGAGTGATATCCACGGGATAAAAGGGTAAACATGTGGAAGATCACCTATTTTTCGTGGGGTAATTTTTTCGTGGTTTGAAGAAAAAATGAGTTGGTGAAGGGGATTTTCATTGTGAATGAAGAAAAGCTTGGTTGATATATATCTGAATTTTACATTTCGTGGAGGACATATATTTGTGGGTCTCTCTATGCCATAAAACACCCACAAAATTTAATGATTTTACAGTATCTCAAATAATTTAGAAAATGTAGGTTCTTGCACTATTTCAAACATAAGAAGTGGAAAATTTGCAGATTTTCTGTCATAACCATATTGTGACTTACAAGAACTAGTCAATATTAATTGAAATGCAGAATTACCAGTACTAGTAGAGGTTTCCATTTCTATTTATAGCAATAAACATCAACAAAAACATACCCCTCAGCAAATAAGGAACCAGAAGTCTCTGACGAGACTGTAGCTCTACTGGTATTTATTTAACAAAGGAAGAGAAAAGTAGCTAGCACTTGGACTTGACAGTAAATAAAAAAAATATATCCTTATTTAGCTTCTTTTTGTGTCAAGATTGCAGTTGGTCAAAAACTGTAATAGGAGTAGCTTTTGAAAGAATTGACGAAATTTCCTTTTTATTTTTTTTGGTTACCATGACAACACTGTTATCTAAAACTAAAATCTAATGTGCAGGATTATGTGTCTTCTTGGAATCAGATCAAAGCTGTAGAAGAGGCTTCCTGATAGAATTTGACAGGAATTTTTAATTTTAGTCACCATTTCAACGCCATTCATCAAAACAAAAAACTGATAAGCAGAGTGATGTATCTCAGTGTAGTCTACTTGTATATAATTTAATTTTGGTTTTTACTCGTCATTTGATTGGATAAAAAATTAGTTTATACTATATAACCTGTGTTGCCTAGGTTACACTGACTTAAGTCAAAAACGTATCGATCCGCTTGATGTTACATTTTAATTATGTACAATTTGAAGGAGAAATTGTTATTTTTTCACACTTAGTGCCCGCTGAAATATGGCTAAAATAATAATGCCTTGGCATTAAACAGTAATCAATCAATCAATTACACTTGGTGAAGGAATATTAAATAATAAGGATTGAATTTAATAGCTACCCAGTATTAAAAGTAAGTCCCAATAAAGCTAAAAATGACAATCTTACACCAATTAGAAAATTCGTAGAAATTTTTTTTTTTACAGTTCTACCAATCTCCACTATATTTCACACATTATTGAGAATGGGTTCTCCAGTCTTTTTCATAGAAATATGTCTAAAATAGACATATTGTGATTTTTTGAAAGATGAAGATGTTCAGTATTTTAGACATTATGGATGGAAAATCTGCAGACTGTCATAAACATCATTTGGCTTACATGTACAATTATAAGTCACAGTTAATTGAAATAATTCAATAAACAAAAATAATTTACAAACATTTACCAATATCTTTAAAAAAAAATAAGTATGGTCCTTCATGCATATATTTCCATTGTATCATTTTTAGTGTTTGGTGGCAAAATTAACAAGAGGTCCAAGAGCCTTGAATCGCTCTTCTGATAAACTGTACAACCTATCACTTCTATTTGAAGCCTCTAAGTATCCTGTATATTTAGATAAAGTCTTGAAATTCCAAATCGTCATCTTGACCTACATTTTAGATGAAACACTCTGAGAACCCAAGATGATTCTAAGCCCATTAGTATCCGAAATATTGAATTATAGTCATATAAATTGAAAAGTAGGTCACGGTGACTTACTTTTCAGTCAATTTACTCCGAGGACCCAAGATGCATCAACTGACAAAGTTTGATGATGCTAACCCAATTAGTACCCGAAATATTTAATTAGAGTGATATAAATTGAAAAGTAGGTCATGGTGCCCTACTTTTCAGCTGACGTTTTTCGAGGACCCAAGATGCATCAACTTACAAAGTTTTATGATCATAGGCCTTAAAATGTCCAAATTATGCCTCTAAAACGCTTTGAAATCGAATGCCTGCAAAGTTCAAAAAGTAGGTCACTGTGACCTACTTTTTAATAAATATGTTTTATGGCCCCAAGATGCATCATCTTACAAGATTTAATGATTCTAAACCTCTCAGTATTCGAATTAATGACCTTAATTGTTTTAAAAAAGATTAGCCATAAAATTCAAAAAGTAGGTCAAGGTGACCTACTTTTTAGTCAACGTACTCCGAGGACCCAAGATACATCAACTGACAAATTTTGATGATCATAGGCCTTAAATTGTTCAAAATATGCCTCTAAATCATTTTGAAAAAGAATGGCTGCAAAATTTAAAAAGTAGGTCACCGTGATTTACTTTTGAGTCAACATGATATGAGGTCCTCAGATGCATCAACTGACAAGATTTGATGATCCTAGTTCTTATAGTAAACAAAATATCAACATTATAATATAATGTAATTTTTGGTCAACTTTGAAGAGACCTTGAGACCATGCCCTTTGCCCCAGGGTGATTTCCCGTGCAAATTTTAATCTACAACATATCCTTATCCTTTTGTGTAAGTTGGTGATAATCTGCCCAGTGGTTTTTGAGAAGAAGATTTTTTAGCATTCAGTACTTTTGTTTCTATTTTCCTAATTATCTCCCCTTTTTTAAGGGTCACAACCCTAGTTTTAGTAAAAATGGGAGTTGTTGGGCCAAGGATACCCTGTAACAAATTTGACAATAATTGGCCAAGGGGTTCTTGAGTTATGGCCCATATTATATAAAGCTTACACACATCGCACAAATGGCCATAGCATTAGCTCTTTGAGCCTTTGGCTCAGAAGAGCTAAAAATGGAAACCTCCACCGATTACTCTACTTTTCAGTTAATGCTGTGTTTTTCTTGTCGAATACATAACCTTTATAACAATAAGTCTGCAGATTTCCCATCCCTCATGTGAGAAATAGTGCAAAATTCTACATTTCGTCTATAATATGATTTTTAAAACATTTGTTACTATAAATAGAAATGGAAACCTCCACTGAATGTACTGGATTTCAGTTAATGCTGTCTCGCTCTTTTCAGTCCCCTTATGTTAACAACAGTAAATAAGAGTTAGTCTGCAAATTGTCCATCCCTAATGTGAGAAACAGTGCAAAATTCTACATTTCTTTAATAATTTGCAGTTTGTCTATTTTTAAACATTTGTTACTATAAATAGAAATGGAAACCTCCGCTTATTATTCTGCATTTCAGTTAATGCTTTCTTGTACTTGTTGTTCCCCTTATGTTATTAACAATTAATAGCAGTTTGTCTGCAAATTGTCCATCCCTAATGTGAGAAAATAGTGCAAAATTCTACATTTTCTTGATAATTTGCAGAATGTCTATTTTTAAACAATTGTTACTATAAATAGAAATGGAAACCTCCGCTTATTATTCTGCATTTCAGTTAATGCTGTTCTGTACTTGTCAGTCACATTATGTCAGTTACAGTTAATGACAGTTAGTATGCAAATTGTTCATCTCTAATGTGAGAACTAGTGCAAAAAATCCACATTTCGTCATTAATTTCCCATGTGTCTAATTTTAGACATTTGTACTATTTATAGAAATGAGAGCCTATCCTCAATAATGTGTGAGTTATTGTATTATCCCATGTTCTAATTGATGAAATATTGGTGATAGCAGTATGTTTATCACTTATGTTTTAGTGGAGCTTCTAAATGATAGAAAATAGTCATTTTTACACATATTATGAGACATGTCTAGTTTAAGGCATTTGAAGCTATAAATAGAAAACGGAACTCCCTTCAAATAATATGCATAGTAGTTATTGGTGTCCAGTTTCTGTCATTAACATATTGACTTTTACAGTATATTTCTTAAATACCTACCAATGGCATCTTAAACTCTGCCCAAATTTGATTTTTTAGATTTTTCTGAAATATATCTATTTATAGATACATGTTACTAAAAATAGAATTGAGATCCCACTCCAATTTTTTCATGAGGTGACACTCCTAATTCTGAAGTATGAAAACACACATAAGATTTGAAAAATTTCCGTAGACAATTTTTTTTATTTAACCTTAAAGTTCTCAAAAAATACCAAATTTCCCATTTTTCACATTTTCAGAAACAATGTCATTTTGCAGGACCTTTTTCTTAGAGTGGGAATAATTCTGGAATAACCGATTATATGCCCTGTATACCTTAAAAGTTGATGTTTTCTTATGATACAATGATTTGTGTTTGAGTTTACTACATAAAGACAAAAATGCATTTACATTTCCTCAATTTTCATGTTTTTATTTGGTCAAAAAGGGCCAAAAATGGCCAAATTCAATTGACCCGTCTCCATGGCAACCGGGTGCACGTGTGAAACTTCTAACACCATATTTCCTAGTTTTGTGCCAAGATGCACCTATGGTGCAAATTTCATCAAAATCGGAGAGATGTCGTTTCCAAGATTTTTTGGTGCTTACAGAGAATGCATGTTAACCCTTAAAATATAGCAACAGCAATAAATAAAATAAAGATCATTAGTTTTAGTCTCTTTCTGAGTCAAGTTTAATTGCACTAGAACGAAAACTGCAGTGGGAGTAGCGTTTTGAAAGAACTTTACAGAAATGTCTAATTATCATAACTATGGAAACACCGTTCATCGAAATCAAGAACTGATATACCGAATTATGTATCTTAGTGTACGTAGTTTACTTGTGTACCAAGTTATACTGAAATCGGACTTTGTCTAGAAGAAATGTTTTGAAAGAATTCCACAGAAGGTTTTATTTTTAATAATCATGGCAACACTGTTCATCGAAATCAAACACCAATATGAGAAGTTATGAATCTTAGTGTAAAGTAGGTAGGTAACAAGTAAAAATGAAATCGGACTAAAATTTTAGGAGTAGCGTTTTGAAAGAATTTCACATCTTTTTTTAAATATATATGGCAAAAGCGCTCAACTAAACCAAGAACCGATAAAAAGAATTATGTATCTTAGTGTAGTCTACTTGTGTAACAAGTTATACTGAAATCGTACTAAAACTTTAGTTGGGAGGAGAAAGGCTTTGAAAGAATTTCACAAAAAATTCTATTTTAGTAACCATGACAACACTTTTAATCAAATAAAAAAAAACAAATATAAGAAATATGCATCATAGTGTAGTCTACTTGTCTACCAAATTATATTGAAATCAGACTAAAACTGTAGGAGGACTAGGGTTTCGAAAGATTTTCACAAAAAAGTTCGTAACTATGGCAATAAATTTCATCAAAATCAAAACCGATAATCAGAATTATATATCTAAGTGTAGTCTTCTTGTGTACCAAGATATATTGAAATCGGTCTAAAACTCTAGAAGGAGTAGAGTTTTGAAAGAATTTCACAAAAGTTCTATTTTTTGTAATCCTGACAGCACCGATCATCGAAATCAAGAACCAAGTATGCAGTACTATGTATCTTAGTGTTGTCTACTAATATGCAAATTAAAGATATATTGAAATTAGTCCTAAACTGTGGGAGTAGTAGCATTTTGAAGGATTGTTTACAAACAGACGGACGGACAGACGGCGGACACCTTCCTCTGGAAACGATCAAATGTTTGATAAGATCATATCTTCGGATACTAATATTTTCAACAGAAGTGAGAAAAGCCACAATGTCTCATATGGATAGCAATCTTTTTAAAAGATGAATTTCAGTTTATCAGATTTAATTAATTTAATTAATTACACAGGTGCGTTAAGGCTAGGTATAGGCATTTCTATGCAAATAATCTGATTAAAATGCCTAAGGACTATATCTATTATACGGAGAAAGTTGAAACTTATTGTCTAATACATACTTGGTACCCACGACATGAGATAGCCAGTACACATTATGACGTCATATTATGACGTCATTGTTCTTTACTACATAAGATTATAATGGATATCAACAAAAATGCTTCGGCGCAAGGGCATGCTCTATTTTATCTAGCTGAAACAGGGTATATTTAGAAGCAAAATATTCCAAAGTTTGCTGGTATTGCTGCACAAATATCAACAGCTCAGTTGCTTAATTTCTATTTGCAAAGTTTAAAGTTCAATAGAGGTAAAAATGTACAATCCGGTATGTTTCCTCAAATTCTGGTGGAACGAGAAAATGCCTAGGATTTGTGTAGCAGTTTTAATTATCTATAGAATATTCTTCTTAGCATTATACAATTTTTATGTAAAAATAAATAGGGTAATCCCTTGCACCGAAGCTGTTTTGTTGATGTGTTTTATTACCTCCAGTAGGTAAGATCTGTGACTTCATAACATGACGTCAAAATGTGTACTAGCCATAACATATCGTGGGTAGTAAGTATGCATAAGAAAATAAATCAACACTTTCTCTGAATAATAAATATACCTATAATGTGTTGTTATTAGCTCATTTGCATAGAAACGCCTATACCTTGCCTTAACTCACATGCATTGAGGGATTAATTCTGCCTGAAATCTTTTCATATCTAAATAGAATAAAGTTTGTGATCAAAGAGCATACTTCACTTTTATCCTTTCTTATTTTATTTTTAAAAAATAAAGCTTAGTTTAAGAAACACCTATTAGTGAAACAGGAAAGATATTTTAAAAATATATAGAATATAATAGTAGAAACTGTGACAGATACTGAATATACATTGACTTTGATTTAAAATAATAGAAATTTTCAGCCTTAAACATGTAATTATCTTTATTCATAACTAGGATTCTTATATTTTATGATGATGAAAATGTTTTAATTATATTCACTATATAACTTATAAAATGAAACTTCATTGAAAATGCTAAAAGATATCAGTAGAGTTGAAAATTAAGTTCTTGGTTGAACTAACAGAGTCAGTATGTCAAGTGTGCTAACTTGTTATTCGTAAGAATGTGAACTGTATACATGTATGAAATCCCTAAGGCATATATTTGAAATGACAGTTTCAGTACAGTTTGACAAATTAAAAAAGATAAAATATGTCATAGCCTTTAGATTTAATATATGATGGATAAAAAAAAATATCTCAAAGCTATTAAATGTATCAAATTTCTCATCTTCTAGATCAATTGCCATTTTTGAACAGATAAAATATACGAAATTGTGCTCATTGCATCGAAAATACTGTATGTGTAACCAAAGTTCTCTAAGTATTGAATTTGAAAATAACGAACAACTATCATGCTCAAATGTCTATTGAAACAATACAGATTTGGAACAGAGCAAACGCGAACCTATAGAAAACATCAGAAGGGGGATCAGGTTCCAAGGAGAATTAAACATCCCCTGTCTACCGGTTACACCCACCTTGTGTTCCTTGTCATGATCAGGCAAACGGAAAATTCCGTACACAATTCAGTTTGAAAATAATGGCCTAATATTTTCTATGAAAAAAGTCAGTACATACTCGCCTTAAAGCTGAACACGATTCGTAAAAGGAATTTGTCCGCCCTATTCTTTTATTCAGTCGTAACCTTACAACAAAACTTTATGGGAAACGTGATGAATTTTGGAGTAATATATCCTAATCACCTGCATATGGGGTTTATGTCTCCTAGTTGATTCGATAAAAAATAATCGTCTCTAAACATACTAGGGGCAGATCCTGAGTAAAAAAAAACCCAGGGAGATATAAAGGGGATGGAATAACATTCTAAAGTTGTTTCTTACACAGAGTAGAATAAATATAATATAGTAAAACACGCTTATAACGAAGTGCCAGAGACGGACGATTTTGCTTCGTTATACACGTCATTTATGACGAAATATAAGTTAAGAATATATTTTTAAGCTACGAGGAATGAAAATCACTTTGCTGTAAACTTCACTTCATTATAAGTGTGTTTTACTGTAGTCTCTTGACTCTCCTTCTTGAAACTTTGGTGAGAATTTTTACTCACTTAATAAAATATGGAGATAAAGCACAGTATTCAAGCTCAAAGTCCATTTAAACAATACAAATCGGGAGCAAAGCAAACACGGACTTCCAAAAAATCAGAGGTTGGATCAGATACCATGGAGAAGTGAGCATACCCTGCCGACCGCTCACACCCGCCGTGCGCTCCTTGTCATAATCGGGGAATAACGGAAAAATCCGTCGACAATTCAGTGTGTAAATAATGAATAATAACAATTAGTATGAAAAACGTCAGTCAGCATTTGACTTATTGATAAATTGTATTTGCTGACAAGGTCATTGTATCGACTATAGAGCTTACGAAATGACGACTTTATACGAGACTGCTGATATTCTTGTTTCATCAACTTGTTTGTCAATTACTTACCTCGGTTTAGAAATTGTTCATACGGTCAGCATGTTCTTGCTTATCAAATCAACTGAGAGATATAAACCACGTATGAAGGTGATGAAGGTATATTGCTGCATAAGTAAAGTCATCACGTTTATCATACAGCTTGGTTGTTAGATGTTAACATGGGAGTTGTGCTCTCAATATGTTCTATTCATATCGAAAAGTTTCCATAAAAATAGAAAGGTGATCAATTGAAAATGATTTCTTTTTCTTATCGACCTGTCTGTCTACAGAGATATAAATTCCTTCTTACATTAGCCTTTGAACTTTGAAAAATAGAACATTTTATGAAAACTAGCCAGTATTCTTGTCTGATTATTTTTTTTTTCAATTTTACGCCCATTTCATACATTAATTTCATTACCAATGTCGGTCTCATATTGACAGTGGTAACTCAGGTATTAAGATTTTGTATATATCAATTTAAGGAACAACTTATTTCTATCATTTACTTTAAGATGCTGGAGCACGTGTCATATCCTGATTTGTACAATCCTTCTTTCACATTTATTTATCGATCGATTTGATCTCCTTTTAAACCGCAGTTAGCAGTCAGAATTACCAGTGGTACTTTGAGCGTTTAGCTGCTAACATGGTGAATTCAACATTTTTGTGTGACAACTGCACTGTTGGGGACGCTACAAACAATCCTGGTGATGTATATCTCTGGGTAGGCTTTGTTGTCGTTTTGGCAGCTTTTGTCAGCAACTTGATACCATTGATAGTATTGGTCAGAAATTCAAAACTTAGAAAGCATCGCTTTTTTAGATTCTTAATTAGTCTTAGTATAAATGCCATATTGACAAGCCCTTTTCTTCTCACGGCTACAATCTTAAGGAAAATTACACCAGTGGACGATTTTTCTAAAATAAGAGTTTACTATGATTGCTTGCTGTTACAGTCATATTTGCATCAAGGAATAATTGCCACAGAACGATTCATTGCAACCGGACGAAACTTTGATACTTATAGAAGATGTTTTACGACACAGAGACAGATTGTTTACTTAATTCTAAGTTATTTCATAGTTGGTGCCTTTGCATCAATTGTTGTGGGAGTAAATTACGAATTTGATGCAAGATATCCACAATATTTGTATGGAAAAAGGCACAGTTACATACTTTTTATATACGGCTGTACAGTTCTGTTGCTGTTGACAATTATAATATTTCTGTCTTCTGTCTCCACCTACCGTGTGATAAAATCTTACTTAAATAAAAGACGGACTGTCGAGACGACGAATGTAGGGGATCCACAATTACCAACACTGAAAGTGCAAACTTTGAAAACTTGGAGCTACCAACGACGCAATCAGGTTGCGCCTGCAAAAGAACCATGCTCATCAACCTCGACTGTCCCTCTTTCAACATTGAATACCGCAGTATGGACAACTCATAATTTAGCATCGAATTCAAACGAGACTGTGCAAGTTGATCCACTTCCACAACAAACTGGTCAGCAATTAAGAAATAAGCATTCATCTCTTTCGACAAAGAAAACGATCTCAGTTTCGTTAATAAGGTCGAAGTGCAAGCGTGAAATTGAAGTTATTAAGACATTTTTACTGATACTCCTTGTTGTTTTGTGTTTTAACGTTCCCTATTGGTTAATTAGAGTTCTGATGTATATAGACAGAAGCATTGTTCCGCTATCTATGAAGCATGTGTGTTTTATTATTTCCGGTGCACAGTATGTAGCGAATCCTATCATATACTTTTTTAGAATAGAAATCTTTCGAAAAGCTCTTTCATGTGCCAATCATTGATAACTGAAACATTTTTATTGGAAACATCTCAGTGTGAAATGTAGGCCGTGGAAGGAAAGCCACCTGTACATGTACTGAAGCAAAATCTTAAAGTTGTACTTATTTTTTGTAAGGTTGAAGTCTTTTATAATTTTCATAAACAATTTTTTAATTAATCTCTTTAATAAAGAAATCACTGTGGAATTGTATGTTGTTTTTAAAAGATTATCAAGCAACAAGAACTGTATTGAACAGTAGGTATAAAATTGTTGTTTTTTTCAATTCTGGTTCAATTTTTCTGTCTTATTTCAGAATTGTTTCCGATGTTTTTTTTTTTTTTTTTTTTTTTTTTTTTTTGCATACATTTGGAAATTCAAATAGGAATATGGAGCCATGTCCATTTGAAGTCAAATTACGAACCCGAATTAATCTTATACACTGCGCAGTATACGTTTCGCCCAAAATTAACTATAGTTTCCAAAGTATTTTTAAACTTGAATGAAATATTCCGTAATTGACTGAAAAAGACTGCTTTTAAAATATGGGTGAAAAATGACTCTGTGTTTTAGACGCATAAAACTGATAAAGAGGTTTCAATCTGTGTAAAAGTAATGTCCTTGGCAAGCCTTCATTTTGTTAAGAAAGTTGACAAATGATTTTGAAATTCATTATTTTAAAAAATTAATTCTATTTTTATGCTTTGATACGGAGATTCTTTCAAACATTGACTCTTATTGCAAAAAGACCAAAGTTCTATAATTTAGATGTCAAAAGACACATACCTTTAAAATCAATACGATTTCATGGTTTTTTTGTTTTGTTTTTTTTTTTTTTTTTTTTGTAATTTGAAATAAAGATAAAATTTAATACCATATTTTGCCAACTTGAATTTTCTGAGAGATTTATTCAAATATTTTAAATTAAACATTGAAATGTTAATGAAGTGCATATGACTCGCATATTTTTTTTTTCTATTTTCTTTTCAAAGAAAAAAAAAACTCATTTGTGCAAATACATCATTTGAATAATATCAATACTACACTATCCTTCTTTTCTTTATTTTATATATATATATATATATATATATATATATATATATATATATATATATATATATATATATATATATATATATATATATATATATATATATATATATATATATATATATATACCGGAGGAAGCAGGGAATATGTCAAAAGTGAGTCGTATAGGTGTGCAAATTGCACTGGCGTTATATGAATGATAGAAACTCTGTATCAGATGAGTACGATCTTTGAGGACACAGATTATCTGTAGAAATCTGATCAAAATCTTTAAAATATTAGTAAGACATGAAAAGAGATAGCAGCTTCACAATTGCTGATCTTGTGAAAGCACATTTACGCAATGAAAATATACAACATTGTCAAACAAAATTATGATACTGGAACAATTGTTAGTAAATAAATTTTAAGCAATAGAGAAACGTTTTAATGAGTAATTATTGGGCCATATTATATGAAATGTATAGGGGAGGGTTTTTGTAAACCTTATGTTTTTGACGTTACAACGTTGTTGAGGTTGTTCCTTGGTTACAAAACATGTTGATTTTAAAGTTTAGTAAGTTGATTTCTATTAAATCACACGGATTGAAATTTCACACATCAACAAACTAAATATTTTTACATATATTAATGTGCTCATTTTAAATTTCTTCAAAAAACAGTGTAACGAAGATTGACATGGTCCATAAACGTTCCGAACAACCCTCGTATATTGACTACAGTAATAACTTTTTGGACTTATTTGGCTTTTCAACTCTTTCGGCTCTGTAGGCTAATAACAAATTATCCGCTTTTACAAGAAATAAATAGACTTGCAAGGGGGAAAAATATTTGCAAAAATACAGAGGTTAAGTTTCACGTCATGCGTACGGGTGATTCATCAATTACTATGTTATTACGCGTGCTATACTTGTAGCTACACATCGGGATTTGACACCATGTGTTCTTTGACAACATGACGTCAAATCCCGACATGTAGCTACAAGTATTGAACGCGTAATATGCTGTCTACACGTACGGCATTTACGAATAAGGATATCGATAAAATTTTCTATTTTTGTTTTAATTGATCGATTTTATAAAGTGATAAAACAAGAGAACAATCCCAACTTGCTGGTGAATAATGATTCCAACAAAGTCCATGTAGTTTTAGCAATGAGAACTGATAGGAAGAAGTATGTTTATTTCGCCCGAAAGATTCGTTTGAGCGAGACCCAACCCATGCACCTTACAGACACCCTTGGTGCCTATGAATGTTAATTTTTTATAATTATTTTAAATATCATTCTTACACCTCAATATTCTTTAATTTTTTTTCCAAATATCGTCTATGAAATATTTAAAGGTACATTTTTTTCTCTAAATAAATGCTAGAAACAGTAAAAGACCATCAATCACACAGGCATCCACCATTTTTTTTTTTTTAAAGAATTTAACATTTAATATTCCAAACTACATGTATATCTACATCATATCATCAACCCACCTAAAGAACACAGTGTTTCCGTTTCAGCTGATTCCTTATACATGTAGTTTGGCGAAGTCCTTTTACACACTTTACGTCTCCGCATTTCAGGAAGAAAAAAGCGATACTTCCTCCTCACTTACTCACTTCCTATCATTTAGGGCTGTATAATCGAGCCCTCCCATTTGATTGTACTCTTAATGTTTTCTGCTGGGAATACCCCCCCCCCTTTTGAGGAATTTTGTGAAATGCTCTTTTTGTGGTATTAGTTGATCTTTTTTTTATTTTACGAATTATTTTCATGGCTGTCTCCACCTTTTAAAGCGATGCTGAAATGCTTGTACTGTAAAGAAACAAAATATCTAAAGCCGCTTCAATGCAATGTGAAATTACAATGTATGTAATATTGATTTATTGTACATGATATATCTGGTATTTGGAACGAATTTCCATTAAGCTTCGATTTTTCTTCAGAAATTATAATAAAATGCCGTACCATGGATCTGCCGAACTCACTTCTAACGAAAATTTGCATACGTACTTGCGTGTAACTAAACCATAATATTTCCGTTTACGTCAAATATTACGTATACACGACAAATATTACGTATACACGAAAGTAACGCGTACCCGTTGTTACCTCACTTGTAACTTAACCTCTCTTGTGTCGTCACAACGTGTACGCGCAATTTTGACCTACATGTAACAAATGACGTCAACGTAAGTATTATATTTTAGTTACACGTACGCACATGATTATGCAAATTATCGCTAAAAGTGAGTATAGTAGATTCATGGTAAAGCGTTTTATGTCTAATTTCTCGTGAAAAATAGAACGTTAATGTAAATTTTAAAACACCAAATACTCAGTACTAGAGATGCTCAGTACAATAAATTATTTTTATTCATTAATCGACTTTATTTCAGAAAACATTTATTTAAAAAAAAATCAATGTATACGAAGTGAAAGTCTTAGAAAGAGTTTGAAAAAAAAAATATAATGAAAAATAAACATTCAGTGCACAAAAGATGTTTATAGGTGGCATGCAAAGGGGTCTCTCTTTCGCAGGAACCCTGTAGGCAGAATTAACATGATGCTTGATATCAGGTTAAATTGTTGAAAGTACATAGATTTTGTCGGAATCATCATTCATTAGCAAGTTAAGATAGTTTTATCACTTTTAAATAAAATCGATCATTTGAAACAAGAAAAAAAGAATTTTTATCGATTACTTAACCCGTATATGTTGTACGTGTAGCCAACATATTACACGTTTCTACACTTGTAGCTACTTCAGGATTTGACGTTATGATGTCAGAAAACACAATAATTGTGAAAATATTTGAAGATGTCAAAGCAAAAAATGCCTTGGGTTTACACTGGGGAACGTTCAAGATGACATGAGAGATTTATTTGGTCTAATTTTAATGTGGGTTGCCATTATTAAGTTTTTTTAGTATTATTTAGAGAACGAGACAGGTACTGTATCATAGATACAAATTTGGGGGTGGACGAGTGCGTAGCACGAGTCTCCACCCCCAAATTTGTATCTACGATACAGAACCTGTCGAGTTCTCTAAATGATTTGTGACACGATCAATAAAAATAAAAGCACCGCCCACTTCATACCTGAGCAGCATCCAAATTTCCGCCAGAGTTCGTTTGTTCTTTCTGTAGATGAGGCCTCGACGGGTAATATTCATCCGCAGTATATATATTTCCACGAAGAGTGGAAAATGGGGGGGGGGGGACTGCGAATTTCACGTAATGTATGCTGCATCCGCGAACCCATTGGCTTTACTATTTTGAAGGGGACACAAAAAGCAGGGAAAGCAAACAGGTTTTCAGGAATTTCTCCAACATTGGATGTTTTCCATAATTGCGAATTTTCCTTTTCGTTTGGATCGAAATAACGTGTAGATTCTGTGTGGAATAATTTTTTTAAAAGTGCTTGAGAAATTTTGACATTTTACATTCCTAAGGAAATATTTCTTCTAATTTATAATAGGAAAAAAATCAGCATTTACTATTTTACGTGCTTTTGATAAATTGAATCAGATTTATTTTTAGACCGTGCTGTATTTTAGATACAGAACACGTTGGCTAATACAAGACAGTATACAGGGCTAATACAGAGCGGAAAGTAGCTCCGCCCACTGTATTTCCGTTCTGTATTGCTAATAAAGAACAGCAAACTTCAAAGAAAAACACCGCAATCGTGTCACAATATTATTCCATGTGACCACCTTACAGATCTAGATTTCTGACTGAAATAATTCGAAAATAACTTTAATTTTGCATCTACAGTTTTATTTGGAACCTCGAACAAAGCTTGGCGAAGAGCTAGATAAGAGGAATATTGGCAGAGAAACATTCTTCACCTTCCGTCATGGTTTGGTGCACACAGTCGGACAAGATATGCCTGAACATATCTAACCATGTCTTTCAGCATTAAATTAACCATGATCTACAATCCCACACCATAAATCTTCTTCATCTTTTCACCAACCTTTTGCTTTTTAATATGTAAAGATAATAATGAGAATGAAATTTCATTTCTTATTAATTATCACTTATTTATATCTTACATATGACCTGTATATTAGTAGTATTACAGAGTTTGTTGTTTTATTTTGACATTTTTTTTTTATGAATTAATGCTGTTTCATAGTGTCTTTAAAATATATGTGTCCACACTTTTCAGGATGAATAATTTTCTACTATTTAGATAGTTTTATTTGGGGTTTATTCCTTTTCATTACATAAGAAAAATAGTTATCCTATTATTGAGGAAACCAAAAGGGAAACACTTAACAAATTCCATTCAAATTATAATGACAATTATGAATATCCAAAAATAGTATGTAATTTCAGTGTTTTGTATTATATCAAGTAGAACTTTACATCATGATATGAATTTATTGGATATATATATCAGAGAGAGAGAGAGAGAGAGAGAGAGAGAGTTTGAGAGAGAGTTTTCAACAAAGGTAACACATTGAATGTTTGATACCAAAGATTTAATCTTCATACATATCAATTAATGTTATGGTTGCAGGAACAATGTTGTAATAAGTCCTTTATAAAGAAATATGGAGATAACGAACAGTTTTCAAGCTCAAAGTCCATTTAAAAATACAAACTGGGAGCAGAGCATACACAGACCTCCAAAACATCAGAGGCGGGATCAGATGCCATGGAGGAATGAGCATCCCATGCCAACCGGTCACACCCGCCGTGTGCTCCTTGTTATGATCGAGAAAAAGGGAAAACAGAAAAATCCGTAGACAATTCAGTGTGTAAATAATGGCCTAACGATTTGATGGCCAAACGTCATTTGACTTAATGATAAGTTGTAAACATTTATTTCATCTTTAAAGCACTCTGACAACTTTAAAAGTAATTTTTCTGTAAATCAACAGTACTGAGAACCCGATGTGCTCTGTCACAAATAAAAACTCAAGTCCGAAATTTGAATGCTTAATTATTTATAAATGACGAAACAATAAAAATATGCCAACACATAGTATGATTGACAATACCTTACGATCATACATCTTAGGTTTAAAATATAATGCAAATGAGCTCACGCACAAAAAATGCATCGTAAAGAGAATGCGTATTTCAAATCTAAACAGTGTCATAAATGGTGTAAACATGGTATTAATTATATTGTCTGTCTTTACAAGAGTTTCCTGACAAGATTGTTTTAGTAGAATTAAATTGTTAGTTGTGCACTCATAAAAGACCTCACAGTGTAAATAGGTGTTTCTCCATAAACAGTATACCCATCAAAACTGAGTAGGATGTCAAAACAAGATTTTCATGTTATTAGGATATTTACTTCGAATTTTTGTCACGGTAGCTCAGTCGGTAGAGCGCTCGCTCCGTGATCGGAAGTTCGTGAATTCGAATCTCGGCCGCGACTGACCTAAATCGATAAAAATAGGTAGCAACTGTTCCTTCGCCAAGCGCTCGGCACTTTGAAGTGAAAGTTGCGACCTTAAAAACCGAGGCCCATGTCACGACAGGCGTTGGCACGATAAAGATCCCTCACTGCTCAATGGTCCTGAGTGTCGATTAAAGGTCTAAGTTTGAAGCCCAGTATATGGTGACGTCTCTATATTAGTGAAACAACATACAACATACAATCAAATCAATCAATCCAATCTTTGTTCATTTCTTTAGAAAACTCTCTTTTTAGTAGAACCGAGATGCCAAGTGTTACTGAAAATGATACAAAACAAGTTCTACAATTACATTGCTTGAGGATATTTTTGTGTTTTTTAAAAAAGTAATTCAGAACCCATATTACATATATATGAGAACCGTTTTGTTTTGTTAAAATAGTCTAAGTAAAAAGAATTAAGTATGTAAAGCCCTGTGTAGATTCTGCAACACATAAGAATTTTGAATTTGTAATCATAATCATGCAAAATTGAGATTAAAGATTTTTCACAGATATATTCTACAATTTTTATGGCCTCAACCCAGCCTCCAGGGATCAGGATGGATAAAAACCCTTGAATGTAAATTACACGAATATGATTGCAGGCAAATTTGCTTTAATGAAAAAGGTGAGAAAACTAACAGCGGTTGATCTCAAATAATCTACAAGCAATTCAAATCTGTGAATAGGGCAAACAGGGAAATCAAGAGGTGGGATCAGGTGTCTAAGAGGAGTAAACGTCCTCTGTTCTATGTATTAATTAGGTAGACGGAATATTAAATTCCCATTTAAAAATTTTTCCACATATTTTCCACAAAACTTTACTTTCATGTGGACCTTTTTTTGCCCAAGTGTCCATGAACGTAAATTATACAAAGATGCTATAATATAAATCTGATAGCTTGTATCTTTATAGTTTTCTATGGAAGTATGAAAACATTTAACTTTTAAATATTTAACTTTGATGTTCCGTTGTTACCCTTCACTCCAGGGGACATGGTTTGAAAAACGTTCACTATATGAGGATGTTGCATACTGTGGAATCATTTAAATTCGTGGGGGCCAATTTTCGTGGATTGCTAAAATATTACAGGTTTGTGGGGACGTAATTTCGTGTTTTCTCTTATACCTACAAGAGGAAATATGACTTTGTAACCCTAATTTATTAATTCGTGGAGAATGTCAATTCGTTAATGTAAGGTATTCCAATTGAGCCACCATGAAATCTAATGATTCCACAGTATGTGTTGGCCAAGTTGAGACCTAGTAGCTCTTGAAAGGAATTGTTTGAATCAAAATCTTACACCTATTATTTTGAAACAATTAGTATCACATTTTTGCCACAGTTAAGCCTCCGGGTCCATGCTTTATTAGATGAAATATCTTTGACGTAAAACCTACGATGTCCTTAAATTGACCTTGATTACAAAAGTAAAAGTTTTCTTTGTGAAAATATAAATTAACATATTTCCCGGTGGTTTAGAAAAGATGTCGAAAATATATATTAAAAAAAATACTTTTATGCATGGGTACTGATGAAAATTGATAGCAATACACCACCTCATAGACTACAGTGATCAAATAATACAAGTTAATAAGCATAGGGGTATATACATTATGATATTAATCCCTTATTACAATCGAACATTGATTATTTTACCACAGTGGAAAAATTTATGCATGTAAATATTGAGGAAAAAACCCTCTCCAATATTTCCAAATCAATATGTAAGAAAGATCGATTTATTTCATTCATCATTGAAATTAACAATGGGTATCCACAAGAGATAGTACTTCAGGTATGCTTATAAGATTAACAAGGTGAAGATAATGAACAGGAACAGTGGGCAATCTCAGAAGTCATTTAAAGAATTCCAATTTGTGAAAAGGAAATTAACACAATCTGAAGATTTCATGCCTAGGAGGATTTAACATTTCTTTTGAACATCACATCCGCCGTGAGCACTGTGTATTGATCAAGTAGACGAAATACATGTAATCTGTAGTCAAAACAAGTATAAATTCAAAACAATGGCCTAAATTAATGTGAAACATTTCCGTTAAAATACGACTCAATGATAGGTTGTATTTCTAAACAAGGTCATTTTAACGACCTAAGAGTTGTTGACTTTAAACGTGGTTATTGAAATTCACGTAATATCAACTTATTTTTCAGTAGACTGTCTCGGTTTAAAATCTTATATATGAGCATGTTTTTGCGTATCGAATAAGCTGGTAAGCATAAACACCATATGCATATAGAATTATTTCTGCTGATATACTCGTAATTTGCAAGGTTTATTCTGTTTGCTCCTCTTCAAGTCTGTATTCTTTCAATGGATTTTTGAGCTTCATAACAGTTCTTGATATTCATATTTTTTCATATTTCAATACAAACAAATTGTAAAAATAACATAATTTTGATTCTTTTTTATAATGTTTAAATAAATTCTTTAGAAAAATTAAAGTCCAGTACTGTTGCCATGAAATATGAAGATAACGATAACTAATTATGCTCAAAAGTCCAATTAAACAATACAAATCAGGAGCAGAGAAAACACAGACCTCTAAAAGCTTAAGATCTGGTACCATGGAGAAGTAAGTATCCCCTGTTGTCCGGTTACACCCGCCGTGTGCTCCTTGTCATGATCGGGAAAAAACAGAAAAACAATTAACAGCTGCTTTTTCCATAAAATTAACCTTGTCTTTGGTCATTTGCAAAAATATTTTGTAAAACAACATTCTGTTTGTACACACAAGTACTCCAGAGTTAATATTTGAAAGAGAGATGCTTGAGTTTCTGATTGATAATATCTTTGTAGTTTTTTGGAGATCAAGTCTTCCAACAATTTTTTGGAATTTCCGTGGGTACCAATTACCCCCCCCCCCCCCTCTTTTTAGCAGACCAATTTTTGTAATCATATGAAACAGATTTATTCAACACCTTATACATAAAAAAAGAAGTACCTTGCTGTGGCTTTCAATCCAACATTTAGATATATCGACGACGTTTTATCAATTATCAAGATTCATGTTCATTCCTACATTGATTCGTTATATCCATTTGATCTCAAAATAAAAGATACCACAGAGTCTGTTTCATTTTTTGGGTATTGTACTAGGAAAAACGTTAATGGTAACCTAACAACAAAGCTTTAAGATAAATATGATGACTCCTACTTTTCTTCTTTCAGCTCCCCTTATTTATGTACCAGTATAACCTTATAAGCTCCCTGTGGAGTTCATGTCTCCCAGTTGATTCGATACACAAGAGCATGCTCTACGTATGAAGAATTTCTAAAACGAGGCAAGCTTAGACAAACAAGTTGATGAAACAAAAATATCAACAGTCTCGTTAACCATCAACATTTAGCAAATTCTATGGTCAATACAATGGCATTGACTGCAAATATAATCTATCATAAAGTCGAATGTGAATGATATTTTTCATATGAATTGTTAGGCCATTATTTACACACTGAATTGCCTACAGATTTTTCCGATCATGAAAAGGAGCACAGGGCGTGAGTGTCGATATGGGTGCTTACTCCTCTATGACACCTGATCTTACCTCTGATGATTAAAGTGTCGTATTTGCTCTGCTCCCGGATTGTATTCTTTCAATGGACTTTTGAGCTTGATTAATGTTCGTTTACTTCATTTTATTTTTTTTTACCATTCTATTCCTGTTGTTTTTTATCAATCATCGTTTAATTAAAACAAGTTTTTTTTAATAAAACTGAGACAATATGGTCACTATGTTACGCAAGACATGATGTCAGATTCCTAAAGAGTCCCTATTTAAGTTATCTTCATAATCTTAAAAGCACTACCTCTCCAATTAAACGAACGGAAATTCAGATACCCTTATGATCAAGGTATAACCCACTCTTGACCATTATTCAAATAAAGAAGACAACAAAACAAGAAATCTTCAAAGATTATTGAAATATGTGCACTTTTTCTTGCTTTACAATGGAAAGCTACCTTTCATTTTTGTGATTCATGTAATTTTTTTCATTTATTCGTTTAAAATAGAAGTTTACTATTAGTTGCCTTATTTTAATTAATTAAGTGTATGAACTTGATGCTTGTGATAAACCTCATTACAGTCCCATAAAAATCATCTTGATTAATTTGAAATAAAACTTATCTGCATCTCAAATCAAATGCTGGAATACAATAAAAACTTATAAATCCAATCTTTGATCAAACCCATGTCATCATTTAAATTTTCCTTGTATATTGTTCTGAAAATTTTAAAAATAATTATGCCGCATTCCATTTTCTTTACCATGATGAGCAGTCTATTCTTAAATCTTTGGTTACTGAATGAAAAAGGGTAAAAAACGAAAAGAGATCGATCTCAAAAAATCTGCAAACAATATACATCTGTAAACAGGGCATAAAGTATGGATTCCCGGAAATACCAGAGGTAGGATCAGGTGTCTAGGAGAAGTAAGCATCCTCTTTTGATCTCTAACACCCCCTTGAGCCCTATGTTTTGATCAGGTAGACGGAACATATACATAGTCAAATTTAGTATAAAAGCAAAGTCCTAACATTTGTTTTGAAACACGTCTGCAGCCAAAACAAGCCTTAATTATAAGCTGAAGGCAAAATGAAATCAACAGTCCAATACACACTTTGCAAAAGTAATTACCCTTTGCAGCGTCAACAAAGACGTCACAAAAGGGAAAAACAACGTTTTTCTTCTAAATAATACATTACCATAGTAATGAGCTTGCTGTGAGAAATTCACCGTGCATGCTTAATTTCTTTTTTTTAATGTATTGCTTGCTTCATCCTAGAGCAATAAAAGTGTAAGATTCAATGATCATTTATATGTCAAATGACAAAGTTACAAAATTTAAAGTTTCAAAGGCCATTGAGAGAATTCTTCGGTTTTTCTCCAAAAGATGGTGGCTAAAAGATAAAACCTTTGAAAAGTGTGGTATAACAATTGGTGATCTATACCAATGTTGTATGGAGTTCTGATTGTCTTAATGACCGTGTCACCATAAAAGTACTATCATGAAATCTGATTTCACAATCCTTTGTATATCATCAAAACAACCCTGATAACCTGCTTTGTCAAAAAATAGTACAACTGTCCTGAGTTTCTCATAAGAGTCTCTCGATAAGATCACCTTAGTAAAGTTCGTTCTTACAACAAAAATGTAAGTAACTTTTTCGTAAGGAAATAATTCTTAGTAATGTACAAAGCCGTAGCAAATAGCTAACAAACATCGCCGATATAAATTGTTAAGTTAATACTGTTGCTGGTAACATCATTTATCTTAATTCATGTCCTCAAAGGTGCTTTTTGAGTGGATAAATATGAGACACACTTCTATTTTCAAATCCGATGAATTTTCTTCTGTCCCCGGATCTTAGACTAATGGTGGCATATTTATGCCGAAATAGTAATTAGTGTATCTCGACAAAACCAGTAAGTTGTCTTGACTTGACAAAATAGTTATCTTGATTTGACGCGATATCTTAGGTTGACAAAAAAATTCTGTGGATGGCATAGATATAACACCATAGGGACTTAATTTTAAAAAGTAAAAATGCAAAAAAAAAAAAGTTAATGTAAATAAGACTCATTGTTGAGATTGGCTAACTTGAGCACATTGGCTAGGAAAAAGCAGAAAGAAATCAGTTGAGTATTGAAGAATTTATGGGGGGGGGGGGGACTTAAATTTACACTACCTCAGGATGGTTCCATATCAATTTTACTAATCATGGCTCTGCTGTTCTTCAGCAGAAGAATATTTAAAGATTTTTTCCATACCCACCCAAAATTTGAATAAATCTGATTCTAAACTACCTGAGGATGTTTTTATAATAATATGACTAATCACGGTTTTACTATTCTTGAGCAGAAGATTTTTCCTATATATTATTATGTAAAACTTTGACCCTCTGTTGTGCCCCCAAACCCTGGGGGTCATAATTTGAAGAAACTTGATTTTACAATACCTAAGATTCCTTCTGTATAAATATAACAAGTAATGGCTTAGTTGTTCTTGATAAGAAGATTTTTCAAAGATATTTCCTATGTAACTTGTATGATCAAGTTCTTACAAGGGATATATAGGTTTTCCTTTTACTCTTTCTAAGTTAATGATTGGAATGATTATTAAGACTGCTCTGTCTGGGGGTAAATCACACAGTACTAAAATTGTTCTCTTATCTAGAGACGGAGAGTTGGTAACGTACAACTTGCACAGTGTTTCTCCTCCAGATTTCTATTGATAGATAAGAACCGGGTGTCTCAATCTTCTTCAGATTTACTACTTCAAGAACTAAACATCAATTCCCTAGGATACTTGCCACTGGTGCTCATAACTTTTATTTTGCTCTTACCCTTAACTTCTTTATTGCTGATTTAACTTCTTTTCCTAGCTTCTGAATACCTGGCTTTCCCGAAGCTTTGCCTTTTATAGCCTTTGAATAGTCCATTCCAAGGGTCGTCAGGTCATTCCAATATTTGAAGTCTTCAATGTGTTTTACTCAAATGCCCCTTAACTATTACACCTATATATTTCTATGCAAAACTTTGATGCACTGTTGTAGTCCTGCCCTATGCTTGGGGGTCATGATTTTAATAATCTTGAATCTACACTACCTGAGGATACATCTGTATTAATATTACTAATAAAGGCTTAGCAGTTCTTGAGAAAAAATTCTAAAGTATATTTCCTATATGTTCCTAAGTAAAACATTGCCCCCATGTTGTGTCTGTGCCGAACCCCCAGGGTCATGGTTTGACCAACTTGAACAAACTTGAATCTACATTACCTGAGGATACTTCTATATTAATATGTCTAATAATGGCTTAGCAGTTCTTGAGAAGAAGATTTTTAAAGATATTTACTATATATTCCTATGGTAAACTTTGACTCCCTGTTGTGGCCCTGCCCTACCCCTAGGGGTCATGATTGGAACAAATTTGAATCTACACTACCTAAGGATATTTCTCTGATAATAAGACTAACCATGGCTTTGCTGTTCTCGAGGAAATGATTTTTAAAGACATTTTTTATATATTTCTATGTAAAACTTTGACCCCCTCTTAAGGCCCCGCCTTATCCCCGGGGATTATGATGTCAACAAACTTGAATCTAGAATATGTAATGAAGCTTTCACATAGATTTTATTCTATTTTGCCCAGTGGTTCTTGAGAAGAAGATTTTTAAGTGATGCCACCAAATTTTCATTTATTCTTAATATTATCTCTCCCTGAAAGAGGGCGTAGCACTTCCTGTGAACAAATTTAAATTCCCTTCACCCAAGAATACTTTGTGGCAAGTTTGGTTGAAATTGGCCTTGTGGTTCTTGAGAAGAAGTCGAAAATGTGAAAAGTTTACAGACGACAGGCGACGAACGACAGACGACATACGGACTCATGCATATGACACTCTTTGATCAGAAAAGCTCACTTGAGCCTTCGATTCAGGAAAGTTTAAAACGATTCACGTAGGAGGATCAAAAAACGATTCATTAGCGATTAATTATTGTTAAGTTTATAAATTATTTCAGAGCCTTCTTTCCATGTTTGATCACTATATTACCATGCATTCTCTGAATGAGCCAAGATCACATGACATTAATATAAAAATAAAGTTGGAAGGGGTCTTGATGCTATATATACTGAAATTGGTTGAAAATTGCTCGGTCATTTCAACGGAAAAGCCGAAAATTTTCAAAATGTTATAGTCAAAGACATATAAAAAATAATCCGGATAGTAATATTCACTTGATTGGCTCAAGTAACCTGTAAATGCAAAAGTCTCTGAACTCGTGACCCCAAGATAATCAGTCTTTTCAGAAAATTTCTTTAATTTCATTTTGTTCTTAACATGTTTGATAATTAGTTTAGTATCAAAAACTGGTATGAAATATAAAATTACTTTACATAGTAAAATCTCATAAAAATTCGATCAGCTGATCTGTGTCTTTTCAAGAAATTGCATGATTTTCATTAAATTCTAAGCCTGTTTGATAATTAGCATTTGTTTTGTCAGTAGCAAGATCTATTATAGAATATTAAATTACATGAACTCTGCATTCTAATGTGCACTTGACCTTTACATTCTGAAATCTTCTAAAAATTTGATCCACCCTGTCATTCTTGAAATAATTGAATCAGAACTTTGAAATTAAACCCGTGTATCGAAAATTTTATAAAATACTGGAATTATTGCGTGCATGAAAATGACCTTGAACAGTTTTTAAAAATCTTTCTATCTGTTCTTGAATATTCAGCACGAAAGTTGTATAAAAACTATTTGCATCTAATTTGTATCAAAATTACCCTCCACGTAAGATTGTATGAATTGTCACTTTTCACCACAAATTGAGAGTATTCCTAATAGACATTTTGGTAAATCAAAGATCATGATTCATTAATATAAAAGTTCCACTTTACCGCAAGAAAATGCAGATTTCCAAATTATCAATCATTTATCTTTCTTTTTGTAATTTTGAGACACGTTGCCATGGTAGCCATTCACCCAAGAATTCAATACCCTAGATTTCCCAAAATTATTTCTTGAAGAAAGTCTATATGATATATAATGTTTGGAGGAAGTCTCTGTTCATGCTTGTTGTCAGCTCACATAAATAAAAGTGCAAATCCTCACAGAGAATAAATCTTAAGGATGAATCTCTCTCATTTTTTTAGTATTTAAAAAATAATAATTTTTTTATTGATTCAAGAAGTGATCAATGAAATCGAAAAAAGTTTACCTTTTCTTTTTTTTAAAACTAAAACATGCATCACCTTATTGCATTTCTTTTGCTGTTTCAAAATATGTTGGATCCCAGCTAGGGTACCTAGGTATTAAGCGGATACATGACAAACTGCAGTGCAATCAAATTGTTGTAGGCGGAGCTAGTAACTGTACTTCTTCATATCGTCTATTTATAGCACATTACTATGAAATCTAAATATAGCTTTACAACTCTCTACAGCCCCTAATAAAAACAAGACACGCTCCTACCGAAATAGAAGTGCTTTTAATCGTTGTTGGTAACCTATAATAACTATAATTTTATGTCAGGGACTGTATATGTGAAATTTTCCTTTTAAAATTAATAGTACACAACTTAAAGTCTATTAATATAGCTATACGTACGAGTGTTGTCACTAAAGTTCGTGGACAATGACGTTTTTGTCAAAATGAATTGTCCTATATACATGTATACTTATTGTATACCAAAAAAATCGTACTGCGTGTTTCTATGCTTCTTTGATTTAACTTCGCCTATCAACCAATCACTTTTGAAATGGTTGTCCAATAAGCGAGGTCATTGCTTAAAGGTGCTTGGACACAGATTTGAAGTTAACATTTTCTCAAATTTTCTGCATAATTTCATATCTATATGTTGCTATAGCATTTCATACTAAAATATAATAAAAATCTTATTTCATCTCGAAGTTATTGAAACTTCAAATTTCTGGACGCGTTTGATTGACACATCCTTGCACTTTCACAAATTTTAATTTTATTCTTAATACTTAAGAAAAGTGGCAATTTTGTTGTGTATTAATGAAAAATATTAAAACTATAATCCAGAAAAATTCAGAGTAGAAATGTTCGAAAGCAAAACCCACTCACAGTATTGTCAGTCCGTGCTCAGTGGTGTGTGCAGACTTTAACAATTGAACACACCCGGTGAATCTTAAACATTAACAATAACAGAGCTCGTGCCCTGTTTACAAAAACAGTTTACGTTTCACGGATGTATTCAATTTGTTAAACTCTGTACACAACAATAAGCACGGGCTGACGATATTAGTGAGGGGGTTTGCTTTCGCACATTTCTACTCTGAATTTTCTGGATTATAGATGTAATGTTTTTCATTAATACATAAAAAAAATAGCTTCTTTTCTTAAATATTAAGGATAAAGATAAAATTTGTGAAAGTGCAAGGATGTGTTAATCAAACGCGTTCAGGAATTCGTAGTTCCAATAATTTCCAGATAAAATAATTTTTTAATTATATTTTCGTGTGAAATGCTATTGCAATATATAAGTCGTGATATTATACAGAAAATTTGAGAAAATATTAACTTCAAATCTGTGTCTGAGCACTTTTAAAGAAGATTGGAATGAAGAGCGAAAAGAAGCAGTTAACTGAAATGATTACTACAGTGTATTTCATTTTTTTCTCCGTACTTTCATATCTTTAGAAGGTTTGAGATGACTTCTATTAATCATTTAGAGTTATCGCATATGATAAGATTGTTTTTTAGAAGAAGTCAAGAAAACGGAAGACCTTCTTGTTGCCATGGCAACGAGTTTCTAGTTATATTTTTTTCAGTTGTGAGTAGGAATGATAAATATGATCTTTTAAGCGCCATTGACATCTAATAATAAAGAACGTTAAAGCAAATATACTTTGAATATTAAAGTCAGAAACCAGACATGAAACCTTCCTTATAGTGTACAGTGAATATAACGAACTTAGATTAATTTTTCAGATATACTTTACATATAAAAGTTAAGATAATCAAAATGGAACGATCTCAAAAAATTCTACAAACGATATTAATCTATGAACAGGGGATAAAAAACGGACTCCAGAAATTTCAGAGGTGGGAACAGATGCTTAGGAGAAATAAGAATCCCCTGTTTACCGTTCACATCCGCCGTGAGCCCTATGTATTGATCAGGTAGACGAAACATTTGTAAGTCGAATTTAGTATACAATAGATAAAGAAGGAAATTTGACGATGAAAAATATGAAGTCAACTTGTTCGTCTTACATTTTTTTTGTTAGTTGGCCCTTATCGTCTATGGTCAGTAAAATATTCAAATATGAAACAGCAGTGGCAAACTCTCTGGTGTCTTTTATTTTAAGTTCAATGAGATAAATCGGGTCGACATACTAATGGAAGTAACTATTGTTAATTATTAAAACGTTCTCGATATATCTGAATGTCGAGTTGAAGGCCACGGCAGGTGTTTTCTTCTTCTCATGTAAAAGTTTTTGAATTCTGCTTCATAGGAATATTTAAACAAATCGGCCTAGAAAGGAACACAATTAGTGCTCATTGTAACTCCAACAGTTTGTTGGAAGTCCTGGTCTCCGAAGACTACATAAATGTTGTCAATTTTTGCAGTATCAACTTCAGAGTACTTATGTGTAGAATCTGAGCGATTTTTAATTAAGTATTTTTTGATGATCAATTACAAGATATGAAAAGTTCCGAGTTCCATTTTTATTGAAGGAGCAGGTGACCATGATATTATGTGATATGCTTCTTATATTTGGCCCCAGTTACTCCGTTTGGAGAAACCAAAATAACTTTAAATAACTGTCATATACCACACCTCCTCCCCCGGTGACTCTTCCCCTGTCAATATACCTATTGTGTGGAAATAAACTTCATAAAAAATTGTGTTTTATTAGCAGATTCCCTTTTGAAAAACTCGAGAGAGGAAGAAGAGAAGAAGAACATGGGTATATTTTCGTCAACGATTCAATGTGATATTTCATTGTGGGGGATTGTTGTGATTTTAATACAAGGATACTTTCTGCAAGAAGTCAGGGCCGCCGACGTTGCTAGCTTACATGACACGGTACAACGTAGACTAAATACCAGTGGCGCGAACGAGTACACACCACAATTCACTGGAACACCGTACAAAGTTGAAGTGTTAGAGAACATTCCAGTAGGATCCGCAATCTTCCAGGTTTCCGCTGTAGACGGCGATAGGGGAGAAAACGGAAGAGTTAGCTACGTGCTGCTACAGGGAACCCAAAACTTTGAAGTTGATGAGAATACTGGGCTCATTAAAACACGTTCGTTCCTGGACCGCGAAATGGCAGATCATGAAATGCTTTTGGTGGAGGCTCATGACCACGGCACTCCTCATAAGTCTACTGTGGTTAAGGTGCCTGTAAGTAGAATTTTTATTTTCAATATTTTAAGATTTTTTTAGTTTGTGATTGATTGATTGTATGTTGTTTTTCGTCTTATTTGAGAATTTTTAACTCATACAGAGACGTCACCATATACCGGTGAAGGACTTCAAATTTAGACTTTTACTCGGCACTCAGGGCCATTGCACATTGAGGAACTTTATCGTGCCAACGCCTGCCGTGACAAGGGGCCTCGAATTTTAAGGTTTCATTGGAAGGACCTGCAACTTTCACTTCAAAGTGCAGTGCGCTTAGCGAAGGAACTGTTGCTAAGTATTTATTTATCGACTTAGGTCAGTCGCGGCCGAGGTTCGAACCCACGATCTTCCGATCACGGAGAGCGCTCTACACGATGCAGTAGCACGTTTAATTTTCAGAATATGTGTGATGGATTTTGCAAATCAAAAGCTTTTTAAACCGTCACCTTTTACGGAAGAAAATACTGCCCAAACAAACGGTTTGTTCTTTAAAACTTAATATGCCAACGAAGGAATTGATGCAGTTAATATACTAGTAAGTCACATCCTAGTAAGTCATATATCCTTAATCACGAAAGAATCCAGTCTTTTCTTCCACCATAGTTCAAAGTGCCGTCCTTTCCTTGTGTTTCGTAGAAATGTACATCGACTACTGCTTCTCAACTTTTTAAGTACAAAAATACTCTACAGTGCCTTGATATCGAACATTAAAAACATGATCCTCCAACGTGTTTATGTTCTTCTTCACCCTAGGCCTACAACTTTAGTCCAAAATGAGGACCTTAAATCATTAATTTATTTAAGGAACTCCCATCTTTCAACTGGCATCCTAATTTCATAAATATTATAAATTCTTACGCTGGAACATGTGCCAAACATGAGAAAGAAGACCTTGACACTTTGTCAAAAGGGATTAAAAGTATCAGATCGTTGTTGAAATCTCGCATTAAGCGATTGATATGTAATATGAAAACCGTCTGCCCTTCTGTCTTCAATAAGAGAATTAAATAGATTACACGATCAGTATGTACTTTTCCCATCTGAAGGTAATAACATTGTCTTTGTTTGTTTGTTTGTTTGTATGTTGTTTAACGTCCCTCTCGAGAATTTTTCACTCATATGCAGACGCCACCACTTGCCGGTGGAGAGCTGCAAATTTTGTCCTATACTCGACACTTACGGCCATTGAACAGTGAGAGATCTTTTTCGTGCCAGCACTTACTGCGACACGGGACCTCGGTTTATACGGTCTCATCCGAAGGACCAGTCTCCACGTCCCACAGTGGGATTCGAACCCGCGAAGTAAGGATCAACTCCTTACTCCGCGACTCTAGAGCAGACGCTCTAACCACTGCGCCACGCGGGCGACTGTCTTCGTTTGTAAGGCTCATTATTTTTATTGTATTTTAGAGAAATTTGGATTTAATCTGCAAGTGGTACTCCAATTTATATCCAAAGCACCATTTCTAAGGAGGAAATTTTTCAAAATCATATGTCGGTTTTAAATATTTTTAATTTTCCCAACAATCAAAATGAATTTGAATTACCATTCATATACTGGATTCCTTAACTTCATAAAAATCCTTACAAGCAGAGATACATAGCAGATTCCAATACATGTTCTACAAAGCCTCTTTCTTTACTCCTCACTAAAATATTAACAGCAGTGCAGGAGAAATTTCAGGAGTACTGCATAACAAAGTGGTGTAAATCAGATGTGGATACTAAAAAACTCCAAGGAACTTTTAGAAAGTTCGAAATCAGAAAATTTTACCAAAATCAATAACACTAAAACGTACTACTTTTCAACACTTTTTACAACCATTCCTTAGGATAAATTAAAAACTGGGCTTTTTGATGTCATAGGCAACTGCTTCTATAATAAAAAAGGGAACTCGGAAATTTTCACACCTTGTGATTAGTCATCAACAAAATTACTTAGTTAAAAATCACTTTGATTCTATCCACAAGTACTTTGAAATTGATATTAAAAGGATACTGGAGTTCCTCATTTTTATATTCCTGTGAAGCAGAATTTATTCAAAAGCTTCTACATGCCGTGGCCATCAACTCGACATCCATATAAATCGACGACGTTTAATTAATTAACAATAGTAACTTCCTATCATGTGTCGACTTGATATATCCCAGTGAACTGAAAATAAAATACACCACAGAGTCTACCACATTTGTTTAAATATTCTGATGTTTTACTGACTATAGACGACAAAGGCCAATTAATAATTAAATTGTATGACAAACGATCCTTCAGCTTTTTCCGTCGTCAACTTTCTTATTAATATGTAGTAATATTCCGCTATCACCTTTCTATGGTGTTTAACTTATTCGCTACTCAAGAGCATTCTCTGAATATGGTCAATTTTTAAACAGGCGCAGGCTTCTCACATATAACAACCTCGTTTAAAGTCAGCATTTCGTAAATTCTATGGTCGTTATAATGACCTTCTTGGCAAATTTAACCTATTACTGATCATATTATGGCTGACTTGTTTCATACCAATTCTTAGACCTTTGTTTTTGTACTAAATTTGACTACGGAGTGTTCCGTCTTCTTGATCAATACTTTTACAAAGAGCTCACGGCGTGCCTGAACGATCGACAGGACAGGGGATGTTTACTCCTCCAGGACACCTGATGCAACCTCTGGAATTTCCAGGGTCCGTGTTTTATGCCTTGTTTACAGATTTGTATTTTTTAAAAAAGTTTTTATGAGATTGATCACGGTTAGTTAACTTCACTTTTTTTTTATTAGTTTAGATACTGTAATTTGCAGTAATAAAACAATATTACTCATTAATTGTGGCAAGGCTTCACCGTCAGGCCATCCACCAAGTATTGCGAGATTATGAGTGGTAAGCCTCAATATTAGGCCATCCTTCAAACTAACCTTACCTCCATATTACTATTATGTCTTTATATTATGTGTTATTATATTATGTCGTTAGATTAAATGAACCCCTAGCTTAGCTGCACTCGCTTATATACCTTCATTTTAGTCCACGTGATTTTCTACTTGTAGTCTCTAGATCCCCAGAGATCGACTTGCATATTCTGAATAATTGAAGTAAATAATCGTTATATTTCTGTCAAATCGTTATTAGCTTCACTTATGAGAAGTAAACGTGGAATCCTTTCAATGTAAAGCCACAGAAAGGGTTCAAAATTTCAACAGATGATAGATATTCAGTTAAATTATCCTTTATATACATTGTATATCCTAACATTACTTTTTGCAGTTGACATGCGGCATCGGTTTATAATGTAGTGATTGAAATTGTTGAGAGGAAGATTTTTTTTCTCATTGCGGACTGGGATTTTTATGATACATGTAACCATATTGTCAGAAAGAAAATTGTAAGCCAGGTTGCCGTCTACAGCTCTCTTTTATTTATCCTGTATTTTTTGTGCTTTTCAGGTGCACATTTTGGATGTAAATGACAATGCACCTGTATTCTCAAAGGACATATACAGAAGCGGTATATGGGATGGTAGTAGAGTTGGACAGGTTGCGATGCGCCAGATCAACGCATTTGACGCTGATGTAGGGAGTAACGCTGAATTATCTTACAGCCTTGTCCACTCAAATAACCCGACCTGCCATAATTTATCCATTGATCCTAAATCGGGTGTGATCAGGGTCGCTCATCAGCTTAATGAAGAAGGGGCTTTCCACATATCGCCATGCAAAGCAAGTGTTATTGCTACTGATGGAGGTGTACCCCCATTATCGTCGACAGCAAAAGTCATAATTGAGATTGTAACCATAAATGATATTATATAGTTGAATTAAATCAATGATTATGTTGTTTGTATATGTAGTATCCTTACTGACATACCTACAACCGGGTTTTCGGGTCTTTCTGTTGTGCAAGCAAGGCATGGACACGATTACTTAAAAATGAAATCGATTAATAATCGTTTACTTAAAGGAATTTTGTGCAATCGATTATTAATCGATTACAGTCACTTTTTCTTGCAATTGATTAAATCGATTGATAATCTATTACTTCCAAGTTTTCTTTCCCTCAAATATCAATTGAAAGCAGAAAAATATTAAAATATCATGTGGAAATGTCGATGTGTGAGTGTGTTCATTTTGTTCAGTTTCAGAGATTTTCTGGTGTAATTTCATACTTTAGACCCAACATGCTCATTGAATATTTGAATGAGGGATTCTTTACCATGCAATATGGAGACAATGTTCCCGCAGTTAAACGCAGCAAGGATTTAATTATTCATTCGATTTTGGATCTGATCCTCCATGTTCATTGACTTTCGTAGCTGAAATTATTTAATATTTTGCTGTCAGAAGAATTTGGAAAGCGCGCATGTTTGCAGTTCAAATAATTACATTTTCTTTTCAAAAGTAATCAAATTAGAAATCTTAGTAATAAACATGTGAATTGAATGTGCCTTTAACTAAAACTATAATTATGTTTCTCAATCGAAGTTTGGGAACATTTTGTTTTTACTCTGTTTCTTATTCTTATTATACTCTTTTTAAGGTCTTCAGTCTTCAGCGGAAGACCTTCATGTTTCTTTTCCACTGTTTTTGTTATTTTTTCTTACCGATTTTGTGCACGCAGTTTCTCGAAAACGGCTCCCTCGACTTTCGTGAAACTTTCAGGCCTGATAGAACATCAGAAAATCTAGGCATCTAATTTTTTTTTGTTTTGATGACGTCACTTCCGGTGACGAGATTTCAGCATTTTAGTGAATTTTAGAGGGTTAGTTTGTCTGGGCGTTTTCTCAGAAACGGCTTAAGATAGAAACTCCAGATTTTCAGTGATGATAGGCAACATATGTAGATGTGACAAACGTATTTCGTTTTCATCGGAAATGTTGCGCACCGACGCTCGCTATGGCCCGGAAAAAGTCCTATCGGGAATGTCAAAATTTCTAACACTTTTTCTACAATATCTTTTTACCTGTAAATACTTTATTAAAACATATTAAATAGAAGTTGTGCAGAATGTCACGGTCTTCCAAAGGATATCAACAATAAGGGTCTGGCCCCTAAAAATTGGGGAGCTAGAGGGGCCAAAAGTGTTTTTCTGATATCTCAAAAAGTACTGACAATTTGTAAAGCATCATAACAGGAAAGTTGTTCGGAATATGTACTGGTCCCAGCTGACAAAGTAAGTAACAGCATTGTCTTGCTTTTGTTTGTAAGGCTCATTCTACTGATTGGATATATCCCCTCTGAACTCGAGATAAAAATTACCAAAGAAGTCTGACACATCTGTTTCATACGTGGATATTTACTAGAAAAGAAAGTGAATGGTAACCTACCAACAAAATTTTATGATTAACGTGATGACTTCAACTTTTCTACCGTTAACTTCCTTTTCTATGTAGCAATATACCCTTATCATCTGTATATGGAGTTTATGTCTCCCTGTTGATTCGATTCACATGCTCTAATGACGAACATGTTCTAAACCAGGGCAAGCTTTTGACAAATAAGTTGATGAAACAAGAATATGTAAAGTCTCACTTAAGGTGAAATGTACCTCTGCTCGATTTTTTTTTTAAATTTCCAACATTGATTTTCATCAACAACAATAGCATAAGATTCAAACTGAAAATAGTTTTAAATATGAAGCATTGTTTACGTTTTCAGAAATGAACATTATGTCTAGTCATAATATGAAGAAAATTTGAGACAGTGAATAGAAAGATCAATATTTTTTTTTTTATCTCAACATCAAATTAAAAAATATCAGGTATAAATATGAAAATAATATTTACTGCTATACATATATAATTCATGTAGTAGTTACCGTATAAGTTTTTATTGGTTTTCTCTAGATACCTATAGGGAGGTTAAAAGGTCACGAGAAGGCGCAGCCTTCGAGTGACCTTTTAACCTCTCTATAGGGTATCTAGAGAAAACCAATAAAAAACTTATACGGTAAGTCACATGTACCATAGCACTCTCATATTTCCTAATATGGCAGAGAAATGATGTATAAGTTGCAAAAAAATTTCCTTATATGGTTTGTCACCTGACATAATTATAATGGCACGCGCTATACACTGTACATATATATTACATTTTATTGCGCATTTTGCGCATTTGCAATCAAAAATGGATGAACAGAACGCGACGAGCATGGATCTCGATTTTCTGGAACTGGCGCAACATTTTGAATATAACAATTCTATCGATGATCAAACGCTCTCACAGATAGAACAGTTGATAGAGGATGAAGTAAACGTGTTTGATGGTATTGGGGATTTATCTCTTACTCAAATAGATTTTAATTTGACCCAGGAACCGGTTAAACCCGAGAATGTTATAAAGCAGTTGGACCATTCTGACGATCGATTTGGAAAGTTTTACGATGACGACGATATGGAAAACCTTCTAAAGTCTACCGAGAGTAAAAACACAAGAAAAAACACAAGCTGGAGTGTGAAAACTTTCAAAGAATGGCGATCTGCACGTATCTTCGGTACCGGAAGTGAAATTCCAGAGCTTGAACATTTAATCGAACCTGCACTCATTAACAAATGGCTAGGTAAATTCGTTGTCGAAGCTCGCAGGAAAGATGGCCAGCCATATCCCCCAAAATCACTCTACATGTTATGCATTGGAATACTAAGATACTTTCGGGAATGCGGCATACACGAAAATTTTCTTGACGAAAAAGACTCAAAATTTTATGAATTCCGTCGCATTCTTAGTGCGCGAATGAGTGAATTAACGGTATTAGGAGTCGGAACTCGTCCAAAACAAGCGGAACCCATAAGCAAAGAAACTGAAAATGAACTATGGGAAAAGGGATTACTCGGTGATTGGACTGGAAAAGCGCTTTTGAATACAATGTTTTTCTACATTTGTAAGCTGTTCGGCCTCCGTGGCGTCGATGAACACAGGGGGATGGAGATTGACCAAACAGAGCTAGGAGTCGACCGGTATGGACACTTTGTAAAGTTTAAAGGGAGATCAAACAAGACGTTCAAAGGTAGGACTGCAGTTTATATGTTTTGTGTTATTTATTATTCAATAGTTTTCCTATAATCATGTACAGTTAATAATGAATGAAAAATATAAATTATTCAGTATACACGATAAAGTGCGGGGGGGGGGGGGGGGTTCAATCAAGGAGTATTAAATAATAGAATTACGTTTTGTTTTGAAGGAGGACTAGCACAACGCCACGTACAAGCCAAGGAGATGGTGCATCATTTCCAAAATATGATGTTGTACAACATGTACCAAAAATACATTGAAATTATTACCAAGTGCGGGGAAAGTCGTGCGTTTTACCGCCGAGCCCTAGAAAACGGCCCAAACAATGAATTGCGGTTCAGCCAACAAGCAATCTGTGTGAATAAACTAGCTGTCATTATGAAAACAATTTTTCGGAGGCTGGAATTCCGGGTTATTTTACGAATCATTCTGGAAAGCGCACTCTAGCCACAACCCTCTACCAAGCAGGCGTCCCAGAGCAAGAGATAATGGAAAGAACTGGCCATCGCTCGGTTGAAAGTGTGAGAAAATACAAACGACCGTCCACTGTAATGTTGAAGGATATTTCAAATTTGTTGGAGCCCCAGCAGTCGGAGCAAATGGATATTGTTAACCAAGAGCCGCCCCAAAAAGTTATTAAAAGTGAGGAAAATCGGTGTGATCCTCCAGCTTCCGCCAGTCATTTTTTTTTCAGAACTGTACAGTTTATTTTAATAAACAAAAAGGAAGTTTTTAAAATGGATATCTCGTAAACCAAGATATTAACATTTCTGGTTGAAAGATATCGACCTTTTTTTTCTTGTTTTTTTTTCTTTTTGACAACATATTGTGTATATGTACGTGGAACGTTATTAAAGATTTTAAATAAATTTTAATTGATTTCGTATGCAATGCAAGGCTCCGCCTATAGGTTATGAAGGCTCCGCCCATGCATGGGTTATGGTGTAGATAACCCATAGTTAAAACAAAAGAAAACATGGCGGCCTATGGTACATAATATCATGCCACAGTTTTAGAAAAGTAGATAATTCTTTGGTTTGTTCTCCTTAGACTTAAAGAATGAAATACTTTCCATATTTCCACCAAAAAGGACAACTAGGGTAATCGTGGTAAAATTGTTTAATCTTCATTCATTTACCCTCTTTTTTCCCTTCAAAAATGTTTCTAAAGGATCACATAGTGAACTGATATTACATTTACTCAATAACCTGATGTTTTTTCTTACATAAAAGAAATGACACTTGGAAAATATTAGTTGATATTTTAATAAAATTACAAATATGGAAAAACTCAGTAAAGGTTTACAGATGAAAATAAATTTCAGAATATGTTGGTTTGGTGCTAAAAGTGTAATATAAACTTTTTAAAAATATACCAAGTGAATTTTATGAGGAAAAGCAAAATGGTAAAAATCACACTTTTCTAAAACTGTGGCATGATATTAAGTCTCCTCCAAAGAAAAAAAATTGTTTGTATCATCTGTCCTTAATATAAGTAATATGCCTAAGCACAAAAGGGTCCAGTCTTGTATTCCACCATATTTCAAGTTGAAGACTACACCTTTTATTTCCTACAAATATATACATGGACTATTGCTTAGAAACTTTTTAATTACAAGAAAACTTTACAGAGCCTGGATATTGAGCTTCTGATACATAATACTCCTTCCTGTTCATGCTCTTCTTCACCCTACAACTATAGTCCTGCTGGATACATTATTAATTTAGTTAATAATGAGGACCTTAGATTTTAAAAGGGCCAAAATTTAGGGAGCTCCGATCTTTTAACTGGCGTCAAAATTTCATAAATATGATGGATTCTGTGGAAGAGTACACCAGGCGATTTACAAGACATGAAAAAGATCTTGACACATTGTCAGAATGGATTAAATGTATCAGATGTATGTTAAAATCTCGCATTAAGCGATTGAGGGGCAAAATGAAAACCAACTATCCTTCTGTGTTCAATAAATCAGAAATGAAAAAAGAATTGAATAGATTACACAATCAATATGCACAGGTCCCTGCTGACAAAGCAGGTAATAACATTGTCTTTGTTTGTAAGGTTCATTATTTAAATTGTATTTTAGAGGAACTGGGATTTAATTCAACAAGTGGTAATCCAACTTATACCCATAGCTCCCTTTCTAAGGAGGAAATTCTTCAAAATCATACGTCAGTTCTGAATAATTTTAATATTCCCAACAACCAATATGAATTTGAATTACCATATCTATATTGGATTCCGAAACTTCATAAAAATCCTTACAAACAAAGATACATATATAGCGGGTTCCAGTAAATGTTCTACCAAGCCTCTTTCTTTACTCCTCACTAAAATATTAACAGTAGTGAAGGAGAAAGTTCAGGAGTACTGTGCAACAATATATTCGATAAGTGGTGTAAATCAGACGTGGATACTTAAATTCCAAGGAACTTTTGGAAAATTTCAAATCACAAATTTTTACCAAAACCAACAACATAAAAACTTACTACTTTTCAACGTTATATACAACCATTCCCCACGATAAATTAAAGTCCAGGCTTTTTGATATCACTGACAGCTACTTTTTGAATAAAAATGGAACTCATAAATTTACTTACCTTGTCATTGGTCATTTGCAAAATTATTTTGTTAAAAAAATTCTGATTGTACACACAAGTTCTCTAAAGTTGATATTAAAAACATGCTTGAGTTTCTGATTGACAATATCTATGTGGTTTTTGGAGAACAGGTCTTCCAACAATCTATTGGAATTTCCATGGGTACCAATTGCGTCCCGTTATTGGCATATCTATTTTTGTATTCATATGAAGCAGAATTTGTTCAAAATCTTATACGGGAAAAAAAGAAAACACTTGCTGTGTTCTTCTTGTCAACTTCAACTCGAAATTTCGATATATCGACGACGTATTAACAATTAACAATGGTTATTTCCTTTCTTATGTCGATACGATATATCCCAGTGAGCTTGAAATAAAAGATTCCGCAGAGTCTGCATGATACATCTGTTTCATATTTGGATATTTTAATAGAAAAAGACGTTAATGTTAATCTAACAACCAAACTTTATGATAAACGTGATGGCTTTAACTTTTCAATCGTCAACTTCCCTTACTTTTGCAGCAATATACCTTCATCACCTGCATATATACGGGGTTTATATCTCTCAGTTGATTCGATACGCAAGAGCATGCTCTACATATGAGCAATTTCTAAAACGAGGTAAGTTACTGACAAACAAGTTGATGAAACAAGAATATCAGCAGTCTCGTTTAAAGTTGTCATTTCGTAAGTTCTATGGTCGATACAATGACCTTGTCAGCAAATACAATTTATCATTAAGTCAAATGCTGACTGACGTTTTTCATACTAATTGTTAAGCCATTATTTACACACTGTATTGTCGACGGATTTTTCCGTTATTTCCCGATCATGACTCCTCTATGGCACCTGATCCCACCTCTGATGTTTTAGAGGTCCGTGTTTGCTCTGCTCCATAATTTGTATGTTGTTTAATGGACTTTTGAGCTTGAATACTGTTCGTTATCTCCATATATTTCATGCATCAAAATTAAGGGACATCCATTTATTTCGTATTGATTAATTAATACCTTATGCTTAAATCAGCGTACACATATGTATATAACAGATTTAAAAATTTATCATATACTTTCCAGTTAAGCTGAATTAAAATAAAATGCTCGTGTTGTAGCATTTATGGCAATTTCTTTTAAACCTTGCATTTGTAATAACAAGTTCAATAATAATATATATCGTGTCTAGTAATTTCTAAAAAGTTTAATCGTTTGTTTGTTTGTTTTGAATTTCATTTCAAACTTTTATCTTTGGTTCTTTTCTTTTTGTTCTCATTTTTTTCCCTTTGTTTTTCGTTATGTCCCTTTTTTGTCAGTTTTTCCCAATTTCTTCTTGGTTCCTTACTACTAATTCGTTTTTCTTAAATTTTATTATTATTTTTTTTTTTTTTTTTTTTAGTGTTTAACGGTACCTTAATAACTGTATATCATACAATGTTAAAATACATCTTATTATGTCTTAATTGCTGTCTATGTAAGCCATACTTCAGAGAACAAGAGAACACACTTGTTTAGTCTTTGGTTTTGACACGAGTTTTCTCCCTTTTTACGGAGTCAAAACCACGTAAGAACAATAAATGCATTTACATTTATTTGTTGTGTAAGTTGTTTTTCTGCTGTTTACTTAAAAGAAGATTTTTTTCTTCGCTTGTGTGGTAAATATTTATATATATTTGTTCTTGTTTAGACTCTCACCTGTGTACAGGTAAGAAATCAACACAATAAAAGCCTTCAAAAAATCATATCGATTTGGTGGCTGTTGTCTTTGCCTCCCTAATTGTGGGATATCCATAAATTAACTATGTTTAATAAAACGTAAGTTTATTGTAACACTTACTCTATGTTAAGTAGAGGAAATACCACGATTGGATACGACAGTTATGGCCAAGATACGTTTTTTCTACCTAAATACGTGTAGTAATCCTCTTACGAGGGAGGTGCATAGACGCGCATGTCACCCTCATTGAAATCAAAGCACTTCGCCGAAGGATAAGCGATACTTAGATTTGTCTATGTCCAGCATGTTAAGAAAATGGTAACTTAAGAATTATCGTCAGAATATCGACAAGGATGGAACACTTTTAATGTATGAGATTTTGACAGTGTGTAATGATTCGAAAATGTGTTAAATTTAGAGATTCACCTGTGTCGCATTTCTTGAATAGAATTCAAGAGAAAGAAAAATGGGTGTCGATGCGTCAGCGACCCGACCTATAATTTGGTTGTGGGGATTTTCTGTGATTATGGTGCACATTCCCGAAGTGACGAGTTTGAGTGTAAGTGTTCAATGGAATGATATTCCGCTAGGAGGAAAGGACATTTTTAATGTGTCGAGCGCCGACAGAAATTGGAATTACAAACATGATAAAATATATAATTCCAAATACAGAAGTGAAGAATCGGGTGTAGTAATAAGAAATGGTGCTGTTATTATGAAATCTAGTGTTCCTTGTGATAAAATAGAAAATCCTTCAGAAATCCAGATTTTATCCTCAAGAGACAATAACAATGCAAATATCGTGTCATTGTTTCCATTGGAAATCAGCATACAAGGCAAAAACTGTCTCATACCAAAACATAGGAAAACCCATAGAAGGAGGCAAAGGGATAAAAAATATCGTATCATTGTAAAAAGCAAAAATTTTCATTTTAATTGGTGCTTTCGAAAACATGACACTGTGCTCAATTTTGGGGCATTATTGCCAGTAACGCTGCACAAATGTGAGAAAGTTAATTTTCATCCTAAAGAACCAATATCATTGATCAGTTTTGATCAGAAAGACAGGTCATTGTATGCACTTCAAAAATTTTGTACGCCATCATCACGTTTTTCAGTATTTGGTCATTTGAGTGTTAAATGCTCTAAATTATCCCAAGTCGTAGAAATCCCAGTAAAAATAATATTCAAAAACCTGCTTGAGTTTCAACAAAAATCTTTACCATCACCCAGTCAAAATCATCATTTACGGATTCGTAGACAAGTAATAAACAATGCTCCGAAATTTCCACAACTCACCTACTCTGCCAGTGTACAGGAGAAACAAAATCCTGGATACCATGTGATAACCGTCACAGCAACAGATAGTGATAGCGGGGACAATAGTGTGATCACCTATAGCATGACTGCCCAAAATGACCAACGGAGCAAGGACATGTTTGCCATTAACCCTGTGACCGGTCTTGTCAACACCACAGTGATGCTAGATCGAGAACTGATTCCAAAGCATACATTTGCAATATATGCTACAGATAACGGATATCCTCAGTTGTCTGCTATGGCCTTGCTCACCATCACAGTTTTGGATATTAACGACAATGATCCAAAGTTTGAACAAAGTGTATATTATCAGGAAGTAGCTGAAAATCTGCCGGTTTCTTCTACTATCATGACAATAAAGGCCACTGATTCTGATGAAGGAAGAAATGCTGAGATACGGTATCGCATAATAGAAAATCAGCAATCCTCAGCTTTCATGATAGAGCCTATCACAGGTACAATAACAACTCGGGCTGTACTAGATCGAGAGAGTAACGCCTCTTACCAGATTCTAGTTCAAGCTACAGATCAAGGTGACGTAGCAAACAGGCGATCATCGACAGCCACTGTAAACATTGCTGTGTTGGACGAAAATGACAATTACCCACAATTCTCACAGAAAACTTATTTAGTGAATGTATCAGAGGACTATAACTTCAACATGAACCTTGCCATTGCCAAAGTGAGTGCCACAGACAGAGACCTAGACAAAAATGGCCAGATAACCTACAACATTTTTGGGGGTAATACTTTCGATACCTTCAGGATTGATGCTGTGACTGGTGAGATCTCGGTTCAGAAGCAGTTGGATTACGAGACGACTAAAGAATACAGGTTATCCATTCAAGCTCAGGACCAGGGTGAACCACCCAAAACCAACACCACTGATGTCATCATTAAGGTCATTGACGTAAATGACAATTCACCAATATTCCATGCAGCGCCCTATCGTGGTAATGTTCCCGAAGATGCCCCCATAAATAGCACAGCTGTAGCTGTACAGGCTCAAGACAGAGATGACGGGCTGAATTCCCTGTTAGTATATTCCATTGTTAACCCTGATGAGAATTTGCCATTTTGGATTGATTCTGCTACAGGAGATGTCAAGGTCAAATCAAAATTAGACCACGAAAAGCATGAGAGTTATAATTTTGTGGTGATGGCAAAAGATCAAGGAACACCAGTGAAGTCTGATACCACAAGTGTGTTTGTGACCGTAAGAGATATAAATGACAATGCTCCTGTATTTTCTCAGAAGATTTACAACCAGACTGTTTCAGAATCTACTGCTACAACAACTCGGATCATCAGTGTCTCTGCGTCAGACGAAGATAGCAATGATAATGCATACATCACATATTCCATCGTCAGTGGAAATGTGGGTAACACCTTTCAGATAAGCACTATAAATGGAGAGGGTATGATCTCTTTGCAAAGAAAACTGAATTATAAGGAACAAGCCCAATATCTGCTGGAGGTCAGAGGTACTGACCTTGGTGGCTTGTACGATACAGCACAGGTCAGAATATATGTCCTTGACACAAACAAATACAGACCACAGTTTCAACACACACCATATAAAATTGAGGTCAGGGAAAATGTTCCGGTTGGATCTTCAATTTACAGAGTTTTGGCCGTGGATCAGGATGTTGGAGAGAATGGAAGAGTTGCATACCGGCTTGGGCAGGGAACCAGTGGCTTTGAAATTGATGAGAATACTGGAGACATTAAAACTCGTGTGAAGTTGGACAGAGAGACAACCCCTAGTATGTCTTTTGCTGTGGAGGCCCATGACCATGGTCAACCCTCAATGTCAACTGTTGTCATGGTGCATGTAAGTTAAACTCCTAAAATTGTTTCTTTCAAAAGTTCTTTTTGATTTTTGATGTAAGGTACAAATCTTTTTATGTAATTTTATGGTAAATTATGATTGGTGACGATACCTCTTTTCTTATTCATTTTCAAATTCAAATGTTTCATAAATTTACTTTTAATGGTAAATTTCATTGAATTAAATTGACAGTGTTAGACAAATGAGTTTCATAGTACTTAATTCTTTAATTTATGCATGTGAATTGTGTGTTTATACATTTCTTGTATTTGCAGGTTATAATTTTAGACGAAAATGACAATGTCCCTCGTTTTACCCACGACAATTTCACTGGCAGTATAGTGGAGAATGCTGAAGTTGACAGAAGTGTGATGCAGATCTCCGCAACAGACGAGGACAAAGGGAACAATGCTAAAATATCCTATAGTCTAGTTCACTCTACAATTCCACCCAGTGACCACTTCTCCATTGACCCTGTGTCGGGTGTGATCAGGGTTGCCCAGAAGCTTGATCGTGAGACAGTGGCAGTGTACAACCTGAAAGCTGTCGCAACTGATGGAGGTGTTCCTCCAAGGTCATCAACTGTGGGTGTCAGGATAAATATCATAGACATCAACGACAATCCTCCAAAGTTTCCATCAAAAGAATTAGAAATCAGGGTTCCAGAGAATACTCCGGTTGGCTCTGTGTTGATGAAGGTTTCAGCTACTGATCCGGATGAAGGTGAAAATGCACAAGTGGAGTATGAAAAGATACCTGGTCTGGATGCAGATAAATTTGATCTGAGCTATAGACCGGGTGAACCCGCAATTTTGAAAAATCGTGTGGATTTTGATTATGAACAAGGACCTAGGATATTCTATGTCAAAATTTATGCAAGATCAAACCCCTTTTTTGAGGATGCGACCCTTGTGATAATGATTCAAGATGTGAATGATAACAAACCAGAGCTGAAGGACTTTTCTATTATTTTTAACAATTTTGAGGAACACTTTGTTACCGGCCCGATTGGTCGAATTCCTGCCACTGACCCTGATGAGATTGACCAAAACAAACTGAGATACGAGATTCTAGGAGGAAACGAAGCACATTTCCTTGACCTGAACACATCAACAGGGGAACTAACTCTAGACTATCGCTTAAACTCTGATGTGCCCAGAAATGGTACCCTCCAAGTCAAAGTTTCAGGTAAGAACATGAAGAGAGGCTGTTAAATTTTCCTTCATATCTTTTAATTTACTGGCATATATGTTAATTTTACTCACTGTCAATTCTTAAAATTACTGAGAAAACATGCATTTACTATTAAATCACAAGTCCTTTATACAGTGTGTGCTCATAAGAAAGCTAAATAGAATTATTCAGCAGGTAACTTTTGGATATAATTTGAGGAAATTATCCATTTGCATAAATGACATTGTAGTTGGTGCTGAATCATGTGGAGAAGTTTGTAGTTTTCAATAGAGAAAGCTGAGAAGAAGGATTTTAATTTCAGGGTACACTTCACATTCCTTATGTTGGATAATCCTTTGTATATCACGTTTAGCAGATCGTAAAATCCCGTTAAAGCAGACACCTGCACTGTCTTCTTCATTTTGCACAAGTGGAAAAATTTCTTCAGTTTTGTCACATTGTTCGGTGTTTGTTCAGGATATTCCGAAATATTACCCAAGAATGTTTACATGGGTGTATGTATCAGTTATAACTGTTGATATTTACAATAATGGTCAAATTCATAGATTTAATATGTACAATCTTGTATAGGTAATATTTCCATGTTGAAATGTTTTATAAAGTTTTGTAAATATATAAAAATGTCATTTAGCGAAAGATATTGAAAAGGTTCTTCTCTCTTTATGGTCTTATTCAGAGCTCTACTATAAATACTTTTAATGTCTTTTATCCTTCTGAATATACGTCTTTGGATATTTTTACATAATTCCACATCTTGGATTGTTATCATCATGATCATGTTTGTTTCTCGATCCAACAACATGAACAAGCTCTGTGCATGTGCAGTCATTTATACCTACATATGTACTAAAACATGCAAAATGTAGAAAAAAAGTATTTTTCCACTCATAAAAGTTATATATAGTATGTATTTCCATAGTCCAATAATTGTATATTTGAACTATGCTTGGTGCATGAGAAGCAATGTAGTACCCACTGAGAAACATTATATGGCATTGTGTGCATTACTCCAAACATATGATTCAGCCTGATCAATGTACACCCCGGCATGGATATTACCCACGTCTAGCTTTTTTAAAAAGGCCCTATATACAAAATCAATACCATGTGTAAGCCAGTTTATTGGAATGCTCGGTAAATATTTGTGCACGGCTCTATGCTGCTTTTTTAATACTATAAGGAAATTGGGTAAAGTTTACAGGGCAAATTATCCTGAAAAAGATTTTTAAAAGTGTATATTTGCCCCCAGGTAGTAATTATCCATCTGTCCATTGGTACAATCTGTTGGTTTAAAATGGTTTATATGTTTCCTTTGTTGTTGAATAATTAAACAATTAATCATTAAGTGGCTTAATGTAATTAAGGCTGTCAAAAATGTCCATGCGGTTAATTAACTCTTTAAGTATATATATGTTAAATTAAGTGCTTATAAAAATTTTAATTTCATAGCTTACTGAAAATGAAGATTATGGGGTTTTGGACTAAAATCAGTGTAGATCTGAGCAAATATTTGTTTTATCAGTTCCACATGTTCCAGTAAAAGTTATATGTCAAATATATATGTTTCATTTCATTTTGAAAAAATTAGATGGAAATATAATTTTGAAAGTACCATGCTAACTATATGATGGGTTTTGATGGTTACTTCAAAGATGTGCCCATAGTATATTATTATACTGATATATTATGAACACTACATGAAATTCATGTGAATATTGATAATTAGAAAATCCTCTCTCTAGCATTGCCTACTAAATTTAATACCAATAACCTCACTGGACATTATTGAGGATTATAGAGCTGAGCTGATCTATAAAGCTGACCAGGCCACTCTGTGTCAGTAATTGATTGTCCATCTTGTCTGTGGTCAGTGTATACTTTATTGGAAATTGACCTCCAGGATCTGGTCAGCAGAAAGTAATCAATGGGGAAAGTGTGAAGTTTTCTTAATCTCGTTATCACTCTAATTATGAGAATGCAGGTCTCCAATCAATAGTGATTCATTTCCTATATAGCCCATCATACTACCGAGTTTTAACGATGTACTCAGAATTATTTCAGGTAGATATATGTGTGTTTGCACTGTAAAATAAATTAGCATACAATCATATTGATGTATTTAACTTGGCCAGCCCTCTTTAGAAACCTGTCTCTCTGGAGTTATCTGAAACAAATCTGATTAAAATATATCTTAACACTGTACAAAACTGATTCAGACTGTGTTTCTGTATCATATGAATATAATCTGACACAATCTGGGATTATATGATCATGTTTGTGAATAATTTGAAACATCCGTTATGATGCAGAGCAATTCCGATTTCTTAATTTGCATTTTATCATTGTGAACCTGTTTGTGTCGTCAGAATACCAGTAACCTGTTCAAATTTAAACGTAATCGGTTAATCTGGATATTTTCTGTCATGGATCGAATTACTTTTTTTCTTAGGGAACTCAAATTACTTGAACAGAGATTTTTGAAGAGAATTGTCAATCAATTTACGACAATTACATGAGTGGTAAATGGCTGTGAATTAAAGCAAAAAACTAGCATAGAATACAGCAATTTTGGAATTTTAAAGGAGTCATTAACAAACTGTACAGACTGATCTATTATGCAGACCCTCTGAATGGTCCAGAGAGGAAGTTCTTTTGACAGACTTCTTTACACACCTTTCAGTAACTTTTATTGAGAAACCACATTCACAAAGCATTTTATTAGACACCATAAAAATTTTGGAAGCCATTTTTAAATCTATATATCAGAAGTTTGTACAGACTTAAGATTGGAAATAAACAGTTTCTGCCATGTTCACCAAAATGCTGCTCTACAGTTTATTAATATTGACCTGTTTTATATAGTTGAGTTTATGCAGTACATGTATATTAATAGTCCTTTGTATGATGAATTTATTTTGTTGCAAATAAGGATACAATATCTTTGTTGACATTTGTATAGATTGCTCTTGTAAGCATGCAGCATGAAATATACATGTAAATGGGGATTAAATAGTGTAAATATTTTGAAAACTTAGATCTCTTCTTATTAAATTATTTTAATGAGGTTGGGGAGTTAAAAAGTAAGAGGTCGATCAGTCTAATTGTACCATAATCCATGTGATTGACATAATGTCCATTTAGAACTTGAAGATTTGTATACGTATGTATAAGGTAAACTTCATTCACAGTTATGTCTTGATACCCTGATTTGGTAAGATTTTGTCCCTGCTTAGTGAGGATAATCTATACAACTTAATCCCCTGTTTGTTATTTTTTCTCCTACACTGAACATTACTTAGGACTTAGGGCAGGTGGTTGTAGAGGATTAAGGTGAGACCAACTGTTCCTTTATAACAGTACATACAGGTATAACTCCCAGTAATACTACGATCCTAACAGTTTATAATCATAAGTTTAGGTGTAAAGTTGGCATGTATTGGTAGGATAAGACCAATATAAAGGGATCATGCTGTGATTTGGACAAATATTTACTCTAGTACAGAGTGACATTTCATGTTCTAAGATTCTTGAAATGCCATGATAGTTTTATAATGAAAACAATTTTTTTTTTCAAAAATGTGGACATTCTCTTTAAACCATTTTTCACCAATTGTACATAATTAATTTTTTTTCTAATCAAGTAATTCTGATCATCTCTAACTTCTAATTCTCAGTACTTACTACAAGTTTATAATCTTCATTTTTAGGCTATATGTTCAAGCTGGATGCATATTTATATATATTATACAAATATTTCATGCATTCATTCTTCCAAAGAATCTGGATATCATAGAATGCTTTGTTCATCAGACCTTTTTGTTGTCAACAAATATGCTATTTATTTCATGAACCACTAATACCAATACCCTCCCCATGGTCTTGTCCTTCTCGAATAACCCCCATTATCCAGGCCTAATGCACTATTCCATGTTAAATACCCCAAAACAGCATGAAGTACCCCACAGTGCGAGCAAGGGACTTTCCAAAGACAAACAACAAAAGTCCTTAATCCAAACACAGGACATGGTGTGTCAATTCCAAGATCAACACTACCTATGATTTATTAGGTAGAGGTTAAGTCCCGTGTTTATAGGTGTATACCCCAGGTATCTGTGGTGGTTTATAGGCTTGGGTAGAAAAGTCTGGACATGGTTTGCTCTTCCTCTTTATCTCTGGAGAATTTCCACCATATTCTCCGATTATTGATTCCAGTGTGAATCATTGTTTCACATACAGCTCCTGATTTACGATCCTCTGTTTAAACTGATCAGATGTTTTTTGAGGGCTGATATTGTGAGATACTGTTTGGGGTAGTTTTAAAAATTGATGATTGAATTCTAGGCTGAAGCATATAATTTATGATTTAATATTATGTGTTTATGGATGAACACAGTACTAAATTTACAGTCAGACCTCATTACATGTATCTTGAACCCAATGGGACAGAGCAAAAAACTTTGAAATATTAATTATTGAATGATTTGAGATATCAAGGTTAGAAAAAAAAAAGTGGTTGGGACTTTTAACTCACTTGAACATATCCATGATATTCAAGATATCAAAGTTCAATATAACAGATTTTAACTGTATTTTAGTCATCATGTTTCATGTCAGAGGTTTAACAAATACCAACTTTTATTTATACCCCTTGCTAAAATGTTCATAGCTGTGTAACTTTTCAGGGGAATATGTAACTAATCTGAGGGGGATCAATTAACTGAATGATGATACACATGTACCAGGTACGTGTAGTGGTTTGGGCTACATAGACTGGACATCAGTCTGGAAAGCTCAGTGGATAGAACACCAGATTAGTAATGCTTGAGTCCCAGGTTTGATTCCTGGTCTAGCAGTGAGCAATAAATTTTCTGTTATACAGTTGAACTTCGGTATCTCGAACACTGATATCTCGAATACCATGGATAAACATGTCAAAGTGATTTGGAAGTCCCAACCCCTAATTCTTTTAAGTATTTTACCCTGGATATCTTGAATCCTCGGATATCTCAAAGTTTTTTGTTGGTTCCATTCAGTTTGAGATAACGAGGTTTGACTGTATTTGATGCCATTGACCACCCTAATGGACTTGCAGGTGAAAGTTTTGCCAGGGGCTAAAGAATCAAATTTGTGTGTCTTTGAGGCCAAAGACAGTTTAAGGAAGAAGGAGTGTAGTGGTAGGGCTATATGGACCATGGATATTGGCCTGGATAGCTCAGTGGATAGAGCAACTGACTGGAGTAATGAAGGTGTCCTGGGTTCGATATCCAGTCCAGCCATAAATTTTCTAATTTCCTTTTACAATTATTAAGGAAAACTGTAAAGTGTAGACTGGCAAGAAAAGATCTTCATATATTTTTTGTCATGTATTTTTTCTTCTGATGGCTAGAAACTCAGGTATTTAGTTAACAGAGTCTGGAATGAGAATATTCTATAACAGCAAGTAGTCCCTGTGGTGCGGTTGAAGTGAAGACCTTAACAGTAATAAAGATTACAGCACTCTATATTGTCTGGACATAAATACCTGATACCTGATTTAAATGCCCTGTATTAAGTAATGGTCAGTGATTGATATTGGCACACACCCTACCTATCTTTTACATACACTGTGTCTTGTATAACAAACAATTCTGTTAGAGGTGTCAGCTTAGTCTGTATTTGAATAGTTGTTTGGACATTGTTAAAGAGGACAAAGTGAGATCCAGTTTAGTTGATACTTGTACAAGTTCAAGCAAGCTTTACTGTGAAGTCATAAAGAGTACCCACAACTTGATTTATTGAAGAATTTATATCAACTTTCATCTTGAGAGAATCTAAGGTGACTATAAGTACCAAAGTTCTTTCCCCTGGTCAGACTATTAGATGGTCTGTTGTTTTACTGTATGTATTTTGGAATTGTCAGACTCAACTCTGGTTCCAAGATTTTCTAGCACTAATTCAGTTTGTCATTTGGACTCACTTGTAGGTAATGAGTATACATATATCTTTTACACAGATGACTGTGCTTTTGTAAAGTGGACAAGATGGTTAAACTGTATACAGAGTTCCATTCTGTTCACTTTCATGGTCCTGAGACATCACCCACAGAATTTTTAGTTCCGTAAATGTACACTAGCTGAATCAACAATCTAAATAAATATGTTTAGGTCAAATCCACAAATAGTAATTCTTCACCACACTCTAACTATACAATGGACAGACAATTAGTCTGTGTGAGAAAGTTTGTTTTAAAGTACAAGAAATGCAAGGTCCAAGCCTGGTTTCATGCATCGGCCATATTGTTCATTTCAATGAATTTTTTCTTTTCTTATTCATATTTGCTCAGTCTACATTTCTATAATGGCTAGAATTGAAATGTTTCTATGGTGTACCAATAACATCCTTCATGGAAGATTTGTCAAGAATAAGTATATTGTGGTCCTTAACAAAATAGGGAGAATTATTTAAGCTCTTATACCAATTATTCTAAACAGTATCTCTCCAAGACTTCTTTCCAGCTTTTATGTGCATCATTTGATTTTGTTTATTAATTTAAGGCATTGATATTTAAAAGACTACTAACAGAAATCAATCTGATTATACACTGAGAGAAAAGTGGATGGTTACAGCTACATGTATTTGACCCAAAACCAAATTTTAATATAGATCCCTTTTCTTACAAGGTTTTACATTTTGCAATCAAATAAAGCAGAAATTGAATATGAAGTTCAATACAACTTGTATTTTTCAAACAAATATTTTGATACACACACATTGTAAATCAATGTAGTCTATAAAATAGTTATTAGTTTGATAGGTAACTGCATTAATATCTTTATAGACAGCACAATAAGTTTTTGTAAAATCTTTGTAGATGGTATGAATGAGAAGAGAGCAACATGTCGCCTTTACGTTCGCCTTGTCACCAAAGAGATGTTGGAAAAGAGCGTCACAATTCGCCTCAACAACATTACCCAGAATACATTTCTCTCCCCTCTCTACAAGTTCTTTGTTGATGCTCTGGCTTCAGTTCTAAAGACGGAAGAGAAGAATATCTACGTCATCAACGTAGAGAATGATACAGATGTATCCACCACGGTTCTCAACGTCAGTGTCGCCGTACGGAAGGCGGACGGGTCGTTCTATGATGCAGAGGTTCTTAAAGAACAGATTTATCTCCAGAGGATCAGATTGGCTGAGCTTTCTACTCTACAGGTTTGTGTTGTGCTTGTCTTCAGCTCTAAAAAGGCAAAAAAACCATAAACCTTATTACAGTTGAACTTTGGTTTCTTGAACATTGATATCTTGAATATCATGGATATGTAGAAGTGAAGTGGAAGTCCCCAACCACTTTTTCTTTAAGTATTTTACCCTTGATGTCTTGAATTGTTGGATAACCTGAAGTTTTTTCTCAGTACCGTCAAGTTCAAGATAATGAAGTTTGAATGTAGCTAAATGGTATCAAATGGCATAGTATTATTCTTTTCTCTTACCATTTGGTTATAACTTCAAATGATTCCATTAGATGAGGTACAAATCTGCCGCGATGTACCTAGCGTTTCTCTTAATTTAAAAGTGGGTCCTTATCTAGAAGAGTTCCTATCCAATGCAAAGAAAAAAAATTTCTGTCTAGCCCTGGAGTAGATTCTGTATGTCCTGGGGACAAACAATAATTTAAATTGGCATATTACCGTGTGCAGGGGTTTAATTTGTTCACCTTGTAGAAAAAGGAATGCTGATGAATTCAATGTTCTATATCATATGTAATTTAAATCCCCAAACCTTTACAAGATAGTTGGTGATTTAATGCTTTCAATAAATTTGATAAAAATCAGGAGTGAAAACATGAGCACTAAGTGTGCCTCAGAAGTGAAAACGGATAAATCATAAAACTTAAAAGCCATGAAAGCGTGGATCAAAATATTTTGTCGCATTAATAACCTTAGATAAGAATTAAAATCAGTTTTGAGGACTGCAGTATGTTTACATTTAATTTTGTATTTAACTCTCCATTATCAAGTGAAATCTGAAAAGAATTTTTTTTTTAATTGTTAAGTTCAAATGCTTTAACATTTAAGCAAGTATTAATGGGCACTTTAAGTACAGGATGGAAATGTTTGTTTAGGCTGGTCTAAATGACGTCCAATATTTATGGATGTGAGGTTAAAAAAAGGGAATTTTTGTACACACTTTACAAAAGAGAATTTTAATTTGATAAAACCCATTGTAAAATGTTTTGTTGGTATATGACATAGATCTTTGACAGACATAATGTACCTTTATATATTATTAGCATGTAATTATATTTCCATACTTGGGCCTGGGTTTTGTGGATTTTTTCGTATGTAAATTTAATGTTTGTATTAGCATAACCCTTCATAACAGTTCTTGATTTAATATTAATTAAAGAACATTCAATATGATTACAATTTTGTTAATTAAACTGTATACATGTACACATACTAATGACTCCTTTTGAACTCCCTGCAACTGTTGTCTGAGTTTTGGGTTCCTTCTCAAGTTTTATAAAGTGCATTTAAAAGGATGCTTAAATTTTTCATGTGTGATTTTAATTCTGTATTCCAGGTTCTACCCTTTGAAGACAATATCTGTATCCGGGAATTCTGTGCAAACTTTGAGCACTGCATTTTCTATGTGAAGTTTGGTCGCCCTCGGCCTTTCATTCACTCCGACATGATGCTGTTTCGTCCCATTCACCCAGTGAACAGTTTTAGGTGTGAATGCCCCTCTGGATATGCCAGTAAGTGCACAGAAAATAATTTCACTGCTGCTAATTCTACTACAATAAATATATGCTAAATTAATTCCATAACAGTTAGAAAAGTTGAAAATTGTGTCTTCTTTCAGGAGAAAATGATACATGAAATTTTCTGTATTATCATAAGATAGGATACTCAAAATACTAACCATTTTTGTATCAAGAATCCTCACAAAATGATTTATAAATAAAGTTTTTATGAATAAAATGTGACTTGTACCAAGTTGTACAAAGCTGTCCTGTTGTGTGCCGTTGTATGATGATAATGAAGATGCTGATGATTTTACAGTGACTACTGGGGATTACTGTAACATGGAGATAGATGCCTGCTACAGCAGTCCCTGTAAAAATGGGGGACAGTGTAAACGAAAGGAGGGAGGATACACTTGTCTTTGTGCACCTAACTTTACAGGTAAAATATATTAATTTTTACCTGCAGTCAGTCATCCTGAGTAAAGTTAAAACAAGTGACTTAAAGTATTTACAAAAAGGGCTGTTATTTTCCTGATGTGGCTTAAGTGGGCACAGAAAATTGCATTTTATTTAAAGTCACCTGTATCTTTTTCTATTCTAGGTCAAATTTAATGAAGGAATACTGCACGTTTAAAACAAGATCAAATTTAATCTACCTTTTTACGCTAACTTTAATGTGTGATATGACTCTTTTCCTTAAATTAAAACCGGAGCAAATCTTGAGTTACATGAAATAGCGTGATCTTATGAAAAAATCCTGTTTTGGAGCACATTTTCCTGTAATAATATCTTAATGTGTAAGATATGTAAAAGATATGCTCAGATGTGATACAGGACTTAATCCCCCCTCCCCCCCTTTTATGTTATTAACTAGTACATGTACTACCAAGCCATTATAAGTTACAATACTAAATATCACAAAATCTGCTCTTTATCATCATGTGAACTTTTGCGGAACTATTTCTAAGCTAACACATACATATGGAATTTCTTTGTTTTCTCTGCATGAAACGAATCCTCTAAAAAACACTAATTCACGCAATCTAGTGTTTCTATAAATGCTTTCACACTATCTGAACTATAATAGCTACCATTATGTGGAGTAATTCTGGGAGTTCATCGAGACTAAAGGATTGTAGCTTGATCTATTGATTATCTGAAATCTGATACTCCATAACGATCCGCCCAACGAGGCAGAAAAAGTTCACTAGACTGCGTAATCTAGGTACGTTGGGTGAGAGGGCACAGCTATTACACAGAATCTGATCTCTTCTGGACTCACTTGAGCCCCATTATGTCGCAGAAAGCACTGGCGGTGAAACTTCTCTTTCTTGTTTGGCTAAAACTTGATCCTCGACTGAGATATCACTATGGTGAAGGGGAATCGAATGTTTTTATGACTGCTAAAAACTCAGTAGGCTTTAAAAAGTTATTAATACTCTCTCTTGTTTAAATGGCCTGAAGAAGACGTAGAGAAATTTGCTGATTGTGAAACTATTAACTGATAGCCACTTTTTGTCTGCAATACCCAGTTAGATGATGATCTATGTATTTAGTTGTTACATTTGTAATAAAATAGCTTGTCTTACATTCTCTCTATATGATTTACAATATATTGATTAGGACCTTACAAAGGCACTCATTTCATACAAAATAGGTTTTTTTGGTACAGAGAAAACGATATTTTATTGAGCATATAACAGTGAACTCTAGCTATACATGCCAATCATAAATCAATTCATTGATTTACATGAGCTAACAAATATAGCAATTTAAAAACTCACTATTGTATGTCTTCCTTCAGGAGTATAATACTGGTAATGATTATAAAAAATTGATGAACATTTGTAGAACAGTTCACTAGGGAGATACATTTATAGACATTGTCTGTGTGTTGTGACACTGAACCAGACATTTGTTATGACATAAATATTACCACTCCAGATTCAGTATAACATACACCTGGTCACTGTTTCACATGTCAGGTATACAGTTTAGAATCAGGTCATCATATGAACTCGGTGATCAGTGGTGATGAATTAAGAGTGATTTATTCATTTATGTAAACCATTTTTTTCCAAAAGAAAGCACATTACCTTATTAGTAAAACAGAGGGTAACTATAAGCTCTAGTTCATGTTATTTTATTGATTTATAAACAGAAAAGTTCCATTTATTATAATTTCATGCTTTAGTGAACTTTTGATAAGTCAGTCTGATACATAACACTGCTGCATGTCGATTGAAAATAATCTATAAGGTCATTTCAGGAGGTTCTTAATCATGTTAATAATTTGGGCATTTATATCCTTTATTGTATTTTTAGGAAAAAAAATGAAATTCAAATATTGTTTTCTATGTTTGTAGGGGAGACATGTGAAATTAACACAAGGAAGCAGTTTGACATCTTGACATGCCCCCAGAATGTATGTCAGTCTCCCTCAGAGTGTGAGGCCAATCAAAACCAGGGAGGGTTTCAGTGTAAAGGCTGTCCTGCTGAGCCTCATTATGATAAATACTGTCAGCTGACCACAAGGAGCTTTGCCATTGGCTCCTACCTCACCTTCCCAGCATTCAAGAGGAGATTCAGATTTAATATTCAGCTCAAGTATGACATTTTTATGATTATATAAATATTATAACAATCTTAAAGAAAGATTACATTGAATAGATTTATGCTATAGTTAGCATTTCCTAGATTGATTCTTGGATTGAGAAGTGCATAACAGTTCAATCAATCTATAGATGTATTTTAATTTTATAAGATATATGTTTAAACAAAAGTATGAAATATATATTTGATTAGAAAGAAAAATATACTGTAGATGTACTTTTCTCCAGAGGGTCATAATTTTGCAGAATCACAATTTCTGTTGGGTAGAAAATTAGGGGAACTTCTTAGATTGGTCTATATATGACTTACATACATGTACTCTAAGTACTCTGGGACAAATTTCTGTGAAAATTTTTTGACCGTTTACATTCTAAATTAATACAAAGTACTTCTACAGTATATGAAATACTTTCCAAAGGGTAGTAACTTGTATTAATGATTGGAATTAATTAAAATGATTGTTGTAAATACTTAATCTTGTTTCGAATTAACAAATTGACTTCCCGTAGGAAAAGTTTACAGAGAGGATTATTTTAAGGGATTAATTTGATAATCCCTGATTAGATAGGTAGGCTGTGATATCATTCAGTCAACTTAAAAGTCTTGATTTTAACCCAGTTTAATCCCATAGTCAACGTTGACTTAATAAATATCTTACGGTAGGTGAGATACGTTTATAAAAACATCAGGCTGATCTGAATAAACAGTGTTTATTTTAGAAATAGATGATGGTGGACGAAAGATATGGTGAATTAGCTTTGTCCTATTCCTTGTGTAGAGGATTGGAAAATGTAATAGAAAAGGATGTCCATTAAAGAAAACATAAAATGAAGATATTTGATGTTTTTGTGATAAAATTTTTTTCTAGCAATGGTATTTTGTTAGACGTATCACTAAATTAGTGTTTATATTTTGAACGAAAACAAACCTTTGAATATGTATATATACATGTAGATATATAGCTGTTGGCTCAGATTAAAGTAATATATGTGTAATATATACCGGTATGTGTAATTCAAAGTTTCAATTCATTTCATATAAAAATAATTTAGAAGTACTTCATTTAACTGAGGTGGGAATTTAAGTGTGTGTGTGTGTTGGGGGGGGGGGGGGGGGGTGTTAAGCATAATATTTTTCAACATCCATCTCTTTGCATGAACTTTATTGATACTTCTCTATAAATAATAATGGAAATATCCTTATTATACACATGATAAAAATGATTAAATTTCAGAGGTACAAGACATTTACTCTTAGATAGATTAACTTTTCTGTTTGTTGTTATAGATTTGCCACCCAGATGAAGGATGGCCTTCTGTTTTACAATGGCCGATTTAATGACAGAAATGATTTTATGGCTCTCGAAATCGTAGATGGTCAACTACAATTCTCCTTCAGTACAGGAACAAATAAAACATCTGTAAGGTCAAAGGTCGAGGGAGGCGTGTCCAACGGGGAGTGGCAGTTTGTACAAGTGGATTACATTAACAGGGTAAGGGGAGATAAATCAATCTTAAGGTCAGGATCGCCCATCTGAAGTATGTTACTGTAGCCCCTTGACATGAAATTTTTGTAGAGGCATGGAAAAATGCCTGATAGAAATCACATGACTTAAGTTATACCTTGCCAAGGGTTCAAAATTAAGTGGAAATATTGAATTTGACCATAAAATACATTTTAGCTAGTGTGTTATATTATAAGCAAAATTTATTGATAAGTTCCAGTTCTGGTTTTTTAATTTACAAAATAAAAAGTGTTCGAATGAATGACTGCATTTCATTGGTTTTTACAGCCATAGAGGCACTTTTCTTTTTTTTTTTTTGGTCAGTCATTTTGGATTCATACCATGATTGTTCCTGATGTAAGTTATTAGATGTTTTTGTTTGATAACGTAAAAGTGTCTAAAGTTAGGTTTAGTTTCTTTTTTTGGAAAAAAATATGTTGGATAAGCCCCACTTAAATTTGGGATTTCCACTAATGACACACCTGAGTTCCCCTTTATTCCTCCATAAACAGATGAGGGACCAATCTCACACATACGTGGGGCCATCTGAAGATTAGTATTAGTAAGTAATGGACAGTACTCCCGCTACATTCTACTAAATAGGCAATCTTTTTTTCGGCGATGTACAGTAATCATGTTAATAGAATCTTTCGCCATACTGCTAGTCCGCCAATCTGTATGTTTTGTTCTACTCTGTGACTAGATGAAAAAGCTTCGATCCACTTAAAAAATGCCCATTCTACATGTCCACTAAAGATCTAGTGATAATTTTATTAGGTCACCTGAGTCACTCAGGTGACCTATTGCTATCCGTTTTTGTCTGTCGTCGTGCGTCGTGCGTTAACATTTAAACATTTTCAGTTTCTTCTCTGAAACCGCTCAACCAATTTCAACCAATTTTGGCATATAGCATCTGTGGGTGAAGGGGGACAAAAATTGTGAATTTCATGGTCCCTGCCCCCCTGGGGCCTGAGGGGTGGGGCTAAAACCACCAAAATTAATGCAATCTTTAAAAATCTTCTTCTTTACTCCTGGACATCAAGCAGTCAAACTGTTGGCATGATTGTAATAAGCATTGGGCCCTCTACCAAAATTGTGAAATTCATGTCCCCAGGGTCAGGGGTTCTGGTGCTAGGGTGGGGCTATATAGATCATATAGTGAAAGTGCATTATTTCTTTGAAAATCTTCTTCTCTGCTCCTGGGTATTAAATAACGTAACTAAGTACATAGTTATGATAAACAAGAGTGCCTCTTCCAAAATTGTGAATTTCATGGCCCCTGGGTCAGGGGTTCTAGTATTAGGGTGGGGCTCTATTGATTATATAGTGAAAATGCATTAATTCTTTGAATATCTTCTTCTCTGCTTCTGGGTATTAAATAAAGTAACTAAGTACATAGTTATGATAAGCAAGAGTGCCTCTTCCAAAATTGTGAATTTCATGGCCCCTGGATCAGGGGTTCTGGTGTTAGGGTGGGGCTCTATTGATTGTATAGTGAAAATGCATTAAATATTTGAAAATCTTCTCTTCTGCTCCTGGGTATGAAATAAAGTAACTAAGTACATAGTTATGATAAGAAAGAGTGCCTCTTCCAAAATTGTGAATTTCATGGCCCCTGGGTCAGGGGTTCTGGTATTAGGGTGGGGCTCTATTGATTATATAGTGAAAATGCATTATATCTTTGAAAATCTTCTTCTCTACTCCTGGGTATGAAATAAAGTAACTAAGTACATAGTAATAATGAGCATGGCTGCCTCTTCCAAAATTTTGAATTTTATGGCCCCTGGGTCAGGGGTTCTAGTGTTAGGGCGGGGCTCTATTGATTATATAGTGAAAATGCATTATATCTTTGAAAATCTTCTTCTCTGTTCATGAGTAATAAATAAATTAACTAAGTACATTGTTATAATCAACATAGCTGCTTCTTCCAAAATTGTGAATTTCATGGCCCCTGGGTCAGGGGTTCTGGTGAAGGGGGGGGGGACTCTATTGATTATATAGTGAAAATTCATAATTTCTTTCAAAATATTTTTTTCTACTCCTGGTTATAAAACAAAGTGTATAGTTATGATGAGCAAGGATGCTTTTACAAAATTTTTAAAACTTGTGGTCCCAGGGGTTCTGTTGTTTCTCTGAAGGGGGGGGGGGGGTTCTTTTTGATAATATAGTGAAAATGTGTGAATTCTTCAACTAATTGCATAGTTATGATGATGAGGGTACCTCTTCCAAATTTGTAAATTTTCAACATCTTGACCATTTAGTCAAGTGTTCTGGTCCTGGCCAGGGCTCTATTAATTTGTATTCTATTGAGTGAAGTTATTCCCCTTTGCTATTCACTTTTGATAATTAATCACTGTAGATAATGTATTTGAAAGGTTAACAGAATAAGAGAATTATGCAAGAACATTTATTGTATAATATAAAAAGTACTTTTATAGTTTTTAATAATCAGGTAGACTTGGAAATAATAGATAAATAAAAATGAAACAAAAATAACTTATCTTCTTAAGTGTTCTTCAAAGGCCAAGTGAGGCCAATTTGAGGGGTAATAATATAGACATTTTGTTAAAAGTCTGCATAGTAATAGTGATAAATGGGGGACAGATAGAAAGATATCAGACCAATTATTTTGTTGATCTTAATCATACTAATTTTCTTGCTATTGGGCAACAATTAAAGCTTCATTTCAATCTCTCACCAGAGGGCGTATTACGCTTCGCTACAACACCTCTGTTAACGTCTAAATGCCAAGATTCTTGGCAAAACTTACCCTGACTTATTGCATAACAAATTATAAATTTTAAAGTTAAATATTTTAGCTTTAAAATTTAAAGAAAAGTTTATGTATGAAAATTAGAAAGAGATATATCTGTATCCCCGTATCTTACAAGGGATTATTTCTCGGCGGGATATTGCATCACTCATGTAGACAGAATATGAAGAACGTGGAAAATTTAAAACGCATTGCCGACAAATATCAACATGGTTTAGTTTTTAAAGACAAACAACTTGCAGCATTGACACATATACAGAAAAGTGAAGGTTATACGCTTGTTAATCTTCCTGTGATAGAGGCCACGCGTCTCCGCCTTCCATACTACCTTTTAGACGTTGACAGAGGTATAAGTGGAGCGTAGCGGGAACGATAACTCTGGATAGAGATTGGCTTCATTTATCAGTTTATGGATCCTCTAAATTGTTGTACTCAGGTGACCGTTAAGGCCCTTGGGCCTCTTGTATTCTTTTTATCTTCTGTTGTCATTTAAAGTCTGTAAAGGTGTCATTACTAAATCTTCATAAAACTGAACTGATTTGTGGTGCACCATAACATCATCTAATGTCGCTATTTTTTATGTTTTATGTGTACGGGCCACTTTCCATTTTCAAATGCTTGGGAAACTGCTGAAAATTAAACAAATTTGTTGAAATTTTCAAAATGATGAATGTCTTATTAGTCATGTTAGTTAGTGACTTAAAAATATGACAATTTTTATGTAAACTTTATCTATTTGATATTTTTATTTCAAAATAATACTTGACGTGTATTCTTTGATAAAACCCTGATTTTTTTTGTCGTGCGCCATAGGACCATACCCTGCATGTGCATATTCATGTATAATAAAATCCTTATTTTTGTCTATCGTTTATAAAAAAAATTAAGATGTACTTATTTATGATAAAAAACATTTGCCTAAAATTTCAGGCATCATTTTTCAATAAAATACCTTGTCCATGATTTTACTGGACAATTAACCCTTGTAGCTTTTTATATGCAGATGGTACATGCATGTATTGTGTTACGTACATACTGCAAATTCACTGGAATGTTTTTAGAAATTAAAATATCTGGTCCACTTTGCAGTTTAGATCACACCAATACCGTTATTATTAAAAATGCATGCAAAATGGAGAAAGGAGTAGAAAGACATGGATGTAAGAGAGCTATTTTATATTAGCCATTTTCACAGTATTTGTGTTTTTTCAAACTCACTTATGTTATAATGCACTCTGCATCAAAATATATGATTAAACCCTTAACAATTATGACCAAATTATGACAAAATGGTACCCCTAACAAGTTAAATGATATATAACACTCCCATGTTCTAGACAATAAAAATATTAAAGATTTACTACCTAAAATATGGGGTATATTTTGCGTTATGCTGTTGCAGCTGAAAAATGGCTTTGTTTTCCAGTTTTTGTTTCAGGAGATTTACAATAGAAACTCTTAGTTATAGATGTCAAATCATTGTGAAATTATCCCTCTTTTATATGCAATTTACTGTGTGTAAATCAACAAAATATTAGCAAAATTATGTGTAAATATGTGAAAATGCAGATACGTTATGAAATTTAATAAAATTCTACTGTTTGAACTTGCAGTTTAAAAAAAATATATGTTAATGCGTTACTCTTACTTTAGGTTCATTTTAAAATTAGAGTTAAATGATAAATGAAACAATAAAGAAAAGTTTGAGTGGATTCTTCGAAACTTTAGAAAATGACAAATTTTCTTCTTACTGGCATAAAAATGTCCCAAAATTCTGTAGTGTCCGCAACATGTGCTTATTCTGGAATGCATTATGAATTATATTTCTTTTATTTTACATGTAAGAGGCCAGTACAGCTACTAATCTATCTACCAAAAAATATCAGACTTTAGCTCAGTGTTGATTGGAATTCTGGCAAATATATTATGTTTTGTAGAGTCCGCAACACTGTAGAGTCCGCAACAGCTTTTTAAATTCACAGTTTCTTCAAAGAAATGTAACATGATTTCAATTGATCATCACTATAATTGTCCAAATATTCAATACAAATATGTAAGGTTACAAAACTTAGTGGAACTATAACTTCATACTTTGAATAACACCCATAATGACTTGTTTATACATAATATTCAAAATCTTTCAATTGTCAGTCTTATGTTATATATTGAAAGTTAATTTTCATGTGGTATTTAAAACTGAATAAGTGGAAACTAAAGAATATATCAAGATGTTAATTGTTAATTAATAAGTCTAGTTCTAATTAATACAGTTGTGTTGCGGACACTACAGTAATAACTATATACCACATTCATTTATTATTTTCACTTTTTATTTCATTACATATTTTTGAAATGTAAAACACTTCTTTGATATTTTGCTCCTTTGATAATACAATTAGTTATAAACTGGATTAAGATAACAAATGGTGATTTTTGTACAAGATAACACTTCAAACTTACTGGTATATATATGGGTTTTAATTTCCAGGCCGGATAGCCATTTTTGACTAGCCTTTTTTATTTCCCTATAATATAACACCATTTACTGTACATATAGAACTAGTTAGAGATTAAGATTTTCAGTTTACTCCATTAAAACCAAATATGGTGTCATATAGCAATATTTCAATATATTGTCGTGTCCGCAACAATTTCAATACTGAAAAAAATTGTGGATGCCTCAGTAAATTCTTTAATTCATTGAATTTATCTATAAAACTATTTGTTATAACTTCTTTAATTGTATTAAAATAAATAAAATCATAGACATTTTTTAAAAAGTGCAAAACAATTATACATCAAGAAATAATTAATGCTCCTAGTTATGTGGTTATTTTCATCTCAATAAACCACATTCTGCAGCTTTTTATATGGTACATTTTCAAGAGTTGATCCTGTGGTATATAATTCAGCCTAGAAATGAACATTTATCAACAATTATTTTTATAAAAATGACAAAAGATTATTCTTATGGTTACTTGTAGTGTCCGCAACAAAAATGCTATGCATTTTCATAGCTAGACAAGATACAAATGAAGATATCCAGGATGTTATGACAAATGTATTTGAAATTTAGAAGTATTCAATTTAATTTTCACATGATAATTATATAGGTCTTATGTGTGATTGTAAAGGTAGATAAACTTAAGGAAGGGAGATAAATTAGGCCAAAAAATTAGCAAGTCATTAATGTGAATAAAATTTTTGTTTTCAAAGAGAACCATAAGATTTTTCTTTTATTTCACTGCAATTAGGTACATAATCGAAACCCGCAAGAAGTTTGGAATGAATAAATATCTTTAATATTTTATTTTAGACATAACAGGTGTAATGTAGTGTCCGCAACACAAGGTCTCACCCAAAATTTGACTTCGCATAACTTTTTTCGTAAGAATGCTTATATAAAAAAATTTGGGACTCATTTGCATAGGTATTGTACTTTCTAGAAAACATGTCAATAATGTGCTGTTTGACTTTTTATTTTTTGGTCCAAGTGCAACACAATTAGCACAAATACTGTGAAAATGGCAATTATATCTAAGGTTTTATTGTGTGTCAGGTATGGTCTGTGTACCATTTGTGTAAAGTTTGATAATGGTAGGTCTATGTGATGATGACTGCTGTGAGGAATCAATGAGGCTTGCATACACAGAGTCATTCCATTATCTCAGACTGTCAAGCATTTTCTGTGTCTATATAAATAAAAAGATATATATATGGAGGGGGAAACATTTATTCACCTGACATTTTAGAAAGAGAGACCTGGGTTAAATGCCTTGTGGATTTTGAATTTGCTAATAATGGGTACAGAATTAGGAAATTATACATAGCATTTTTGTGTTTTAATGCATTTTGTGAATTGTACCCTCACCAGTAACTAAAGAAGTTCAAATTTGCATAATTCAAAATGTTTTTTTAGGCAAATGGAATAAAATATTGATTTATTAGGCTATTTTCACACCCTATTTACATGATATATATGCTGATTAATGAAAAATGTTAATATTTTTTATCTTTATTGTCACACAATTGCAAGAAATACCTGTATAATATAAATAGGAAATTTAAAAATAGGAAAGGAGTTGGGGTATTTGTCCTGTTGAAAAGGAAAAAGTGAATTAAAATTCACTAAGCATTCATAAGGTTCCAATAGTTTGCACTGAGAGCAATTGATTACTTGCCTAACTATTTGTAAGGTAATTAACTACAGAACAAAACTGATACCGTATCTGATGCAGTGAAGGTATTTTATTGATTTTATGACAAATTTTTCCTTGCACATTCTGTAATCTGAAAATCAGAAAATGAATTGCCAGTGCATTAGTTAACTAGATTTTTTTTTGTTGAGGCTGCCTGATATTGTGTTCAGGGTGTCACTTGAAGTAAATTTATTCAGATGCCAATTTTAACAAAAGAAATATTCAGCAATATGATTCTTGTTTGGAAAACCTAGTTATGCATGCATTCATTCCATTCTTAAAAGTTCGCATTGAAGAAGAAAATGTTTAATAACTGTACATGTTGTAGGTAGAGAGTATTAGATGAAAATAGTGCATATCAATGTCTACATTGTAAATGTAATAAAATCATACAGACTGGAATGTGGTCATTTCTTCATAAATTTGAAACTTAATTTATACGTTGTATATAGACTGTATGTTTTATTAATATCTTTCCACCAACAAGATTGAAGGATTGATTTTGTTGTTTGAATGCCACATATTAATATATATCTGGACATGTCTCTGGCCCCTTGATAGGAATGAACTTCATGTTTATGCCCATAGCCCAAATGAAAGTGCAAAATCAAGGTCATATCTCAAAGTTCAAGGTCACTGGCTAATTAGTTGTTGCAAAATTCTGTGGACTATAACTTTAGAACTCTTTATTGGAATGGTGTTAATCAAGCATGTTGTGTATGGCAAAAATAGGTGTCAGGATCTAGCTCAAGGTCAGTTCTCTGTAGTCAAGGTCAATGAATGGCTTATTAGAAGTTGAATTTATGTTTAATATCTTGTAAATTCAGTAGCTTTCAATCCTTTGCTCAACATTTCACCACAAAATCTTGGTATGTTGTGAATCTTCTTTATATTATATGAAAGGATATTTGTCCATACTTAATGTGCAGAGCAAGAAATGTCCCTCAAAGTGATATTTTAGTATTGCTGTTGGTTTGTAATGAACACAGTATGGGTACTCAGACTGTACATGTAGCACTTGGATTGCATAAAAAAAAAACCTAGAGTGTGATATATTGCATTACCAGAATAATTTAAAAGTGTTTAATTTATTGCATAGTTGCCCTATTTGAAATTGTACATTTTTATGTAATTGTTATTTGTTAGAATTTTTCTGGATTTTAAACGTTTATGCAAAGACAAGAAAAATAAAAATTGTGCCCTATTGAAATATGAATATATATCTTTTTGGCAGCAAACTTTTGAAAAATAGTTATAACTCTAGAATTTATAAATAATTTCTTGCTTTGATACTGATCCTGGTAGCTCTAGGGATTTTAATTGTATGAGGGTTTGACATAACCCATCTGTCACAGCTTCCATTGACCAATATTAACAGATTTCTGTCTTTCTTAGTCATTGGTAGAAGTTTATGGTCTTTGTTACATAACACCTGACATAGAATTTCTGTAATAGCATTCTTCAGAAGGCATTGTTCTATATGGTTTATGAGGGTGTCACAACATTAAGTTACTTTTAGGGGGTGGGGCCTAGGAAGTGATATATTGACTAAGGGTCATAAAAGAAGAGATTCCTGGGGTGCACTATGGGGGTATCTGAGGATATGAATAGTATATAGCACAGGTGTCTGTGCATAATTAAATACCTGTACAATGTATGTATTATATAATGTCACATGTATAAAATACACCTATCTGTATATGCAATAAATATTGATTTAGGATTCAATTACTTTAGTGCACATGGTACATGCTGATTTATATGTTTTGCAGTTTTGAAAAACAAATATTGATTGCATGTACAGATAATGCATTTTGCTTCTTTGTCAATCACTGGGACTTTGATACCAATATCTTTCATTAATGGCACATCTTAAAGACAACTTTTTTGCATTTTTTCAGAACCCAGTTATTTTACCTTACTTAATTTTTCAGACTGTTACATTATCTGTTGGGGAGGAATGTGATACACAGATAGGGGTTAAGTATGGACACCTGATATCAGATCATCCCTGTGCTGTGCAGACCACCTTTGAAATCCCGGACATGTAAGATTACTGGGACATAATTAATGTTGCACTGAATTGATTTTGATGACAGAAAGCTTCCATCATTGATGATTAACTATAATCTAGTGACAAAGATTAAATGATTAAACCTTGAATCTTAGACTGTTAGAATGCAAATCTTTTATTAAGGCAATTTGTGTATTGATATTTGTATGAGAGAGATAAAATATGGATATATTCTGGAATGTTTTATTGTGCACAATATGATTGAGTTTCTAATCTTAGAGATAATAAAATCAATTAAATTCAATGAATAAAATATTAAGATCTTTTGCTATGAGACTCTTTTAAATGAGATATCATCTTTAAAAATTTAATGATAAAAGCAAATATAAATCTCTCTGATTCCCCCCACATCCCTCCTCCCCCTCAATTTGAATTCATTTACCATAAGTATAATGACCAGTATTTGTCTCTTGTAGATGTTACACCAATGTGGTACCTCAAGTACAGTGTCCAAAGTTCCTAGACCTGAATGGACCCCTACAAATTGGGGGTCTCCCAAATCTTCAGACTCAGTTCCAGACAGAGAATCGTAACTATAAAGGCTGTATCAAGGACTTCTACATAGACCACAAGCTTCTGGATCTGAACAAATTTGTTCTGAACCAGGGAACTGTAGCTGGCTGTGCAGAGAAAACCAACCAGTGTATATCTGCTCCTTGTAAACATGGAGGTATGTGCACTGAAAGACTTGTTTTTGAGCAGAATATTATGGCTATTTTTTCCTTGTTTTATTTCATTTTTTAAAAGTTTTGGGATATTTTATGGAAGAATCCTATAGAATTTAGAATCACTTGTTCAAGAGTTGAGATGATACTGTATACAGGGAAAATTTGCCCCCATATTATATTCGCCCTCTTTGCCCTTGCTGTATGGGCAAATTCAAAATGAAGCATACTCAATTGAGACATAGTTTTATTCTTGCTGAGCACAAGTGTGACTGGGTGAAAGTAAAATAGAGCAAAATTGTTGTTCCGTAGGTGTGATAGTTTGAAAATAACCTGGGACAAAAATAAAATTGCAAACAGTATGAGCATCTTTTTCGGTAAGAATCATTGTACTTTCTGTCCACCTGATTGCAACCTATATTTCCTGTCTCCACAGGAACCTGTCATGACCGATGGGGGACTTACTTCTGTGAGTGCCCAGACCGAGCTGGGGGTAAGGACTGCAGCCAGGTGATTGACCAGCCAACTCGACTCGAGGGCAATGGCTTCTTGCTGTACACAGAAAACTCACTGACCAGTAAAACCATCCTTTATGCCTGGTATAATGGCATATCCTTTAGGACACGGGCCAGTTCAGGTGTACTGATGTATATAGTGATCAGTGAGGGTTACACCATCACATTAGAGGTATGATGGATCATTCTGACATGAGAAAATATGGGGCTTTAGTTTTACCTATTTTCCAAAAAATAGTAAATTATACACTTAATATAGGGAGAGGATTAAAGCTTTATAGGTAACTTGCATATACATAGTTTAAAGTATAGTCTTTATAAAAAAATTCACATCTGCTTATTTTAAGTTCCTTTGAAACTTGATTGAATGACTTTTAATCTGTCTTGTGAAGTTGAAACCCCAAATTAAAACAATACATCATGATCAATGATTAGGCCATTCCAAGTTTTTTCTATGTTTAGCGTCCACCCATCTTTCAAAAACCTACCTACCTATTCGCAAAAAACGCAAATAATAAACACAGACTATATAATCTTTAAAATGACGTCACTCAAAGCATTTGATTTCTTAAATCTATTATTCTCGTAGAAAGATCTATTCTTTAGCAAAAACAAGGTATTAAATGCTTAAAATATACCTAATATGACATATTGTAGACAGATAATTCGAGAAATTGATAGAATTTAAAGATTTTGACCAGAATAATCAATTTCAGGACTCCTGATTTTGTTTGTTTTTTCTGATATGGGGTGTTAAAAACCAAGGCGCACGCGGACGCTAAACATAGAAAAAACTTTGAATGGCCTTACCTTGAGTTGGAGATATTTTGTAACAAGGTATGTAGAGTTGTGTCCCTTTTGTTCCAGCTGGTTGAAGGATATGCTCAGTACCATGTGAGTGGAGCCAACAGAACATTTGTGTTTGATTATCTCCCTGTAAATGATGGAAAGTGGCATTATCTGGAGGTTAGATGGCCCAGAAATTGGGAGATCATTCTGGTTATGGATTATGGTCATTGGCAGGTAAACTTAATGCACAAAAATTAAACACAAATTCCCCCTCCCACCAAAAAAGTAATATTTTTTTCCTTTAAAGCATCATGTGTATCCAAAATATCCATCCAATTTTTTTTTGCCATACTCTAGTACCGGGATAATTGTCAAATTTTACCCCCTTTTAACCTAGTGTACATGTAATGTTTCTGATGTAAGTCACTGAGTTTTTTTCCTTTTCAGAAGAAGGAAAATATCACAGTCCTCCTGAGTAACAAGATTGTAGATAGAGTGTATGTAGGAGCAAAGAGGGAAAATGATGGCCCAATATCCAAAGGTTTTGTAGGATGTGTGGAGGTAAGGAGTAACCTGTTTTATCTTTGATATAAAAAAAAAAGGTCCACATATATCATGTTTGGCATTGATAAAACCTGTAGATTTATTTGCTGAAAAGAAGGATTATTACATGGTTGTGTTTTACAGAATATAATTGTTGGTAACACCAATACGGCACTTCTTTCACGGCCGTCACACAGCAACACTTACCCAGGATGCACCATTCCAAGTGCCTGTATGGATAACCCATGTTCAGCTGGGGCTACATGTGTGGACCAGTGGGGAAAACATGAATGTGTCTGCCCTAAAGGTCAGTACTACAGAATATTCAGTATTGTGTTAAGGTGGATTCCTATTAATATGATGAATGAAAAGTCAATATTCCTGAAAATTTTGTAGTATGGAAAACGCTCATGTAGCTAAGATTTACATGAGATGTATCTGAGATTCTAAAGTTAGATTACTTAAATCTGAAGAAATCTTTAGTATTTCAATGATGATAAAGACAATACTATTATGGATGGTTTGTGTAAAACTACAGGTACGCTTGGGCCGCAGTGTAAGGACATCTGTAGGAACTATAATCCCTGTCATTACGCAGCCATTTGTCATGGTCCGACCTTTAACCCCAGCTCACAGGCCGGCTATACTTGTCAGTGTGGTCAGCTCCAGAGTGGACGTTACTGTGAATACGTGTCCACTCAGCCATGTGACGATGGCTGGTATGGGTTCCCTGTCTGTGGCCCCTGTAACTGTTCTTACGAACTGGGATTTGACACAAAGTGCAACAAAACCGACGGAACATGCTTTTGTCAGGAGAACTACTATCGACCAATAGGAAGTGACCGTTGTTTCCCATGTGACTGTTATAAGTATGGGTCGACATCAATTTACTGTGACAAGGTCACTGGTCAGTGTCCTTGTAAGAAGAATGTCATCGGAAGAAAGTGTGACCAATGTGAGAACAAATATGCACATATATCATGGAATCCAAATGATGACATTGGATGTTTAGGTAAAAATACATCATGAAATTTAAATCCTCTCTTAAAATCAGTTCTTTTTATTTCTTTGAGCACTACTACTATCTTTGTTAATGATGTATTATCAGCTTGTTTAACGTTTTGAAAAAATGAAGATAAACTTTTATGAAAGAAGTTCTATGTGCTTATCTAATTGAATCTGAAAAAAGAGAAATCTAAGAAAATGCACCTAAGCCTATTACTAATATAAAAGGAAAATTTTACATTGTTTTAGATTGTTTTAGTTATACCATCTTATTCTCTCTTTCAGTCACAAACAGTATGTGTCCTCGTCAGTTCTACAAGATTATGTGGTGGGAGGCGAAGACCTTCACAGAGAGCGGCTATGTCACAGCTGTACAGGATTGTCCATTCGGAGCTGTTGGTAAGTGTCACTTCTAGTCATTGTCTTACTAGTCAAGAAGGGTATAGTGCTATGTACATGTAATTTGATTTAAGTAACACAATTTTTTTAAACATTTGTAACATTGACAAATCTTTGTTTTATGTAGGTGATGCCAAAAGAAACTGCTCTAAGACTGAGCTTTGGTCTGAGCCGGATCTCTTTAATTGTACCAACAAGGACTTTGTCAGCTTAGAAACTCAGGTATATATATAACATAATGGATAAAAAAAATCCCTCATATTGACAGATCTTATTCATTTTTTAAATTTCTGTGTAAGTTTTATTTGGCTATTTATTTGTTTAAAAAAATATATTGCTGGGATTCCATCAGCGGGATTTATATTGATGAAAGAGTTTTGGAGAACACATTTCAAAATGGATATCAGAATTTTGTAATCCTTATCTTAGGGACAGTATTGTATATTATAGAAGACATTCATACACTTTACTACAGGTTAGCCAGATGGAGAACAGAACACTGAACATAACAACATACGTGGCCAAAACTATGGCTGCAAAACTAGCCAGCGCCACGTCTTCTGTCAGGGTCTTGTTTGGGAATGACATCAACATTACATACAGAATCATCAATCAACTGCTGAAGTATGAAAACAAACAGTCTGGACTTGGCTTAACTTTAGAGCAAGACAGTAACTACCTACAGGTGATTAGCAAAAATTAATTTGATTATTGTTTATGTGGTTTCGATGCCATTAAATTTTGCAGTTTTTACAATTGGCAGCTCAATATGAGTTACTATGCAGACTGACATACCAAAGTGTTGCAATGACGCCTGATGGCTTTGTGGTCACTGGTACATGTACTTGGGATTGACAACATGTAACATGTTGGTGATCTTACATGTACATTGCCTTTGTCAACATTTTATTGCATTTTTAGTGCATTTGTGTTTGTTTGTATTGCACTGACCTGTGCAATTGATATCATATTTCTTTGATACTTTTCCTCTTGACATGGCAGAAGCATTCTGTATAATTATTTTTGTTGCTGCAAAATATATCACTTTGGCATTGTAATATATGTCTGCACAGGTTAAATCTGAAAAGCATATTACACAATCATTGAACTGTAGATAAGTGAAAAACATATTTTAGGGGATTTAGAAATAAAGTCGGATGGAGAGAAATATGGCAGACAAAGATAATTCTCTTCCTTTTAGGAGTCGTGTTCAGCTTTAACTGTTATTTGTACATGGCAGTTAAATTTATTGCACTTATTAAACTTTTTGCTGTAGAGTTGAAATGCATTTTGTAATTAAATTGTAAATTTAATTACAAAATGAATTTCAACTCTACAGCAAAAAGTACAATATTGATTTATTTGTTACCTGAGTATTCAAATTAGTTGTCTTCAGTACAATTAACACAACGGTATTGAAATTTAAAATTTCATTTAAAATGAATCCCGTAATCAATGAAAGTTATTGAATTTCAATGAATATTTAAAGAATTAATTAAGCAGCATATATCGACGTGCAGCATATATCGACGTGCAGTCTGCAAGATAGAAATTACCTCACAATCAGTGTTGCTACAGAGTTTTATTATTTCATTTTTTATATGAAAGTTTTGAGCTGTAACAGTTATATTCTTTTTTAAACTGGAGAAAAGATAAACCATACATTAGAAATAAAAAATAAAGTTGCAGACCACACAGTTAATATCTTAAGGATCACACAATGTGGAATTTTATCGATAAATATTCAATTTGAAGTTGAAATAAAATCAACATGCATTCTTGGAAAAACCACAGGACAGAAGAAGAAAAAAAATTGCCAAATTTTTCTGTTAACAGTGAAAATAAACAGTACAGAGAGGAAGAAATTCTGAGATCATTCAATTTATTCTGATACATGTATATATAATTTCAGCACTTGCTAGATGCATTAAGTACAGCTCTGGATCCACAGTATGTATACGAGTGGAATAAAATAAATCGGAGGTCTGGAGGGATAGGAGAGATATTTTATCGTCTAGAGAATTATTTGGATCTCCTGACCCGGAATCTGGACAGAATGCAGAAAAATCCATACAGAGTTGTCTCCAAGCACATTGGTAAGGCAAACATTTTAAACTTGGTAACATGAGAAGGGGATTTTTTTTATTTGTAGTTGTACAAATAAAGAACTAAGAACTTAAAAGTCATGTTGTACCTCATGTAAATAAGATTTTTTTCCCAGAATTCATGATATTGTATGTACATACAATGTATAACATGTACAAGGGAGATATTTGTGTCAGATCAAACTTCAACATGATGTATTTTCTATTTCAGTTTTAAGTGTGGATACCTTGACATCTCGTAACACAACAGGACTGAAGATCCCAAAGTTCGACAACATTGTAGCTGAGTCAACATTTGACGACCAGACCCACGTAGTTTTGCCGCCATCCATCAGCCAATCATCTGTGGCCGAGTACATCCAGCGAGTGATGTCACGTGGATCAGATAAATTCTATGTGTCCTACATGTTATTTAATACTCTAGGTTCCCTATTACCATCTGGTCCTGGGAGTCTACATACCAGCATTGTGTATGTATATATTGCGTTATAAAGTTAAAGTTGATGAATAAGAAGATACTGTAAGTGTATTGTATTGTAAGTGCAGAAATACGAATTAGGGCATATCTGAAAGTGCAAGATATAAATATATGTACTCCAGACATTTAGTGATGTACTTGATTTAATTAGCAGAAGCTGTTTCCACCAATGGCACTAAAAAGAATACAATTGCCAAATGTATACGTTTACAGTATATCAGACACAAATATCTCATCTAAAACAAGAGCTTTGAAAGCAAATATAATATCACTGAGAATTTACATTTTGTGTATATCTGGTTTTATTGTTTAAAATAATTTAGCCTTGTACCTTTAACATTAAAGGTTGAAATGTTGATTTTCATGTTTGTTTTTCTGAAACAATTTTAGTCAGAACCCAGGAAGGGAGCTAGCTGTGAATAGTCCAGTGTTTAGCCTGCTTTTAAGGGATCAAGACTGTGCCATCAATAAAGGATTCTCAGAACCACTGAAATTCCACTTTAAACAGAAGGTCAAGGACAATCGCACAAGTCCACAGTGTGTGTACTGGAAAACCCCCAACAGCGATGCATGTAATCACACAGACACCACTGGTGGCACCAGGTGTGTGTTAAAGAGGACTTGGTTCTTCAAGGCCAGAATTCTGGTCATTTTTGGAATCTTCTTGATGTGCAAAGATACAATTCAGTAAATTGAGCACAATAATATCTGAAGAGGAAATTTTAAGCAAAACATTTTGCAAACAAAACAATGTGGAAAAAACTTGTAATATTAAAGTAAAATAACATTGAACAACTTAATACATGTATCTTAGATTTTAATTTTCAGTTGAAACATTTTCATTGGGTTTTGGACAGATCTATCAATTTTATTAATTATTTTTTTCAGCTACCTTGGTCAGTGGTCAAGTGAGGGCTGCACTGTAGACAGAAGATATGAAATTGAAATCTCAGGTCAAGGGTCACAGGTCACTAAAGACATGTACGTGGTCTGCTCCTGCAATCATTTGACATCTTTCTCAATTCTCATGGAAGTAGCAGATTCTGAGGTATATTCATTTAATTTTGTCTCTTCAAAGTAAAATTTGCTTGATTATCTATGACTTTGTGAATAAATTTTTGAAATAAAAAAATATATAAAGGTTTTTTAGATTTAAAAATAGCAATAATATTATTACAAATTCTATATTTATTTACAGTACACAGCTAGAGCAGTTATTTCCCTGGCCATCTTCAGCTTTGTGGGGATTGGTATATCGCTGGTCTGTCTGTTTGTGTCCTTTGTCATTTTCTGTTCCTTCAAGCGCCTCCAGTGTAACTCTAACAGTATTCTGATAAACATTGTGTTCACACTGTTTGTGGCAGAGCTCGCCTTCATTGCAGGAGTCTACAGAGTCTCCAGTAAGGTAGGAAGTAATTTTGTCTTCACACATTAAAAAAAAAATCTCCATTTTCAAATGGTAGTATACTGTTAGTCAAAGCATCAGTGATAATGTTCTTTATATGTAGATGAACATATACTTTCAATTGTCAGTATTCTGAGTTGGAAGGTGTAGGTATAGGACAAATGACTCTTGACACTTTAACATTCCTGGTGTTAAAATTATCAATAAGTTATTGAAGATCAAATGTATCTGCCTTAGTGAATAAAAAATTCTTTCTCAGGTATATGCTTGAATAGGGAACTCTCTTAAACTAAAGATATCTATCTCACAATAGAAAAGGTTTTTTAAAGCATTAATTTTTGTGGTTATCTGAATATTTTTACAGCTTATTTGTCGATTGGTTGCGATTTGCCTCCATTACTTCTACCTGGCAGCATTCAGTTGGCTGTTTGTTGAGATGTTACATTTATACAGACGACTCATTGAAATCAGGGACATAAACTACGGCACCATGAAGTTCTACTATCTCCTCGGATACGGTGAGTTATTAACAGAAATCATTCTCCTAAAATATTATACATCTAGCGATAACCTTTACCCATTCATGAAGAAGTTGATGAGAAAATGGAAATTGAATGAACTGGTTTGCACTAGAGGTACCCTTGTAAAAAAGTTACTTAGCCATGTTTATGAGGGAATATTCCACCTTTCAGCATTCATGTTAAAAAAGCATGTATTTGGATTTTGATATGCTTACATTTTATGTTGTTAATTAATTTTGATAATATTTAATTAAAAAAAAAAGAATTAATGTGATCACTGTATATCTTGACAATTTTTTAGACTCTGATGAGTCTTTAAATGTATAAGTACAGATGCATGTTCGAGCTTTTTGAAAAAAAAATTTTATTTTCTGTTTCAGTCATACCAGGTATCATCGTTGGTTTGTCTGTTGGACTCTACACTGATGGCTATGGAAATACCTCCTTGTACGTATTGAAAATCATTTGATCCATCCATTTTATGAATTTTCTTTTGTAAATTAAATAAAATCTCACTCTCTTCAAATAAAATAACCTTTTATGTTGCAGAGAATTTTCTATGGTAAAATCATTTTGTTTGCATTAGTTACTTCTAAGAATTTATTTCTGTTACTGGTTCTAGATTTTATTTGGTATTTATGTGATGTAAATTTAATTGTATTTGAATTCACTTAGAAGAAAATAGAGTCTGGTATTAAATCTGAAGTATGGCCTAGAGGGAATAGAATAATAAAATTCTAATTATCATATGAATTAGGTGATGATAAAATACAAACAAATGTATTATTTGTAAGTGTCAGAAGATGTTTGCTTTTTGGAGAAAACTTACCATGTAAATAACATATTTAGTTTATTAAAGTATCAAGGAGATGATTTCTATATAAATTATATAGATGGAGATAAACATGTATATTTATACAAAATACTGAAAAAAAAGTAAATTTGGTTGTTTTTTTTTAATGTAAATGTTAATGGATGGACTGACTGCTTTGTTTCAGCTGTTGGATGGATATTTCTGAGACCTTCATCTGGAGCTTTGCCGGCCCAGTGGCTGTGGTCATCCCTGTAAGTAAAACAAACCAACACACTTACAATGTATTCATCTCATTTTCATCATGTAAAAAGTGCTGCATATTTACTGATTTGTACTGTGTTATTTAATTCCTTTCTTGTAAACTTTATATAATCCTTAGCTTTTAACAATCACTGGCAAAGTATTTTGATTATTGTTTATAAATTTCCTTATTTCAGGCCATCATCTTCATGTTCACACTGGCACTACATTCTAGTTGTAAGGAGAAAGTCAATGTTTCGGACATCACAGCTTTCAGGTAGGGAATATTGGATATTCTTTTGACCTGCTCTGAGTTGTCTTAGTTGTGTATTATAGTACCAGGGAGGTTGGTTTATCAATGGTTTTCATTTATTGTAAAAGGTTTTGAGCTATAGTTATAAAATAATGTGTGGTACCATTAATTTATAATATTTATGCATGCAGTTCATACATGTACCTATCTTCTGTTAAAAAAAAGATTGAAGTTTAAATTTTTATCACATTGATATGGAAAAGCAAACTGTTGTTGCAAATTTTGTTATAGTTAATAAATAAAAAAAAATACTGAAAATGTTCTCAAATAAAGGGTATTTTATTTTACGTATAATACAGTCCCTGAAACGTTCTACTTTCCCATTTTTCCGTTCGCTCACCGTTCGTTCACCGTTCGTTCAGCGTGTGTTTACCGTTCGCTCTCCGTTCACAGTTTTGGGTTCACCGTTCACCGTGTGCTCGCGTTCACCGTTCACAAAGCGTTCAGCGTTCGCTCTTCGTTCCGTTCACTTTGCGTTCACCTTGCGTTCAGCGTTCACCTATCGTTCAGTTTTGATTGTCATTCGGAACTCTGAAGTGAAAGGACTTATCTTTTTGTAGGTAAGGAGTTACAGGTTTTTTTTAATTTAATAACTAACATAATTATAGTGTTTGAAGAATCATTATTTCATGGGGAAAAATATCTACGATATATATATTTATTATTCTAACTAAGCTGTTAGGTTATTTTTTAAATTACTCTGGAAAATAATGTTGTTATAAGCACATTCTGTACCTATGTAGACCGATGCTGAAATATTAAATTTAACTAAGGGCAATGTGCAAATACTTCAAGCACTGCAACAATTTGTTGTTTTGTTAAAGACGACAAATCGTTAATGGTGATATAATTATCCAAGTAAAATAATTACGCAGCAAAATTACGAAAATATTTATTTCTAACACTTTTTTTTTCAATTACTACAGAAAATATGATAGAACTAGTTCTGAGAGTTATACATAGTACTGCGGATATCCTGTTAATTTATTATCTTTGGAGCGAATTAAATTGATAGTGTGGTAAAGGAAATATTTATTGAAAATGTAATACACTACAGAATTTACTCTAATATGTTAAGTTTATATATAGTTATAGAGAAAAAAATTCTTTCTTCACCGTAACTTTATATGTTTGCCATTCGATATGATTAATACCCCCCCACCCCTTTCCCCCTAAATCGGTTACTTAGTCAGTACTGTATTTCCAGAATATTTTAATTAACATTTAAAAAAAATGTTAAGGTCTTTTTTAGAACAAAAATTTCAGTCTCAAAACAAACATGCATCTAAAAAAGTCACAAAACAATAGTAGTTCAAAATGTACACGTGTCGGCGGTGGTACATATTTGAAATTGGCAGAGAGTATGTTTCAAAGTCAAGTGCTAATGCCCAATGTATTTTATTCATTTATTATTCAAATGTTGGAATCAAATCTAGAAATGATAAAAATAAATGTTATAACTTGTTGGAAATACTTGCACTTCGCCTTCGATGTAACGAAACTTTCACACCTGCACAGTGTCGAATGATTTTGATTGACAGGACAAGCACGTGGACTTCGTGTGAACTTGAAGCAGGAAAATAAAAAAGAGGATGACTGTCAAACAAATGGATATGATTTGTTGATAAAAAAAAAAAGTTACTTTCACTGTCTGATATATTTAGAAAAGAAAAAAAATTCAGGGGGGGGGGGGCTAAAATGGAATATTTTTCTCTCTCTCTCTCTCATTTGTCTGTTTAATAAACACTATAACAGCATATTACTTAAATATAAAGTTCTGAAAATTGAATTTATAACAAATAATATGAATATGCATCTTTGTATTATCTTGTCCGAGTATAATCACGGCCATCTACAGATACATGTAGAAGTCTGCTCAATAAATCATCATGAAAAAGTAGAAATGACACACAATATATTATTGTATTAAACATTTAAATACGAGCGTATAAATGCAAAACGTCCACTGACCTTTGTAATTAATTTTTTTTTCATTACTTTACACGAAATCGCCTTGACACGGAGATATATGAATGGATGTTACAACCGCTTTAATTCATTCTGTAAGTCAGAAGTTTTCTCTGATTTGTTATCAAATAAGAATAAACATTCTTTTTTTCCAACTAAAAAAACATCTTTTATACTTCAGCGTTCGGCAACAATTACAATGTTATAATGCGATAAATATCGTGTGATTAAAAACTTATTGTGCATGCATCGTCTTTCTTAGGACAATTTTGGAGAATTTATTTTATTGACATATTTATTCATTCATTTATTGGTTTACTTATTCATTATTTATTTATTTTTTGGCACCTGACATTATAATACAATAAAATAGTTTCAATGCAAGGAAAAGATCAGAGGCATTCCGAATATATCGTTCATCTTGCGTTCACCGTTCGTTCACCGTTCACTTTGCGTTCGCGTTTGTGCTCCGTTCGCGTTCTGCGTTTGCTCACCGTTCACCGTTCACACATCGTTCACCAAGTTGCGTTCAGCGTTCACACATCGTTCACTCACCGTTCGCTCTGCGTTCGTTCAGCGTTCGTTCACCGTTCGTTCAGCATTCGCTCACCGTTCAAGTGGGAAAGTAGAACGTTTCAGGGACTGTATGATGAATATTAAAATTTGCAGGGCGCGAATTTTCTCTGGTGTGATATTACTACTACTGTTGGGAATCTCCTGGATTCTGGGACTACTTTCTGTGAACTATGACCTTCAGCCATTACATTATGTCTACGCAGCATTTACATTCCTACAGGGAGCTTTTGTGTTTCTAGCCTATGTTGTTGGTGACAAGAAGGTATGCCTGTCTTAAAAGTTCAAAATGGGAACAAGAAAAATTCTGAAAATTTCCATATTTGAAAATGTGCAATAACCCAATCTTTTTCCTACATTTTTTTTCTCATTTTGATAAATACTTTGTTAATATTCATTATCAATTATATTCGAAAGAAGACTTTTATATCTTTGAGCAATGATATATGTATGTTGTAAAAAATACTCGTCATCATCAACAAAATGAAAGTCAATCAAAGAAAATAGGATGATGTACAATATATAGTCATGCACTGAGATGGATATCTGGTTAGGTTCTGTCAGCTGTAGATGAAATACAACAGAAAATATATGCTATTTACTGACTATGTTGAAGGTGAAACACTGTATCTGAGGCCTTAATTGTGATTATGCTAATGGTTAAATGTACATTTAATTCTTATTTCTTGTTAGGTGCGTTATAACTTGAAAAAGCAATGGTACAAAATGCAAGGAAAGAAACTGGATCCAGATGACTCAGTGGTGGGAAGTAGGCCCTCTATTTCAGTAAGTCATCTGAAGGATTTACTGCACCTTTACTCTTTTAAAAGACTGTGAATAAAAAGTAAAAGTTAAAGAGTTTATACTTACATTTCCAAAATTTTTCCTTAAGATTCTTTGCAAAATAGAAAACAGTTCATTTTCTCATGAACTTCTATCAAGACCATGGATGAGCAAGAATATCTCCTTTGTGACATCACAGCTATAGTGCAAACTGTTTTGTTTCAAAAATGACAGTTGAATGACATAAATCTGTGGCAAGTCAACAGACAAATAATGTAAATGTACTTTGTAAGATATGAGTTTATTTTTTTAGAATTCATGAGGCACTTGTACTACAATGCTTCATTCCTGCATATTTATCATGGAGCATTAACGCACTTCATGAAATAAGCCAGCGTGAAGCATCGTAGTTCATGTCGTCGTGAATTCTCCAAAATAAAATTTATTTTGTAATTAAATTTATTTATATACATTGACATGTTTACAGTGTTTAAGCTCTTTGATAGCTTATCATGGGTTTTGTGTTTGGGCTTATAATTAAATGAATATTAAAAGCTCAGGAATTTGTGGGAGCCTTTAAAAAAGACAAAGTTGTTCTAGTGACATTGAGGACACCAATATATTTCTTTACAGAGATCAGCCTTGGCTTATAGACGAGACTCTTCCATTGATGGCTACATTAACAGGACAAATGTGGGGATCTCTACGACCTCCACAACTTCTAGATCCACTAGTAAAAGCAGTGGGGGCCTGTATAAAGGGGAGGACTACCTACGCAGCACAGACACCTCCACTTCTGGACATGCCCCCTCCTACGCTTATGATAACTCTTACCACCAGAAATCAGGAGAGGGTTAGTACATTGTATCGTAATATTAGACAAAGTAGATTAATAACTCAAGGTATTTTTAGCTCTACTGGCCAGAAACCAGAAGAGCTTATGCGATAGTAAGGTGTCTGTCTGTCCGTCTGTAAACAATTTTTCAAAACGCTACTCCTCCTACAGTTTTGGTCTGATTTCAATATAACTTGGTACACAAGTAGACCTCACTAAGATACATAATTCTTTGTATCGGTTTTTGATTTCAATGAATGGTATTGCCGTGGTTACTAAAAATAGAAATTTCCTTGAAATACATTCAGAATGCTACTCCTCCTACATTTTTGTTCTCATTTCATTATAAATTGGCATACAAGTAGACTACACAAAGATACATAATTCTGTGTTTGATTTTGATGAACGGTGTTGCCATGGTTACTAAAACTAGAAATTTCCTTGAAATACTTTCAAAATGACTACTCCTCCTACAGTTTTGGTCTGATTTTAGTCTAACTTGACACACAAGTAGACTGCACTAATATACATAATTCTCTATACCAGTTTTGGATTTTGATGAGCAGTTTTGCAATGGTTACTAAAAATAGAAATTTGAAAAACTTTCAAAATGTACTCCTCCTACATGTTTTGTCTGATTTCAGTATAACTTGGCATACAAGTAGACTACACTAAGATACATAATTGTCATTATTGCTTTTTGATTTTGTTGAATGATGTTGGCATGGTTACTTAAATCGAAATTTCTGTAAAATTATTTTAAAAGACTACTCCTCCTACAGTTTTATTCTGATTGCAATAAATCTTGCCACAAAAACAGACTAAACCAAGGATCACTATTTTATTTATTGCTGTTGCAAAGTTTCAAGTCCAAGTGCTACTTTTATCTTCCTTTATAAGTACAACCAGTAGAGCTACAGTCTCATCAGAGACCTCTGGTTTTGCTATGATATACATTTACATATGCATTGTCTTTTCATTTCCTTGATGTACTGTTCTAATTTAGTAAGTTTTTATAATATTAAGAGAGAGGATCACTTTGTGGGATTAAACAAGATTCATGACTGTGATTTGCCTTGCATTGTCATGCTCAGTGAGTGCCAAAATATTGTAGTTTTATTCTTATTACTTAAACCTTCCTTTGTTACAGATGAAGTACCAGAAAGAAGAAGCCACCGTAAACACAGAAATCATGACTCCGATTCCGAGAGTGATGTCTCTGTTGGTCAGGCCAGTATAGAACTGGCCTCCAGTCACTCATCAGATGAGGATGACGATTTTGATATTGGACCATCATGGGAGAAACAACTGCCAAAAAATCAGAAAATTGGTTAGTTGGACTGAATAAAAATAAACTTCAGAATTTATGTTTTATAAATTAACAAAAACAAAACTTTTCAGTTCATAACTTATGATAACTTGCTGTACAGTTATCTATGCTTTAACTCAAGAGTTTGTAATTTTATTGCAATTATTCTGTCTTTGCAGAAGAAGCCAAAGAACAGATGAAGAGAAAGCAGCAGCAGGAGCAAAGTCAACATCAGGACTCGGAACAACAACAAAACCAGCAGAATTTAAAGCACTTACACTCAGGTCAGTCACAGCAATAATACTCAGGTCAGTTAAAACAATAACACTCAGGTCAGTCAAAACAATAACACTCAGGTCAGTTAAAACAATAACACTCAGGTCAGTCAAAACTATAACACTCAGGTCAGTCAGAACAATAACACTTAGGTCAGTCAAAACAATAACACTCAGGTCAGTCAAAACAATAGCACTCCATCAAAACAATAACACTCAGGTCAGTCAAAACAATAGCACTCAGTCAAAACAATAACACTCAGGTCAGTCAAAACAATAACACTCAGGTCAGTCAAATGAGTAACAAAGCAGTGACACCCAGGTCAATAAAAACAATAACAAAACAGTAACATTCAGGTCAGTCAAAACAATAACACTCAGGTCAGTCAAAACAATAACACTCAGGTCAATCACAGCAATAACACTAAAGTCAGTCAAAAAAATACCAGTCAGGTCAGTCAAAACAATAACACTCAGGTCAGTCAAAACAATAACAGTCAGGTCAGTCACAGCAATAACACTTAAGTCAGTCAAAACAATAACAGTCAGGTCAGTCAAAACAATAACAATCAGGTCAGTCAGAACAATTACACTCAGATCAGTCAGATAAATAACCCTCCAGTCTGTCAGATAAATAACAGTCAGGTCAGTCAAAGCAATAACAATCAGGTCAGTCAGAACAATTACACTCAGATCAGTCAGATAAATAACACTCCAGTCAGTCAGATAAATAACAGTCAGGTCAGTCAATACAATAACACTCAGGTCAGTTAAAACAATAACAACCCACACTTGGCATTATCATATCTCTCAGGTGAAAACAATTTTGTTTTACATCAGACTAGAATGAGCGCTGTCATTGGATAATGGATATCACGTGCCTGCAGTCAATATTTCTTTGGACAGCAAGTTGCAAAATTTGGATGGCAACAGGGCAGATTATATCATCCAGATTTACAGAAAAAAATCATGCCAATGTTATTTTTGTTTTTAAAAGAAAGTAAAAATTTACATCCTTACCAATTGCACAATGCTGCAGTAAAATTTAGAGTATTGTCCATTTTACTGATTGTCCACACAGGTTTATGTCAGGTTGTTCAAGTCAGTCCAAGGCCCAAATTCACCTCTAATCACCTTCAATGGACTTGAACAACCTGACATATTTCTGTGGACAGTCAGTAACAAACTCATATTATAATAAATCATTCAAAGAACAAGAAAATTGCAGGCAATTTTAAATGCATTACTGTATCAATATCAACATGTAAAGATTATTTATTTTAGGTCCCCATTTGTACACCACACTTCCCAACTATGGACACTGGCCCGGTGACCCAAATCTGTCGGGGTTTCACATGAGTGAATCTGATTATCAGCAGACTGTATCCAGCAATCCACCGGATGTTACACTTCCTGCTCAGCAAGACTTACAAGGTATCCGTCGGCAGAGGAACATTCTGCTCGGCACATATGGAATCTATCGCTAAACATGCTTGGAAATTTTTAAGTTGAGCAAACTCCTATAACATATAATGAATGAATATGTGAATTTTATCATGATAAGATAAAGATTTCTTCAAAAATTGAAAAAGAGGGGTAATCAGAAAGATTTAACCCTTGTTGTGATTTTAAAAATGGCATATAACTGACAATCAAATGCTAGAGTGGTGTTCATTAAATTCCATAAATTACTTGCCATCAACTTCATAGTTCTTTCACATCTCATCTTGTACATAAAACATATATTTTGTTATTCCTGTTACTTTATACCTATTTCAGAAGTGCGATGTATATCTTTTGTGTTGTAAATATTTATTGTGTTATATTTTGGGCTTTACATGTTGTTTACCTAATGAATGTTTTGTACAGATAAATGTGTAAATATTAAAGCTAAAGTGCTTTATCAGCTTACCGTGCCATTAAAATTTCAGAATTTTTGGTGACAACTATTGCTCTCTAGGATCGTAGACTGTTATGCAGGCTGTTATTATTGCTTGTTGTATGTGTTGTACTCTATGTTGTAGGACACAGAGATTACATTATACCCCCCAGCCGTAAGGACAGCCTTGTAGCTGATCCAACAACCTCCCCCCGGAGTCCTTATATTCTACCCCCTCCCCCACCTGAAACTCGGATGAAGGTTCAGGTGTTAACTCACAATGGCAGTATTTCTTCTGAATCAGAGTAAGTTCCCCTGATAATAGAAGTGCTCTGTTGTCTAGCTGTTATAAAAATGAATTTTGATAGTGATGACCATTTTATATTGGATAATGGAAATGAAATGCAAGCAATTTTAAGATATGTGTACTATACAGGCCAAAATCTGAGAAAAAAATCATTACTAAAGACAAACATTTTGTAAAGGAAATTGTGATTTTATCAATTTTATGGGTATGCTTACTCTCATAGCAGAAGGTCATTCATTTGCTCCGACCAAAACTTTAACAGGATTGAACTTTTAGGTAGAAAAATAAATAAAACATGTAGTATAAAAAAGACATTGAAAATGATATTTATATAAAATGAAAAAGAAATAGAATATTTTTGGTAGTCTTTTTCAGAATGATAGTAGACTTTTACTAATTTATTTAACAATAGCACAATGTTCTTTTAATATCTTTTGACAGTTATGAAATCCTTCTGCCCGTCTTTGTTGTACTTGTATCAGTTTTGTTCAGTTGTTAATTGTTCTGAGATGCTGTTTGCATGAGGTATATATAATAACCTTTGAATCTGCATGAGGTTGCATGAGTTTAGATATTTTTTATTTTCTGTATTTCAGATGCAGTGATGAGACTACAGTCTGACACCCCAGCGGGATCCTCCCCTCATTCCATCCATCATTAATCATCTAATCAACATCACATGTTCTGATTAATCAAAGCATAATATCAAAGCATGACTTTTAGTTTTATCACAAATATTAGTTACTCCATTCCAATTTTTCATTCCACATTTATTATTACTTGTTTTATATTATAATGTTTACAACCAGTTATTCTTCATGAACATTATTGCTTGATATTTTTTTTGGTATGTGAATCTTCAATGCAATGATTATTATTTTTCATTTTATATCTCAGGACATGAGATTTGTTTTATTACAATAGTTTTGACCTGATCTACAACATATGTTTCTTCCAATCACAAAACATTCCAAAAATTCCAGTTTATGCATAATAAAAATAGCTTTAATGTCACCAGCATTGGTCTTAGACAACCAATGGTATTTTACAGTGTAAATCTGAATATCAATTTTTGTAAGCACGTGCAGGTTAGACGACAGATGCTTGCTTGATCAATGATTTATTTTATTTGCAAACAGTACACAAATTTTAACGTTAAATGCCTTGTTGTGCCAATATTGTGAGATAATTTTTGTTTAGCATTTACATGTATGAATGAAAGCACAAAAGGTTTTATTACAATCACTAACATCTGAAACAGAATTCAGTTCTACAATAGGCTAGCCATAATATGTACATGTCCTGGTTAATAATTCACAAACATTATCTGATACTTAGTGCCATATAACACAGATTCATCTTTGTGGATGTTTTTAAAATTTAGAGATATACAGATGTTGACCAGTCCCTTTTTAGACTCCTTTTAGTGCACTGGCTCATTGTAAAAGTTATCACTATTTTGTTTTATATGAGAATTATAAAGCCCTTAATTTTGTTATTTCGTCCTATAATCATTAGATCTGTGAATATATTTGATCTCAGTGAGGGGATAGGGTGTAATGTCTCCGGTTGAGAATACATATATTGCAAGTGTACCATGAAATTTTAGTCAGATCTGTGCTTAGTGTGATTTGTAAGGCAATGTTCATGCTGTATGTTGGTTTTCAAATGTATCATTTTAACGAAGTTTGTACTCTTTAAAAGATGCAGTCAATATTATGTACATCAAAATTGTATTGATCTTGTCATTACACATTCATTGTTTTTGAAAGAAAAAAAATCAGTATTTAGAAAATTTCTTAAGCAGAAAGGTAAATGCATTTTTTTTCTTATAATACATGTATTTGACAGATCATTGAATTCCAAATTAGCCAGTATTCCAGAGAGCTGGAAATGTGTAAATGAATTAAACATTCAAAAAACATGAATTTCATGTCTGATTGCTTTTTCTATGTGTCTTAAATGAACCCAGTTGGACAAAAAATATCAAGAGAACTTTACAAAAGCATCAAATGTTTATTCATACAAAATTTATTGCAATATTTCAGACTTGCTGTTGCTCATAGAGTACGTACATGTAGGTTCACTACTTGTAATTGTTATATTCAAACATACATTGTATGGTCAGCAATATTTAATATTTGAGATGTTTTGCTACAAAGCTTTAACATTCCTTTTGTAATGGAATATCTTTTTATCTACACAAAGTAAGCCTGCCTTGATGAATGTCTGTGATTTTATATGTACAGAGTGTGAGAGGTAACTGTATATTGTCACCTAAAGAATTTCTATGTGTATACAGTTTCTTTAAATATAAAATAATTATGGAACTTCTGCAATGGTGGCGATATTGATATCAAGTAAATTTTCAATCATTACATCGTGGGACTTTAGAGAGATTTACAATTTATCATTGCAGGTGAAAATTTTGTAAAGAAAACAAAACACTCATTTTTCAAGCACCTTTTTTGAAAGGAAGGGGGGGGGGGTGTATAATGAAGCTCTAAACACCAGTCAAAAATGCTTTTTGGACTTTGAGAAAAATATTTCATATAAAGGTGCACTTATTCAGTGTATCTAGTTCATTTTCAACATAGGGTACCTGCCCTATTTCTGCAGGGAAAAATGTTCAAAGACAATGAACTATCTGTGAACAGAAATCACTGTTGTTTATACTTACATCGGGAAAATTAATGGAAATGATGTATTCAATTACTTAATCTTGGTCTAACATAACATTACAATACTTTGATTCATAACAAATTGTGTCATTTACTGTAGATTCGCATTTATTCTATTTTTCTTCTAAGGGCACATCACTCTAACTCAATAAAACTATCCTACAAATAGTACCCTTTAGTGTGCAGTGTTTAGAGCTTCCTTAAATGAATTTTGCTACTAGCAGAAAATGACATGAATGTATTCGTTTGAAGTCAAAAAATCGAACTGAGGTTTATCAATGAATTAAGTTCATTTGTACATATCGATATGTATCTACACACTTTTGAACTTCAGAGTGACAGTGACAGCTGTTTGAGTGACAGCTTAAAAATAGATTCTTTGGCTTGAAAGAATAATTAACAGTGGTAGTGTAAATGCTGAAAGAATTGAAGAGTCGAGGACTGACGACAAGAGATGACTCGTACTCGGCTCTTCATATCAGACAGCATTTACAGGTAGTCTAATCAAGACATCTTTATTCCAATAGGAATCTAGATGTTATTTAGTCCTTTAAATGCATTGTCCAAAAGGATGTACTGAGTTGTCAGCCATTTTTAAGGAACATCTCTGGTTTTATCCACCTAAATAAGCATACTATATTGAACTCCCTGTTATCTATTCACATTTTGATTCTTTTTGATTTTGATAGTCTTCTTAAAAATATATAGAGAATATTAGTTCCAGAACAAGTTTTCAGAGAAAGAAATTTTTCGATCGTACGTGGTTTCCCGCTATATTTTCAACGCTTTGTTCAGTGTATCTCGGAAATATGCTTATATAATTTATACTAACTCATTTTTTCGTCGTATTTGTTTCAAATAATCATTAAATCAAATTACAGTGCCGAAATTTAAAAGATCTCAACATAATACATCCTTAAGAATGTTTCATATTTTTTAAAAAATCTAGAACGTGAAACTCTATACATGCAACTTACAATTGAATTAAAACAACAAATTCCTTGTTTGTAATTTATACATTTTACAATCGTCGTATTTTGTCTGACATCTTTTGCACCATTTGTTAGGTCATTGCTTTTATACTGAATTTGACTACGAAGTACTCCGTCTATCTGATCAAAACATAGGGATCACAGCGGATGTGACCGTTCAACAGGGGATGCTTTCTCCTCCTACACACCTGATCCCATTTCTAGTGTTTCCTTGTGTCCGTGTTTTTGCCCTGGGGGTCCGTGTTTTTGCCCTGTTCAAAATTCATTTTGTTTACTAGGTTTATGAGATTTATCACTGTTCGTTATGTTTACATTTTACACTGCAATAAGAATAACCCGAACGGGAAAAATCACTACATATATAATATGCTCCGTGCTTTTCAAACTATTGCTGACATTTTATTTAGCGCATAATGTCGACTAACGTATGTCAGATGATACATGCAATTACAGGCAAAACTCTGCGGGAATATGCATACATTTACATTCTCACTACATGTCAAAATGTATTCTATTATTAAAAACAATATAATTATACTGTTTTCAGCAATTTTTTCATTTGTTTAACTTCTGTCAGCCATAAACTATATAAATTATAACATTAAAACTCCAATGCTTTCAGATAAAAACCGCAGTTCTGACTGTAATCAGAAAAAAATATTTGGAGATATTAAAGCTTTATACATTTGTCAAGTAAAGTGAAGGAAATCTTTTTTATGATCAAAAATGTCACCAGGACGAACATTTTGCACAATAAAAGAAAAGCAAATACAACGTCAGATCCAGACTCTACCATACAAAGTGAACGTGACGCACATAATAGTTTGACGTCACAATAATGTGAAGTAAATTCAATTATGATGACGTCACAGTTAATGAAGCTCTGTCGCAAAATCAATGTGTTACTGTCAGTAATGTAGTTGAACTGTCCGTATTATGTCACTGCGGAGACGAGTACCCGTTTCCGCACGCCATTTTGATGAAGAGAAGCAGGAAATTTGGTCACAGAGGAGGAGGGACAGACAAGGGGCAAATGTGGAATGGCAGGATCCTTATTTAGAAGGCTGTGATGAAGAAGGGGGCCATATATGTAAGATTCCGCCCAATGAAAACATGTGTAAAAGTGCTGGCTGCTCCAAAACAAATACATTTACTTCAGGAAATCGTCACGTTCACTTTGATAAGAACATTCCAGACAAAATATTAATGAGTGAGTTTTATCCTTGGAAGGAGATGTATTACGAAGAAAAAATGCAAAAGCTAAAACATTCGCCTGATAAAGTTCAAATCAGGGCTGGTTACTCTAATGTTTCTATGTCATCGAGGGGTAAGTAGTAAAAGCGAATGTAAAATAAGGTTTGAAAATTTATAATGTGAGAAATGGAGCATTCCGAATCATTGCAACAACGGAGAAAGAGTTTTTAAAGTGAATTAAATGTTTAAATTAAAAAAAAGGTTACATGAATCTATTTCAAAGAAACGGATAAGTGAAAATAAAATCCAATCTACGATCTAAAGACAATCTGTACAGCAGCTTCAAAGTAATAAACTTTTCACAATAAAATATCCAGCAAAATTGTATCCATTCGTAGTTGAGGTGTGAACACGTTCATGACTATTTATAAATGGATATGACTATGTAGGTGTACCTTAAAGACAGATGACACAAGCACGTTTTTCAAAAAATTATGAAAATAACTATTAGTAAGTCGTGTTCATATAAGTAAAATGAAGTTTAATTGCATATTTTTTCATTTAAATTTTCACAATTATATTCTATAAAGTTGTATAGTTGCAGAAAGGTAGAATTTTGAACATCATGCGAGAAAATTTACAATTTGTTGAAATTTCAGAAATTTGATATTTGCATCATTTACAACCAAAATAGGTCCAAAATACTTATCAATCAAGGTATCCATTTTGAGCTCACCTCATCAAAGTTGAGGGAGCTAATATAATACTCTCGGTGTCTATGTCAGCGTCGGCGACACAGGTTAAATTTTTTGGAGCAGTTTACTTTCTAAAATACAGCTATGCTCTATATTGATCTAGTTGAATGGATGATGCATCCTAGTTTGTTTCAATGTACCATTCGTGTTTCAGATGCTGCATTTGCAGCCATGTGTGGCAACGCACTTTGAAAAATTTTTCAAAGTGCGTTAAAATTGGGACAAAACGCACTTTGAAAAAAAAAATCAAAGTGCGTTAAATTTGGGTCAAAATCAACGCACTTAGGAATTTTTTTTCAAAGTGCATTAAGGGTGTACATCAACATTTTTACCATGTAGACACTTAACGCACTTTGAAAAAATATGTATAACAAAAATTCTGGACTTAGAATTTAGTAATAAAGAGCATAATTTGTTTTATTTCTTTCGAAAAACTGATGAATTGATCTACCCTCATTGAGAAGGAGGAGAAGACAGGTAGAAGGCCCCTCAGCCGAACTCTTTATCTTTCCTACATGCAAACTTGCATGGATGTTGTAGGTCCTGAAAATTTGTTTGAGAATTTGCCATACTTAAAGACATTCGTTGAGATGAGCTTTGTAATGTTTGATTACCTATATTTTTGTTTGTATCATCTGTTTTAGCCACTATCTTTCTAGTCGGTTTATTAAATAATTTTAACGAAAAAAAAAACAGATTTTCCTCAAGCATGTTTGTATTATTACATGTAATGCTTATTGTGTCATAGATGATTTCAATGAAAACCACCCTCCCGGAGGAGGTCCCCCACTCTCTTACTGTGATACAGATGATTTCAATCAGAACCACCCTCCTCCACCACTCTCTGGAAGTGCAATGAGAACCAATCTCCTCGGTGCCATTCAGCTGAAACGCAGGTCTAGCGAACCAACAGAGGAAAAATTCGACCCGACAAAAAGCATCCCTAACCTAGTGTTTGAGGGCCCAAGAGAAGAACCAGAACCTACTGAAAGCTTTGCCAGCCCCCCACCCGCAGTCCCCTCTGAACAGCCGACGGCTTCAGGTGGAGATCCAATGAAAAATCTTTTGGGAGCCATTCAACTTCAAAAACCAGAAACAGATTTCGTAGAGGAAAAATTTGACCCCACAAAGAGTATTCCAAATCTAGCCTACGAAGGTCCAGTGGAGGAACCAATCGAAGAGGCGACAACTGAAGAACCAGTGGAGGAAAAGCTAAGAGCTTCGTCGTATGACTCTGGTTTTGTGACATCAAGGACCGTAAGGATAGCCAATAATCAAAGTCCAAAAGAATTCACCGCACCTTCAAAATCTCAGACCAAGTCAAAACTGTCGAAAAGTAGTCATACTCAGACTAAAGGGCCTCCTAGTCTGACGAGCGTTTTAAGTGCTGCACAACCAGAAAGACAACCGAGCACTCGACTGAGTTCAAACGCTGGCGTGGATAACAGTGTGAAACTAGTACGACCAAGTCTGGTAAGATTTAGTCAGACAGGTGAACGTCCCAGCGAAGGAGTGAGAGACCAGAGATCCAGAGAGAACACTGAAGGTAATGGGGGACACGAAGATGAAACTCTTATATCTTCCCATAATATCTATCCCCCTGAACCGATTGATCACATTTTCGGCCGTGATAGAGAAACTTCTGACCATCTTCTAGGTCATGTTAGACAGCAGGCCCGGCCACTTATTATGGTCAACGAGGACAACACTATCAGAGCAGTCAAACATAAACACGAGCTAAACGATATATTGAGAGCTACTACTGGAGATCACATGCCCGAATTACCGCGCGAAATACAAAACTACGTCGATAAATTCCACGATGTTCCGCTGAATAAATTGATGCATTATGCTGAAACAGGATCTTATCTGCGAGAGAGCTACCTTGACAGCAACATATGCGACATTCGTGTCCATGTAGGTAAAGATACCTACCCCGCCCACAGGATCGTGCTGGCCTGCTTCAGTCCATACCTAGCTTCAGTTTTAGAACACGAGAACCCGCTAAAACATAAAAAGCCGAAAGATATTCGAATATCGGGGGTTTCCGAACGGTCTGTTAAAGTTCTATTAAATTATGTTTACACCGGAGACCTAAGAATGGAAACTGTCCTTATTCCAGATTTCATTAAATTGGCCGATAAGTTTGATGTTGCAGCCGTTAGACAAAAATGTTTCGATCAAGTTGAATCAATATCTGATGATGAACTCCTAGCTTTGCTCTCCGTCATGAAAGACACGCACGATGTGGAATACTGCGATCGCATTATGAAAAGCATTGCCTCTAAATTCATGCGCGTGAGAGACTGCAAGACATTCTTTCAGCTCGATATCAACACACTTTGTATGGTATTATCATATGATGCATTGATTCTGCGCAGTGAGATGGATATTTTTTATTCGGGTTTGAATTGGCTCCAGAATGGTGATGCCAAGGAACGCTGTAAGTACCTAGACCGAGTAATGGACTGTGTTCGATTTCCTCTGATGAACCAAGCCGAACTATATGAGTGTGTGGAGCGCTGTAGCTTATTGAAATCGAGTGCGACCTGCATACAAAGAATCCACGAAGCTAACTGGTAAACCATTTTTTTTTCTTATCTTCCTAATATATATTCGGTCTTTCCGTCTATCTTAAGATGTACATGAGCGATATTTTCTCTTTGAAGTTGTCCTTTTTCGCGTAGATGACATTTTGTATTTATCAGCTATTCTAAAAGGCATTTTATTTTACATAATTAATCATGCTTTATTTCCTGTAGTTTATAACAAGATTTCCATTATAACTTCTTTCCACAGGCTGATGACAATGTCTATGCTACATAAACAGGATCCCCTCCGTCTATACGTCCCTCCACACCGTAATAACATCAACTCTAGCGCCAGCGTCAGCGATTACATCACGGTTAGTCTTATATGAAAAAGATACAAATGAAAAGTATGAAGTATGGTTAAAGCTGAACACGACTCGTAAAGAGGTATACGCCATATTAGTTTCACTATCTTCGATATCAGCACTGGGATACTAGTATACCCTTTGCATTCGTTACATCTGACTGCTTTATTGTCACGGGTACCAGCGTGGAATGGACTACACGTGTTCATGCTGGTTATCTTACATTACCTTTGTTTACATTTTATAGCAGTTGACGTGTATTTGTGTTTGTTTGTATACTGCACTGACCTGTGCAACAATTGTAAGTTTTCTTTCTCTCTGCCGTTGAAGAAATAAACAATTAATTTTGTCGCTACCGAGTGTTTTACAATAGCTTTTAGCATACACAACTGATTACACTGAACGGTGACTAAGTGAACAGCTTACATTGGGACCCTCAGATATAACGAATCGAATATAAGAATATGACAGACAATTTCCTTATACGAATCGTGTTTAACTTTAAGGTTGTAATCATGAGCAAAGAAAACCATTCGAACAGTTCCTATCCCTAAAAAAAAGTTATCTCAGAATTTAAGTGTGTTTTGGCTCATACTAGGTATAGAGAACAAGATTTGTGTGTGTGTGTGTGTGTGGTTGCTGTGATATGTGTAAAGAATTTTGCATATTACTTTAAATGAAATGCATGTGTGTTTTCAGCGTACATGTAGTAGAGTGAAGACTGACGTCACAGTGGAAGTAGCAAGAGAGAGTTCTCCCAAAAACTACAACAGCGAGCCGGGAATGTCAAGGGCAAAATACTCCCCCACAAACTCACAAGGGGGTCCTCGTAACAACAACTCCCACGTTAGGACCCACAATAACAACGCTGGGGGCACTGGGGAAGAAAGTTGTGACACGGAGCAGGTTACTTATGTGCATAACGAGTCACATGACCAAAGGAAGCTATGTGAATCCCCTTTATTTAAAATGGGGCATTCAACATCCAAAGGTATTAAGTTCTCTAAGAACCAAATATTATTTGATAATTTTATTTTATTTCATTTTTATTTTTTGTGAATCATCATGTAAAAATTTGACTGCAACCACTGAATGCCATCCTTGTGAACTCGTGCAGTGATTAACAAGTTAAATTAACAAATATTTTCGCAAACTTGAATCAAGCGTACGTCATATACAGATATTTCTCGCATAAAAATCGTACTAGTTGGTTTGAATTTTTAACATGTAGCTATCAGCTAATAAAGACTGGATCTTTGGTTTTAATTTTTAAAAAGTAAAAACATTACGACTATAAATGTTGTATTTGAAGTCTTTTTTTGTTCACATTACAGATGTAGCAGATGAAGGATTGAATATGGATCCGAGTCGAAATCACACTATTGTTTTCACCAACAAACGCATGTACATGATAGGTAATTCTTCCGTCCACCCAGATCGTTGTTTAAACAATTGAAGAAAGAAGGACATTCGGCTCGTTAGAATATCTTTTTTCTAGTTTAATTTTTTAAATATACTGATATAGGATGGGGATTTAAAAAGAGAAATTAAAGAAAATTCAGTATGCATTACAAGGCAAAATTTTAACACATTACTGAAAAGTAAAGATGAAATATTTATGAAGGAACCATGGTGTTAGTATCTTTTTGAGAGTTATCTGTCTTAGCGAGGGTCATTCCACCTTAACAAAAAGACCTGGCAAAATGTCGTTGAAAAACAAAAAGCAAAACAAAATTCAACAAACCATTTAAAAAAAAAACCAAGCATGTAAACAAATATAACTAAATGCAAACAAAAGAAAACTAGTAAACAAAATTAACAACTGCAACAAATAATTAAAAATTGAAATAAATTACATTTCAGGTGGCTGTGTAACTAAACAAGGGGTGCCAACTCCACGAAGAGATGTTTTGATGTATGATAAGAGTTGTTGGACTTGGAATCCTGTGGCCCCCCTCCTGACTGCAAGAATGTATCACTGCTTATGTGTGGTCAACGGTCAGATTTATGCGCTGGGTGGAATAGGAGAAGACAATAGGTTTGATCCCTAGTCTGTCATTTTTGACCACGAGTTAACAGGGAAAAGGAAAAATTTATCTTCAGTGTCTTTCGCTACATTATGAAACACTAGTTTAATATTATTACAGTTTGATATTATTACGTGTCCTATAGTTTCATACATAGTATCATACAAACCAATGTTAATGTTATTGAAATTTTAATTTAAGATCGTGGTTGATCTTGACCGGTTCAAAGTTTGTAAGTTGGAACCAGTAAAACAGTAAACAGAACATTCTTATATTCTGTTTCATTTAAATACCCTACATAGGCTTTTAGATCGACATTTAATTCGACTGGCAAAACGGGGGATATAAAAATACTTCATTTTCTTTTATACACTCAATTTTGTCAGTCGGATTAAAGCGATCTAAAGAAGGCCTGGGAAATACACACTATTCCTGTAATAAGTGGCTAATTGATAGTTAGAAAATTTAAGATTTCGGAGAAGCTTGTTCAAAAGATAAAATATCTAAACTCAACTCGATGAATTTCTTCCGTTTTTCCTGTAAATTTTGTGGTGTTATAACAAAATTGATATTCTCCTTTGTTTACTGATCCTTTTTTGTTTGATTTTGTTGTTACTTGTTTTTAATTGGTATTTTTTCTTTCCTGTAAATATATGTATATTATCTGACTAATTTCTCAAAAGCCTGCTTGTTGGCTAAAAAGACTTTCTGTTGGTTAAAAAGAAAGAAAAAAATTGTCAAATGTTCAATGTTCAGATTTCAAATGGAATAAATTTTAACTAAAACCTTCATGTCCAATCTCAACTAAAAAGTTCTTTCCATTGATAAAACATTGATTTATGTGGAAATGTTTATTTTTAGTATTCTCCACTCAGTGGAATGTTACAATCCATCCACCAACTGTTGGTACTTTGTCAAGGCAATGTCGGAAGGAAGAATGGGCGCATGCGCTGCAGAATATGGCGGACAACTTTATGTCGCTGGCGGTTATGGCGATTCTGTGAAAGAATCTGAACAATTCCCGATTTTGGACAGTATAGAATGTTTTAATCCCCATTCGAACAAGTACGAATCTTTTCTTGTAATCTTCATGTTTGATTTTTTTTCTTTCTAAGTCATGTCACACAAGAAGGAAACAAAAACATCATTTCTTTCCATTTTTTCAGGTGGACGTCGAAACTCAATATGCGCTACGGTCGTTGCTTTGCTAGTCTTGTGTCTGTAGGTCAATCGCTATACTTATGTGGAGGTTTTGCTATAAACAGGGGATCACATGACCACTATCTTTCAAGTGTGAGCGATGTAGATGAGTACGACATCCTTAATGATACATGGATTTACAAGAATCGTTTGTGCATAGGTCGACATGATGCTGCGTGTTTCATGTCAGGTACGTCTACAAAGTCATGTTTTAAGTAGATAAGAGAATTTTATTTCATATATTTGAAGAATTTTGATGCCATAATGTAATGTATGCAAACTGCTTATGAATCTGCTGAAGATGACGTTTATGTATGTTATAACTGTGTAAAGTTTATCGATTGTTTAGTGTTCTAACCTGTTGATTTATTCTCGGGGATTACCGATTGAACACTTATAACAGAAGACTGGTTTCAGGAGAGAGAAAACAGTTTACATACTAAATAAATAATGGTAAAAAAAATCTAATTAAAAGTAAACAAACACAATAAATGAAGAATCAAACTTGAGTCTAAAGATTGTTGAAGATGACTTGGAGGTATGTCATGATTTGAAATATATTCACATCTGTATAAAGTCAACATCACTTAGCAATTAGAGAATTAAATGATGTCCGGTAACTTATCATTGATTGGAGTTAGTTCAATTTTAATTTGACGATGTTGCTGCCAGTTGGTTTCAAAAAGTTGAGTCCAGGTCAAAGGTCAAGGTTTTGAAGCACTGAGATGTTAATGATAAAAATCTGTTGTCAGTAACTGCACAGTAGATTGATTCATATTCAATCTGTTGCACTTTGTTAAACATTGCATAAGGATAAGATAGCCTGATTTATACTAAATCAAGACATACTAAAATCGTCAAGGTTGTATAATCAAGGTCAGGGATCTAACTTGCGAATGTGGAAAACAAAAATAAATTCTACAACTTCAATTGAGATAAAATATTTGACATGAAATATAAAATGATTTGTTTATTGTAGATGACAAGATATACCTAATAGGCGGAATATCCTCACAGCTAGAGCACGCCCTCTGTGACGTAGAATGTTTTGATCCACAAAGAAATGTCATCTATAAGGCAGAGGATACACCTTACCAAATTCACTGGATCAAATGTGCAGTTTCCAAAAACTGAAGTTAATTCTGCCAAACTCGATGTATTATCTGAAGAAAAAAAGTTAATATTTATCAATATCCAATAGTTTTGTGAATGCTATAATTTGAATGTTCATTCTTATGAAATAAAGGTTGTTAATGTTTTAAATTCAATATTTTGATAATTATATATTTGAAATTTTTATACCCGCACTTTCTAAAGAAAGTTTTCGGATGTATTGTTATCCTGGTCCGTCCGTCTGTCATACTTTCTTCTTCCTGTAATTCCCTTTTCAATTTAAGCAGTAACCAATTCACGTATTGGAATATGCTACGTATTGGAATATGCTAGGTGGTGTTCTGTATATGTGCCATATCGTTTCAGAGTTTTCATTTTCATCCTGGGGGCCAAGTGGGAGTTGAAAAAAACCCTTTTTTTTCCTACAAAAAACTGGTAACCAAAACTCCTCTTACATTTTATGCAGAAGCCACATCTCCTTTTCAAAATGATCAGTGGTTTTCTGTAAGATGTGCAATAAGGTTTCGGAAATCTCTTTCACCTATACTCAGAGTTCCCTTTCCAAAAATGAAATTCTTCAAAATCACCCTATTTTTAAAGACTTAACATTCCAGTTAATGGAAAGAGGTAGATTTTCCGTACCAATACTGGATTCCAAAACTTCAAAAAAAATTCATTACAAAGATTGCAGTGCCAAATAAATGTTTAATCAAGCCCCTGTCCTTACTACTCACCAAAATATTAAATGCCAATGAAGGAGTAACTTCAAACGTATTATGTAGCAACATATTCAAGAAGTGGTATAAATCAAACGTTGAAATTAGAATAATCCAAAGAACTTTTGGAAAACTTAAATCTCAGAACATTTCAAACATCAAAAGCATCAAAACATGTGACTTTTCTACCTTAAGGTATGTCACTCGTCAGCCTTTTAGAAAATTTCAGTCAGAACCTCTTACTTAAAAACTATTTATTACAATTCAATCTTTATAACATATTTAAATTAAACAATGTAAAATGTTCAACATTCAATTAAAAAACTGCTCAAAAATTCACAAAGAAGCAAGATTTATAAGGGACTATTTCTTGTGGCGGAAGGATATTTAGCAGAAAATTCTGCAAATATACACATTTATTAAATTTATTATCTTGGAACTTTAGCCTCACATACTTTTACTGAGAGAATATTTTCCGTTATGATATGCCTGGAATATTAAATATAGGTCTCAATTTATATTTTTATAACAAAATTTACACCTTCGCTCAACAAACATTGCCAAGAAATGAAGATATATTAAGGAAGTCGAGAAGAAATTTACACAGTTTTTGCCTGAAAATTGCATATTTTGACCAATTTTTCAAAATTTACATCACTGACCCAAACCTTTTCTTTCATTATTTTAAACTACTCGATACTTTTGGCCGATCAGCAAATAAGTCGTAAAAAGTTTGATACAAAAAAATATTATATTGCCTAGTTAGATTTTTAATACCCCAAATATGAGACTTTTTTAGTGCAAAAAGGTCACACAATAATTTACGCACATTAATTTGCATGATCTGTTCAATGATAAATATTATTCAAACTATTTTACGTAAAATAAGTTTATATTTATTGCCAAAATTACATCTGATAAAATATGATAAAGATTAAAGTGATTGACCAAAGAGTTACAATTTAAGTGCAAAAAGGTCAACTTAATTGTACCCTAGCTCGGTAGGATGCACACTGACCCCCCATTTTCTCTGCGATTTTGAGTCATACTATATGAGTACTTATCCAAAATATACTTCTCAAAAAATCCTTGATATAACAAATTTCACGAGTGACATACCTTAATACAACCATTCCTCAGGAAAAAATAAAGACCAAGCTTTTTGACATAATAGAAAGCTGTTTCCTAAATAAAAATGGAACTCACAAATGTTCCTATCTTGTGATTGGTCATCTACAAAATTACTTTTTAAAAGTCATTCTGATTCCACATGCAAATACAATGAAGTTGATATTAAATGTCTAAGGACACTTGCTACAATAAAAAAATTGGACGCATGGCATTGATTATATTTTACGATTTATTTTGTTTGTTAATGATACAAATATTCAATTCCTAAAATCTTTGAAAAATTGTTAATTTTCTACGATGTTGAAAATTCTCATTTTCTGCCATTCCCCTTATTAATCTATACAAGTTTTCACTACTTTATGGGACGCTACGTAAAAATCTTGATTAAAAGTTAAACTTTTTGTAGTTAAATTTATTTACAACGTGTCTTACTCATAAAAATATAGATGTATGGTAACTGTTATCATGAAGATTAATAAAAAGTGTAGCAAGTGACCTTAAGCAGCAAATTGTCCTCTAATAACAGAAGGAGATGTTTTGGTTTTTTTCCATGCTCTCTATCTATAGACAAAATCATGTCAGGCCCATAATTCTCCAATCAAACTAGAAGGGCCTGGTTCAAAGCTTTTACTCTGGAGTCCAAGTCTGAGAAGTATGATGTTGCTGATATGCCACAAATCTAGATACCCAATAGTTATCATATTCAAAAGTCCAATTAAATAAGCAGAACAAAAACGGGTCCCTGGAAACATCAGAGGTGAGATCAGGTGGCAAGAGGAATAAGCACTCCCTGTCGAGCGGTCAAAACCTCCGTGAGCCCCTTGTCATGAGAGAGTAAGAAGATTGTAATATATAGACAATTCAATATGAAATAATAATTTGTATGAAAAACTTCAATGTTTATTGATTGAGACTCATGTTTATCAAATCTTCCTAAACCTTCTTAGATCTACTTGAATGCGAGGTATTTTCTAACTTCCTTGTATACTGCATTCGTCTTGTTGTTATAAGTCGCTCAGTCTTATTCAATGTATTTCTTAGTCACAATATACTCATTTAATTTCAGAAATCTATGAAAAAACAGCAGATGTTCTTAAATAATCTTTGCTTATTTGTAGGAGAATTTACAGAACTTGAAGAATTTTGAAGTCGTTTTAAAAAAGTCTTTGAAGTAAACTTCCCTCCCGGAATCCAGAGTAAAACGTTTCTTAGTTTGAAATTCTATCATTGAAAGTATTGAATACTGCTTTTTGTGCTTCTCTCTCGTTTCAATTTGACAGTAGCAAATTGTGAGAGTAATCTGTTTCTAAGTAGTCCTACTCAATCAAGAAGTTAACTTTTCTTTCGCACACACACACGTCTTGGGCTTCTATTTCTCGTCCTGATCAGTACTTAGCTAGATGTACAAAGAAAATGTTAAGACGTAAAGATTAAATATCCAGTAAATTTCTCAATAGATACAAAATCACTATACATCAATGTTAAATCAATGAAGCTTCATAGATCAGATTTAACCCAGGTTTCACACCCTTTGTGTGGCCTTCATCATTATCTCCTTTGTTGTACTCAATGATCAACTATAATTATGATTTCTTCCCTCTACGAGATCCTTAAATTTTCTTCATTTGGTATATTACTACTCTCTGGCATAGTAAATAAGTAAGTTTATCCTGATCTTTTTTTCGTCCATTTGTATTCTTATACTGATATAAATGATACTATTTGAAAAATTTACTGAAAAAAAATATTCTTGAAATTTAAATTTCTAATTCTAGGTCGAACATCATCGTCTTGTTGTTCTGCTAACAATACTTGATACTGATTTCATTATGCATGACAAATTGGGGAATGGAATCCAATTGTCAGGACAGCCATCACTGACAATTTTTGAATGAGAGAGTAATTTGACAAGAATAAGTTTTGCCTTAAGGGTGTCCGCACCTTAGCCAGGAACAATAACTCTTGAAATTTCATTTACCAGTATTAGTACAAGCCTTAAAATGAAACTGGAAATTGAAAGTTTTTTGTGCAACAATTAAAATTTTGTGTGTTTTTTATATGCTACAAGGTACTTTGAAGTCTTTAGAAGGGTCTTGTGAAAAGTTGATATTTGCACTGTATAAAAGGAAACATATAATTAGATTTTCTTTTTAAATAAAAATCAAATTTCCTTAAAATTTTCCCTACATTAAATGACTAAATAAGTATAATGTTCAACTTAGGAAGATACAACTTAGAAAGGTACGCATAATTTACTCAAGGCTTTCAATGAAATATTGTGTGCATTTCCAGTTACTTAATCTCTGATTTTAGGAACCCAAGGAATAGGCTATGTTAGTTCCTTTCTTATTTGGCATAAATTGATGACTAAATAATATTCAGTACACTCATATATAAGAGGATATTATTACAACTGTCTCAAATTCACAAGTTTTAATAAGTCCCTGCTTCTTTGTTTGCAGAGAATGGGGAACCATTGCGCTCGTGACCGTTTATCTTACACTGCTATCATTATAAATTCACGGAAGTTCCTTGATTAAAATGAACAAGTACAAAGTAAAGGGGAGGGAAACACGCGCAGATGTCAGTTTACCTTAAGTGCTATCAACTTTTCTTCACGGAAATTCCCTGTTCAACATACAATGTATAGAAGTACTCCACTTTTCACCAGAAATCTATGTACAGAAAAAAAGGGGAAGAATATATTGATTGAAGTAGCTTTCAAATTTTACGATTATAAAAAACTACTGAACTTAAAATTATCCAGGGTGGTTTTAAATTATACTTCCGGGATTGACAAAAATGAATTAGCACTGTTTTCCCTCCGTAATATATCTTGCCGTTTGACATTTATTAATTTAATTTCAAGGTTCAATAGTTTCGAAAACGGGGTAATTATCACGGATATGACTAATGTCAACTGTATACAGTTAAATTATATCATTTAGGGAGTCAGCAAGATTCCAGTTCCCCTGAAAACATCAAAGGTGTGGTTAGGTGGCAAGAGGAATAAGCACTCCCTATTAACCAGTCAAAACCGCCGTTGGCCCCTTGTCATGATGACCTAAGCATACTAATCCGTAGACAACGCAGCATAAAAATAATGAGCTGACAATTTGTACCAAATATATTGAGATCCAATGCTTAATCTTCTTACACTTACTTGAATGCGAGGTATTTTCCACTTCCTTGAACTCTCCCTTCTTCTTGTTGCAACAACTTACTCAGTCTTAATCAATGGGTTATATAAGGAATGAATTTAATAGCTACCCAAGATATACTGGTATAACCTGGGTTGGGGCAGTTTACGCTTTATAATCCACAAAGCAGTTTATAAAAAAGTTTAAACTGTTCCAATCCAGGTTATACCAGTATAACTGGGGTAGCTATCAAATTCATTCCTTATAATTTAATTTTCCATCATTAAGTGTTTTTTGAAAAAAAGACAATTTCTCCTTCAAAAATGCCTTCAAAATGTACATATTTTGAATGTAACGTCAAGCGGATTGATACTTTTTTGACGTAAGTCAGTGTGACGTAGGCAACCCAGGTTATACAATATAGTCTAATTTTTCATCCAATCAAATGACGCCTTACAACCAAAATTAAATTATTTGTACATAACCTACCCAATGAATTTCAGAAAATTAGGAAAATACAGGAGATGTTCTTCAATAGCCTTTGCTTAGTTGTAGGAGAGGTTTTACATGTACGTCCCAAAGGCAATCGACGAAGAATTCTAAAGTTCTTAAAATTTTAAAGTTCTTAAAGAAAACTTTCTAGTCCCAGAATCCCAGAGTAAAAGAGTTCTAAAGTTAAAAACACTTAAACTGAAAGTTTTCTTATTCTTTTGGTTTTTAAGTGATCTAAGTTTTCTAAATGATCAACTATATAATATCTTCCTTCTACGAGTTCCATAAATTTTCTTCATTTATTTTATAGTAAATAATTAAGTTTATCCTGAACTTCTTTTCGTCCATTTGTATTTTTATACTGATGTACATGATACAGTTTGGAAAACTTGACTGAAATAATAACTTATATTTGTAACTTAATTGTCTAATTTTAAGCCGAACATCATCATTTTGGTATACTCTGTTTACAATTATACTTAATAATGATTTCCTGATGTATGACAAATTCGGGAAGGGAATCATATTGTCATTACAGTTACCAATGACAGTTTTGGATGAGAAAGTAATTTACAAGCCAGGAACAATAATTCTCGAAATTTCATTTACTACAAGTCTCAAATCAAAATGAAACTTGAAATTGAAAGTTTTACGTGCAACAATTAAAATTGTGTGCTTTTTAATATGCTCCAAGGTACTTTGAAGCCTTTAAAAGGTCTTGTGAAAAGTAGATATTTGCACTCTATAAAAGAAAACTTATAATTAGGTTTTCTTTTTTTTTTTTTTTAAATCAAAGGACTATATTCTGTAGTGGCCAGTATCTGCCCCCAAAATAAAACTTTGATGGAGAAGTCTTTAATTATGTTCTAAACCAGGTGGATATTTGCAGATTTCAAAGCATTAAATATTTTTATCAATTATGACATCATTAGTTAGATATGACGTCAATAAAATGACGTAAATTCCAAATTGCAATGATTTTGAGAGAAAATAGTGTATTTTACGTCGGTATTTTGATTGGAAATTATCGAGCGCAGGTCTGCTCAGACTAGATCTTTTGATATAATGTGTAGAATGATAATATCAATGAAATATGTGAATATGGTACCTGAGCAAGCTAGCGCTCTATAAATACTATAGTCAAAATTGAACAAACTCTGTGCATTTTGGCCTCTATTTTAAAAATAACGGAAATCCAAATAGTTTGTGACGTCACAGAAACAAGAAAAGCCAATTATTTTTTCCAATTTCATAATATATTGTCTTAATTTGGATTATTTTATACAATATATGCACTTTTGCTCATTTCAAGAGATTTTCAAAATTTGACTATTATGGGGGCAGGAATACGCCCTTACCGTATATAGTTCTTTCCTTAATTAATGTTTTCCCTACATTACATGTATATGACTATTTAAGTATAATGTTCAACTTAAGAAGATACATCTTGGAAAGGTACACATAATTTACTCATTGATTTCAATGAATTTTTTGTGAACATTTCCATTTACTTAACCGCTGATTTTTAGAACCCGAGGAAAAGGCTATCTTAGTTCCTTTCTTATTTGGCATAAATTGATGGCTAAATAATATTCAGTAAATATATGAGAGGATATTATTACAACCGTCTCAAATTCACATCTTTTAATCTCTCCCTACTCCTTTGTTTCCAGAGAATGGGGAACCCTTGCGCCGATGACCATTTATCTTACACTGCTATCAATATCAATTCACGGAAATTTCCTATTCAAAATGAACTTGTACAATATAGAGGGTAGGGAACCCTGCGCCGGTGTAAAGACGAATAATGACCCCCCATAGAATAATGACCAGGGAGTCATATTTCAACGACAAAAAATGACCCCCCAGCCGTAGAAAAAAATATTTTTTTGTAGAAAAAGAGACCTAGGGGTCATTATTTTATGTGTGCGTCCTATAAAATATTGACCCCCGTTGAAAAATGACCCCCTTTCCAACAGAGTGCATGATACAAAATTCATAACGGGTGATTGATGCCAATGTTCAAACCTCAATGTTTGATATTCTTCTTTATGTTCTTTTTGACCAACACTGGACGAACGCGCAATTAAAATGCAATAAAACCGCATTACGTTTACCTGCATATTTCTATCTTTTAAGCCTATTGTGTTCTCAGCACATATTGAAAATCGCAAAATGTCTACTATTGGTTATAACTGTTAACGTAATTTCCCTTTATGCCTGTCTTCCATTTGTTTCATATTTGGATATTTGACTAATTATAGACATTCATAGCTAAATAACAGACAAGCGGGATGTTCTGGTTTTTCATTGGTAAACATGTCTCCCAAAGTAATCAGAATGCTTTGAGTAGGATCAACTTTTTAAAAAAAAATGAAGGAAAAAAAAGGAATGAGATACGTTTTCAGAAATAAATACGGAAAGTTATGCAATGTAATATATATGTATATTTTGAATGACATAAAAAGTCGTGCAAATGAGGTAGAATGTATCGAAAATGACGTAATAACTCGTGCGAACGACATACTGTGGATATATATATATATATATATATATATATATATATATATATATATATATATATATATATATATATATATATATATATATATTTCTTAATGACAAAATGATGAAGATAACGAACATTGATGATTTAAAAATATCCACAAGCAGTGCAATTTTGTTTGGGGCATAAAAAAGGACCCCCGAAAATTGCAGAGGTGGAATCAGGTGCCTAGACAGAGTAAGCATCTCCTGTTGTCCCGTCACACCCGCCGTGAGCGCTATGAATAAATCAGGTATACGGGACATTCCGTTGTCGAATTTAGTATAAAAACAAGGGCCAAACAATTGACCCAATTATAGGTTATTTTTGTTGACAGGGTCATTGATACGACCATTGAATCTACGAAATGCTGACTTTAAACGAGGTTGTTGAAACCCCTGTAACATTAACTTACATGTATCTGTCAGTAGCCTGTCTCGATTTAAAAATTAATCGTGCTCTTGGGTATCGAATTAATTGGTAGACGTAAAAGTATGCAAATGATTGCAGAATATTACTTCATAAATAAGGAAAATTGACAATAGAAAAGGCTGAAGTCATCCCGTTTGTCAGACAATTTAGTTGTTAGTTGGTCTTTATCGTCTATAGTCAGTAGAACGTCCAAATATGAAGCAGACGTGACAAACATAAGAAGGACATAAAATTTCTGCATGTTTGAAATATATACAATCTTATAATGTGCATTCAATTTTATTTATAAACAGTGGTCTACTCTATGGGAATTTCTTTTCAAGTATATAGAAGTAATACAGGAGAATCCTAGTATAATGTACATTCAAGTCTGTTAACATGGTCGTCTGAGAATAGGATACATACATGTATGAGGAATATTTTTTAATCCACTTTAAAACAGTGATGCATTTGTCAAATCAATATGTAAACATTTTCAATACAGTGTATATTGAAGTAGATTAATGTTTTCAATTTATAATTAAAGACAGACTATTTTATTGACCTTCAAGGTGAATACATGTATAAGGATTTATTTTTCCTACATTGAACTAAAAATAGATTGAAAACAATTCTGAAGTGTTATTTCACCTGCATCTGAATTCTACTCAAGTGAACATAATATTCAAGCACAAAGAATCGGAGAAGAGAAGGGTATTGTTTCCCCTTTTCTGAATGTAACTTTTAGCAATTTCTAATTTGAAAATGTTCATTGAAAGTCTTCTAACCACCCCTCTTTCTTATACAATATAGTTACAAATCTCTCCTACCTGAGTGAACAAGATGAACATAACATTCAGGCCCATAGAATCAGGGATGTGGTGTCCAACCCCTTCCATTTCCATGAACGTAATTTTTTTTTCGCTTGAAAATGGTCATTGCAGGTCTGGTGTCCTTCCCCCAACTTTGCGATACAGTAGAGTAAAAGAAAATCCCACTTACATCAATAAACGTTTTGAGGGGTTCATCAAAGATATTTTAACTAAAAGTATTTTTTGCCTCTTATAATGCACCATTTCCCCTTTCGATGCTATGCCTGAAATTTATTTTTCTGTCAGGACGATCAGTGATTTTCCACCATCGGAAAACAATGCTCTCCTCGCCCTTTGGACTCGATAAATCTTTAACTCCACTAGATTCTGAATCATTGAATTGACCTTAAAAACAGCAATGATATTATAATGTAATGAGATCAATATAACATCGATTTATTCCCAAAGAAGCTCAAGTGAACATTTTGGCCAACAGGTCTCTTGATTTATTATTTTTATTTTGCCCCCTAAAAGTTTCAACTTTAATCTGCTTTAATTCACAAGGGGTCATTATTCTACGGGAGTCATTTTTCTTCACGTGGGGTATGCGTGTTTTTAGGGTGATGACACTTTTTCTACGGGCAAAAGGGTCATTTTTCGACGTCGAATAATGACCGGGGGTCATTTTTCGCCGTTGAATAATGACCCCCGGTCATTATTCGACGTCGAAAAATGACCCCCGGTCATTATTCTATGGGGGTCATTATTCGTCTTTACACCGGTAACAGTTTACCTTAACTGCTGTCAACATTGCTTCACGGAAATTCCTTGTACAATACGTACAATGGTTAGAAGTACCCCACTTTGCACCAGCGTTTTGTGTATAGAAAAACGTGTAGAAAATATTGATTGAAGAAGTTTTCAAATTTTACGATTGTATAAAACAGCTGAACTTAAATCGTTTTAATCGATTTTTATTAATACTTCCGGGATTATTGAAACTGAATAAGCACTATTTTCCCTCTGTTATACACCTTCCAAGGTAAAAATGGTTTCGGACAACGGGGTAATTAAATATCACGGATATGCCTTATGTAAACACTTCACAATAACATGTGATTGAAAGATTACTTTATAAATAGAATTTTAGGTAAATCCCAGTTTTTAAGACTTATCTGAGTTTTTCATACACCGGCCAGGATCAAGTGATACACAACTACACAACTGTACACTGTAGCAGAACATTCAGAACATTCTACAAAAGGTATTGTACATTATATACTACATTATATTTACTGAAGGTAGTTTTCATATGTTCAGATGCTCACAAGAAAAGTCATTGAATTCACAAATAATGTGAATGTAAATAATGTACCTATAGTTAGGCCCCTTATTTTTTTCAAAAATGTATCATTAATAAATATTTTCAGGAAACGTGCAAAAAAGCATCAATTATGCATTCCCTAACTGAAAATAGATCAAGAAATATTAAGGATGAAATACTATATGTACGAAAGCCCGATAGGCTCATTTTTGACAAGATAAAAACATATTTAAATCCTTATAACGAGATTACATATATATTAAAAGTGAATATGTGAAGTGAACTCTGTGCTTTTTATTTTAATATTTCTTCACTGAGGGCAGTAATGTTAGTTTAAGAGTTGTTGTAAATTCATGTGCCTTATATATATATATATATATATATATATATATATATATATATATATATATATATATATATATATATATATATATATATATATATATATATATATATATATATATAAGGCACATATATATATATATATATATATATATATATATATATATATATATATATATATATATATATATATAGTTAATTATTATATATAGTTAATGTAAGGAAGTGTGTTTATATCTGAAAAGGTTTAAATCGACCAATTAAATGATTCGCAAGGCACGTGACAACAAATCTCCCTAATTTATAGTCTTAATACTAATTAATTACATTTCCCTGTTTAAAAAAAATTACCACGTTTTGTTTCGTCAAAAAAAAACCCCTAATTTTTCTACACAGAAATGTTTTCCAGTTTCACTTTTTCGCGACTCTACACAGCTTTTCTGCGAAAAAATCTTGCCTTTCCGCGACAAGTTACATGTATACTGCTTTTCCGCGATTATACTTTTCAGGCCCGTAGGGAGCAAATTTAGTTGGGAGGGATGCACAGCCATACATTTTCAGTTGAGAGTTGAGGGGGCGCTACCAAAAATTTCCTGACAAGCAAAGAAAAAAAAAGGAAAAAAAGGGTCATCAGACTTTTTATTGAGGGGGCGCCAGCATATAGTATCTATGTTTACTATAGTAATCTATATATCTGCAAAATTATTGGGGGGGGGGGGATACGGCCGGCGCCCCCGTGCCCCCCCCCCCCGTTCCTAAGGCCATGCTTTTGATTTCCGCGACTTATTTTGCATGTACCTCCTTCCGTTACCACATACATAAAAAACCTGTTTTCTGTTTACCATAGTCTTCAGCCATTTTCTCTTTACTCTTGCTTTTATCTTCCACAAAGGGCCAATCTCTAAAACTTAACAAAAGCGAAAAATTATATCAAATATCGGAACACAGGCTAGGAATTCATGTATTTTTGGTAAGTTTTTGTGTCTAATAAAAATAAACAGAAGTTGGGGAGGGGTACACCATCCATTCGAAAAGGTTCATTTGATATTTGCACAATTTCCTTAACTTTAAATTTAAGATGGAAATAAATTTATTAAAAATCAAAAGAAAAACACAAAACTTCATAAGGAAATTACGAACAAGGTTCGGTTAACCGTTAACCGTTTACTCTGTCGGAAATTTCAGTTGTCCACTACGTTATGTCAAAAGTCAAATTCTGACTACAACTTTACAAAAAAATGATGAAGGTTACGAACAATGGTCGATCAAAGAAAAACTACAAACAATATAAATCTGTAAACAGGGCATACAACACGCAAACCCGTGGTATACCAGGTATATGGTATTGGTATGACAGTCAAAAACGACTCAGTGATAGGATATATTTGCTAACAGGGACATTATAACGACCATGGAATTAATTTACGAAATGCTGACTTTAAATCCTGTAACATCAACTTATTTGTCAGTAGCCTGTATCAGTTTAAGAATTCATTGTACTCAAAGCATTCATAGTTTGGAATAAGTTGGTAGAAATAAATGCAATATGTAGGTGATTTTGGAATATTTATTTACTACATAAACAAGGAAAATTGACGACGGAAAAGTCATCTCGTTTGTCATAGAGTGTAGTTGTTAGTTGGCCACCACCATCTATAGTCAGTTAAACACAGAAACATGAAATAAAAAAGGTGAAGAAATGGTTGTAGCAGACTCTGAGGTGTCTTTAATTCCAAGTTCAGTGGGATTTAACGAGTCAACATATGAATGGAAGTAACTAGTGTTAATGTTTCTTTTGACATCGAGACCCTGCTATTTGGAGTTGTGATTATAATTGACGCATTTATACATCGAAACATAAAACGGTTTAAATGTCAAGAGATAGAGAAATAATGATTTTTTCTTAAAACTGATATTTTTATTTATATTTCTCTGCATATTCCAGAAAACACATATTTGAAGTAGATATAATATCCCTTGTTTTCTTTTTTTGGGTTGTATACAATTTGTTTTCTTCTTCTTTTTTGTTTATTTCTTGTTCTTTTCTTTAAAGTTATTCATCATTATTTTTGCCTGCTGACCAATCCCTTTCTTTTTTTGGAAAAATATACTGTTAAAAGTGACATAAAAATAAAAATTAAAGTTCATGAAATTGAAACGAGCTTTTCCCATGCAATTTGAAAAAAAAAAAAAAAACAAATGTTAAAAAGAAATATTGCTGTAACGAACAGTATTCAAGCAGCTCAAAAGTCCATTGAAACAATACAAATCGGGAGCAGAGCAAACACGGACCTCTGAAAACATCAGATGTAGGATCAGGTGCTATGGAGGAGCAAACATTCCCTGTCGACCGGTCACACCCGCCGTGTGTTCATAGTCATGATCGTGCAAACGGAAAAACCCGTAGACAATTCAGTGTTTAAATAATGGCTAAAAATTAGTATGAAATGCTTCGGTCAGCGTTCGACGTAATGAGAGATTGTATTTGCTGACAAGGTCATTATTTCGACCATAGAACTTGCGAAATGATGACTTTAATCTCGATTGTTGATATTCTTGTTTCATCAACCTGTTCGTTAGTAGATTACCCCGTTTTAGAAATTGTTCGTACGTGGAGCATACTCTTGTGTATCGAATCAACTGGGATATATACACCCCATATGCAGTTGATAAGGGCTTATTGCTGGATAAGTGAGGAAAGTTGACGCTAGAAAAGTTGAAGTCATCATATTTATCATAAAGTTTTGTTGTAAGGTTACCATTATTGTCTTTATCTAGTAAATGTTCAAATATGACACAGATGTGTCAGCGACTGTGGTATCTTTCACTTATATTTTAGCTCACAAACTGAATTTGCCTTTAATACATTTCAAACTATAGGCATTTTGCATGCCTTGTTCGTCCATCTTCTTTGGAACAATAGTACGTGTAACAATACATTTTACAAATGGTTTTGTTTTGCTAAAAAAAATTCAGGGAAGATAGGGTACGCATGAATACATGAATAAAAGTCCAATTAAACTACAAACCAGGAAGAGGGAAAAAGTGGTCATTGAAATATACAAAAAGTTCATGTACAAATTTAAATAATGAAATCTGTTCATATCAAGAACGATCATAGACAGCGTTTGCGCTGCTCTCAGTTCGTATTGTTCGATTCGACTTTTGACAATACTAGTAATTTCTGTTCCTTATTTTCACATTTCATACATTTTGCACTGTTTTTAATTAATCATAGATTTAATCATTTAATTAAGAACTTTCAAAGATATTTATGAAGCATCTATTTTGTGGTAGAACAAAATACTAAGGAAATACACAAAAAGTTAAATAAATATTTATTTCAAGGAGTGTCCGGATTCAGGTTGTACAAAGCAGAAAGAAACTAATTTTCACAATGGCGGCAGGGCTGTTTTCTCAGTTTTTCTTATTAACATGGAAAAATATTCTGCAACAGAGACGTGAGATTATGTGTGACGATATATTTTGAAGAAATTAAGATGCATATTATTATCATGTTTAGTAGTTTCTTCAATTGACTGATACACGACACGATCCTGGACCTCTCAATGCTTGCCACGAGATCACATCTAGTTTATTATTATTTTTTCCTGCTTACCACCCCCTTTCCTTTTCTGGAAATAAACTGTTAAATTGAAACTAAAATTCATAAATATGATATAGAGTTTTCCCCAGTGCAATTTGAAAAAAAAATTATCAAATGCTAAAAAGTGTTCATTTTTTTCCTGCGTGTTCTATAACAATTGGGTCCATTTTTAAAGTTAATTTTGGACAGTAAGAGTTAAAGACAAAGAGATGGGCGAGCAAGCCGAAAAAATTGCCTATGGGTCGACAAATAAGAAAATGAAAATAAACTTTCAATTATAGCACAAATTTCCTTGGTATTCAAATTTACATTTATATATACATATACCTTTTGTAAAATCTCCAAAATTGGCACACAAATGTTAAAAATCATTCTTCTATAAAAAGCATGCGCACATCAATAAGGGCTAAAATGATCATTTCTTCATACTATAACACATATTTTCTATATGGGTGTGTTCATATTTGCTCCATATTTGAAAGTATATCGTCAATTTATGTTAAAAAAATGTACATTTTTTGCCTAAAAACTGAGCAAGAAACAACACGATCTTTAAAAAAAACTTTCATAACAAAAAAGGTTATTCAAGGGTCATATAATAAACGAGATTTCAATGACGTAACCAGTTATAAGCTGTGTGATGTAGTGGAAAAATGATTCTTACAGGATACTTACGCTTGAATTCCCCCCCCCCCCCCCCCGTCTCCAAAAAAAGTATAGTAATTTTTTAGAACATTTTTCTGCAGGAACGGTTTTCAATAATTAGAACTCTCCTCTTAATACTTAGTTTACAAACCAAATTTGCCTTTAATATATTTGAAACTATAGGAATTTTGCATGCTCTGTTCGTCCATCTTCTCTGGAACGATTATCATAGAACGTGTAACAATACATTTTACAAAAGGTTTTGCTTTGCTAAAGAATATTTCAGGGAAGATAGGGTATGTATAAATACATGAATATAAGTACAAATAAACTACACACCAGGAAGGGGGAAATAGTGGTCATGGAAATATTAAAGAAGTACAAGTTTAAATGATGAACTCTGCTCATGTCAAGAACGATCATAGATAGCGTTTCCGCTGCTCTAATTTGTATTGTTTAAATGGACTTTTGACAATAATTTCTCTTCGTTATCTTTACATTTCATACATTTCTGTACTGTTTTTAATTAATTAACTATTGATTTAATCATTTAATCAAGAACTTTCAAAGATGTTTTTGAAGTTTCAATTTTGCTGTAGAACAAAATACAAAGGAAATAATTAAAATGTTAAATAAATATCTATTCTAAGGAACGTCCGGATTCATGGTGTACAAAGCAGAAAGAAACTAATTTTCACAATGGCGGCAGGGCTGTTTTCTCAGTTTTTCTTATTAACATGGAAAAATATTCTGCTACAGAGACGTAAGATATGTGTGACGGTCTTTGAAATTATACTTCCACTGGTTTTCCCGGTATTTCTGATAATTATCAGAAATATTGCGGACTATAAACCAGAGACCATGAACGCCACAACGTTCAACGAAGAAAGCATCTATAGTGTTTATATGGACAAGGTTCTATACGTCCCCAATACCACGGTGATAGAAGGCCTCATGAACAACACGAAAAAAGTTGTGAAAGGTAATTCATTTTCGTGATTTTTATGTACAGTGTAATAGGCATGTCCATTATATCTTGAGAATCCCCAAATCACACAGTATTTTGTAATGCGAGTCCCCAGAGTTGTTAGAACCGCCTAATTCGCGTTTATTTTGAATAATTTCCTTTTTTATTTAAGTTTTGTTTTATTTTCTAACCATCTGTTTCAACTGATCAATCAGTATACACATAGCAAATATCCAAAAGCTTCAATATTGTCAAAATCACTTTAAAAAATTAAGATAGTATTATGTAACAATTTTTTTTTAAAAAAGAAGTATGCAAAGAGAGTATGACTATTGTTACCTTGAGTACAAAAGTTCAGCCTGACCCTTAATACGGATCTTTAGGACCAGACATGCTATATATTGAAAAATCGGTAACGATAAATAATATCAATCAAAAACAAATTGTTTTCAAAATTTTCAACATCTGAAATCACAGCATTTGCCAAACAATGTCTCTCTTTTTTATCTTGAGCAAAAGACCTCTGCTTAATTAAACAGTACCAAATGCTTAGTTTGTAATATGTCATATTTGTTTATATTTCAGAAAAATACAAATATGCGTCTTTTTCCCTTAAAGGTAATAGGAATGCTCATGACATTCAACATGAACAATTGAAAAAAAAGAAAATAAGTAACAATCCAATATAACATTTATAAAATTATACTTAATTTGTTTACTCATAATCGATAATATTCAGTATGCTTCATGAAATATTTTCAAATGTTATGATATACTGAGTACCATGATCATAGATTAATCTAACAGAGTATTCTTGATTCTTGGTTTATGATTCTAATGTTCATAATGTGTATTTGCTTTCAGGATTTGCAAACGAAGAAGATCTTATGAATTATCTACAACAGTCTAACAAGGACAACACCGACTACTGGGATACGGGAATTGTATTTGATCCGCCCCCGTCGTACGTATCGGACCTCCCAGAGGACATTACATACACTATACGTATGAGAGGACAATGGGACACAGAGGATCAGTACGCGGACAAATCCTTTAATCCTGGACCGGCGTATGACTGGCGCAATGGTAAGCCAATGAAATACTACCAATTGAACATACATTGTAATATCAGCAGTTCATATAAAGCTCTCCGGAGCCATGGTTGGTACCTTCAACTTATGCTCCTTTGGAAAGATGTTTTTAAATTTAGTTGCTTTTTTTTTTTTTTTTTTTTTTTTTACAAATTTGGTACATCTGACCAAGGGATTCACGAAAAGAACTCAAACCCCCGATTACTCATTGCACCTCTTATGTCTCAGTTTACCTTAACAAAGGATACCGACTTTTTTCACAAGTATCCTCAATTAAAAATATTCTACTCAATACAGTTATATTTACATAAATATTATCTAATACTCTGATGTATCTTTTTTTTTCAGACTACAAAGTGGGCTTTCTTTTCATAAAATATTGTCTAGATACTGCTATCATGGAATATTTCAATTCCTCTGTCAGTCTACCAGACATAAAATTACAACGAATGCCTTATCCTCCATACGTAAGAAACCCTGCGGCAAATTTCATAAGACTCTCTATTGCTATCACCACCGTAATTGGACTTATTCTACCTGCACTGCAACTGACGAAGGAAATAGTCTATGACCGAGAGAAGAAACTTAAAGTGAGAAAGAAATATGTATATATATAAGTAATTATCCGTTTTGTCTTTACATTTTATATGGCACATGTAGTCACAGCCGTTCTTCAAATTCACTGTGAAGAAAGAAATGGATACGATAAACTCAAATCATAGCACAAAACCAATGGTTTAGACCACTGCTATGTTGTCTTGAGATTACTGTACTAAAATTACTTCAAAATTTCCTTTATGGTTACTGTGTCACAAGGTCGTAAAGATATTTGACAATGATGATTCTACATATCTTCCCATACAGTTTTAACCAAAATAAGCTTAAGGAAGCTCTAAACACTAACAAAAAGTGCTTTTTGGACTTAGAGAAAAATATATCATATCAAGATATGGATATTTAGACTATTTAGTTCATTTTCAACATAGGGTACATGCCTTATTTCCACAAGAAAAATGTTCAAAGACAATGGACTATTCGTGAACAGAAATAACTGCAGTTTACTAGCTTACATTGGGAAAATTAATGGAAATAATGAATGCAATTACTTATTCTTGGTCTAATATAAGGCTAAGAATATTTTAATCTATTACAAACTGTGTAATAAACTGTAAATAACCATTTTTTTTATGTTACGTCTAAGGACAGTTCACTCTAACTGCATAAAACTACCCTACAAGTAGAACTCTTTAGTGTGCAGTGTTTAGAGCTTCCTTAAGTTTGGTCATGGTTTTCGTAATTATATATATATATATATATATATATATATATATATATATATATATATATATATATATATATATATATATATATATAAAGTTTACATTTTTTAAAAATGAGCACTTAATGAAGAAAATATACTAGAAGGACATTGAAATGAAGCCAAAAAATGAAATTCATTTTATTCTGTTTTTACAGGAAACGATGAGGATGATGGGACTGAGTTCCTTTGTTTACTGGTTCTCCTGGTTTTTTAAAGGATTTATATATCTGATCATCACCTTTGCTATCGTCGTTCTTATCTTGCAAGCCGGGCCCAACAAGATGTTTGAATTTTCTGATTCCTCTTTGCTTTTCTTTTTCTACTTGTCCTATGCAGTATCCGTAGTGTCATACTGTTTTTTGTTCAGCACATTTTTTAACAAAGGTGATTTGCTAAAAATGATATTTTAACAAGCTGATTATTTAATATTCCTAGAAAACATTTTCTTTGAATTATGTTTTTCAAAATAGCATCACTTTGAACTCCATATGAAAAATGTGTGGAAGATTTGTTTCGGTGCGAGGACTTGATATTCCCTAGTCTAATTAAAGTTAGCCCCTACGTTTTATTATATGTTAAGCCGCGAGGACGCATGGCTTAACAAATAATAACACCTAAGGGCTAGTTTTAATTAGACTAGGATACTTCCTTGAATATCAGGAAGGAAGTTCACAATCAAAAAGCAATTTAATTTTTATTGTTCGCACATTAAAATACAGAGAAAATAATAATATATTACATGTATGATGAATATTACTATTTTTAGCAACAGAGTTTTGGCTTTCAAATGCATATTTATCAATTTGAGTATCTTTGAGGAGTAATGCAAGGGGAAGAATATGGTATGCTTTGTCCAACTGACTTTTTCGGAGCATTGCTTAATCAACTTGTATTTCCATAATGAGTTATAGTTGTGGCCTGAACATTTAAGTACCTATGTGCTTTCAAAATGCAATAGGGTTTAGTAGTCGTGTTTTTTACAAAGGGACATAAATCAAACGGTTTCCGTTATAAAAAGACCCAAATTTTTTTTTAGGGGAAGGAGAGGGGTAAGATCCATGGCCCCAGGGAGGGGTTTAATAAAAAATGCACAGTCTTTAAAATCGTCTCCCAATGTGTATATTTTCCAGACAAATTAAGTGTATGGTTATTCTGAGCAAATGTACCATTGCCTAAATTGTGAAATCCATGGCCCCTGGGTCCGGGGTTCTAGTGTTAGAGCGGGGATATCTTGAACATATAGTGTAAATGCATAAAGTCTTAAAAACTTCTCTTTTCTCCTCCTGTGTGGTTAGAAGGAAAATAAGTGCACGATTATGATGAACAAGAGTGCTTGTGCTTATATTGTGAAATTCATAACCCCAGTGTCAGGGTTCTAGTGTTATGTGATATGATGTTATGCAAAGAAATCTAGTACTGTAACTTAAATTAATTCAGCTTATATCGTAAGTAATGTCCGATTCATTTTATTTTCTTTTAGCAAATACATCCTCTTATTTTGCCGGATTTTTCTTTTTTGTTACAATTATACCAAATTTTGCACTGGATTCAAAGTTTTCGGACATGACGAAGTCCACAAAGATGGCAATATGCTTGTTAAACAATATGGCTATGGCATTTGGTTTTACATCAGCATCAGAATATGAAACGAAAGGTATTTATATACTCAAGCATGTTACAAATACCTGATTTACATTAATGTCCCCTTACATTCATGGACACATATTGATTAAAATTGATTTACATTTAACTATTTCTAAAGAGTATATGTTCTTGTATGTCTTGAATAATAAAATTTTCAAATCTCAAATTTATTTTACTGTAGCAAATTGATTATAAGATGTCACCTCTAAAGCATATCCTGGATTAAATTTACAAAAAGAAATACCACATCATTATAGAAGAAAATGTATCTAATTGCAAGGTACTAATACAACATTTTCCAGGAACGGGGGTTAGATGGAATACTTTCACCAAACCACCAACAGTGGATGGAGATTTTTCCTTTGGTGACACCATCTTGATGCTCTGGGTCGATAGTGCAATTTACCTTTTGATCACGTGGTACATAGATGGTGTCAGGCCTGGAGAATATGGAGTTCCTCAACCATTTTATTTTCCATTTACGGTTTGATTGCATTTTTGTGGAGAGAGAGAGAGAGAGAGAGAGAGAGAGAGAGAGAGAGAGAGGGAGATTATGAATTATCTCTGTTACTGTTGCTCTTTCTACTATATAGAGCTGAATAATGCAGAATAAAATTGTTTCCCTTATTTGATGTCGAGTAAACGACATGAAAATTTATTTCTTGCAGTGTCCTTATAATTTATTCATTTTTTTATGTAACATAATTGAATAAAAACGTTAAAAAACTACTAAGTGTGAATTTTACAATGAATATTGTATTATATATTGACAAGTTTCTCATAAAGTTAAATAATTAATTTTTTTAACAATCAAAGAAAATAGAAAAATACATTGAATCAATTATTTATCTCCTATACAGAAGACATACTGGTTCGGTGGCAAGCAGATTCGTACGACCTCACATCAAGATGTTGAACACAGTCCAAAATATTTTGAAAAAGAACCGTCGGGTCTCGAAATTGGTATAAGTATGAGGCATTTACGTAAGGTAAAACTATTGTCAGTTCTGTGTGAGGCATATTAGGAATGATTAATTAGCAATATATTTATAATTATACAGTTAAAGTATATCATTGAGGGAGTTAGCAAGATTCCAGTTCCCCAAGGCCAGGACTATTTCCCGAGGCGAAGCCGAGGGAAATAGTCCTGCTCGAGGGGAACTGGAATCTTGCTAACTCCTGCAATGATATACTTTTAACTGTTTTATTATACCGATACAAACGTAAAATTTTGAGGATTCAGACAGCCTAATTTCAAAGCAGGGATTAACATACGGGGATTACTGAACTAACATACGGGGATTAGTCCATTCACATATCATATCAACGTAAAATTAAAATCTAGAGGATTACGGATAACCGGGAATTAGTTTTCGAAGCAGGGATTAGCTCACTTGACTAACGTACGGGGATTAGTCCATTCATAACGATTTCTAGGGAATAAGTCACATCTAACGATCTAATGTTATATAGGGAAAAATCAGTAGAGGTATAATAAATACATGTATATCAAAGGTTTTGAATATTCTCACCAATTTATCCAAAGTTTTATAAAAAGCCATAATGGAATGAAAACTTTAAAAACTTTGTATCACATAATATCAGGACTGTGGATAACTTGCAGTTTTCAAGATATAAAAATCCCAATTATCAACAGGTGTACACAGCTGGTCTTAAAGAAACTGTTGCTGTGAAAGATATGTCACTTAATATCTTTCAAGGGCAGATAACTGCACTGCTAGGACATAATGGTGCAGGAAAAACTACAACTATGTCTATGTTAACCGGTGAGACCTACATGTGTCCATGTCAGAGTACTGCCAAAAAATTTCATCTGACTGTTATTTTCTTTTCCCATTTTGCAATTGTATGTTATTTTAATTTTTTTAATAAGGTTTTATACCATCAACTTCCGGTTCTGCGAGGGTAAACGGATATGACATAAATGATGACATCAGTAGTGTGCGGGAAAGTCTTGGCATGTGTCCACAACATGATATTTTGTTTGACAGTCTGACTGTGAAGGAACACCTCGAATTTTATTACAAAGTAATATCAAATACCCGTTATAGTTTTTTTTTAAAAGAATATGGATTGCTGTAGATACATGAATAAATTCATTTAAAGTAAAGACTCCGTAGCAATTTTTTGTAATTCCGATCTTGAAAAATAGCTGTATTCTGTTTCATGATTGATACACCACTGAAGTGCAAGTTATGCTTTCTGTTATAGCTTAAGGGATGCAATAAAGCCAAAATGAAGGAGGATATAAAGAACACACTACGCATTTTCAAGATTGAAGAAAAACAAAATGATCTTGCAAGAAACTTATCAGGCGGACAAAAACGGAAGTTGTCGGTAGCCATATCACTGGTTGGAGGTTCAAAGGTATCATAGTATTTTTCCTATGAAAATGATTTATACTTATATTTAGGTACTAGGAATTTTGTTTTACTTGCATTTTCTATCAATATCAGTCATAAACGTCTGGTGTTCTCGTTGACTTTCCATTTGCTTCGTAAATAAAAACCAAAAAATAAATAAATAAACGTTGGTGATAAAATATCTCTGCATTTATCATGTTGACCGCGTTAGTTAGCCTCCAATCCATGCCTTAAGACTATTCAGGTCGGAGTAAAACGTAACTTTTCAAATGAAAAAAGTGATTTATATGGATTTTGATTCCATTTTTAGCTCACCTGAGCCAAAGGCTCAAGTGAGCTTTTCTGATCAAAATTTGTCCGTTGTCTGTCGTCGTTGTCGTCGTTGTCGTTGTCGTCGTTGTCGTTGTTGTTGTTGTAAACTTTTCACATTTTCATCTTCTTCTCAAGAACCAGTGGGCCAATTTCAACCAAACTTGCCATAAAGTATCCTTAGGTGAAGGGGATTCAGGTTTGTTCAAATGAAGGGCCATGTCCTCTTTCAAGGGGAGATAATTTAGGAATTAGTGAAAGATGACTCATAGTGAAGTATCCTCAGGTGGTGTAGATTCAAGTTTGTTCAAATCATGACCCCCAGGGGTAGAGTGGGGCCACAATGGGGGAACAAATTTTAAAATAGAAATACATAGGAAAAATCTTTAAAAATCTTCTTCTCAAGAACAGCAAAGCTTTGATGAGTCATATTAATATAGGAAGCATCCTCAGGTAGTGTAGATTCAAGTTTGTTCAAATCATGACCCCCAGGGGTAGGGTGGGGCCACAATGGAGGATCAAAGTTTTACATAGAAATATATAGGAAAAATCTGTAAAAATCTTCATCTCAAGAACAGCAAAGCCATGATAAGTCATATTGATGTGGAAGCATTCTCAGGTAGTGTAGATTCAACTTTGTTCAAATCATGACCCTCGGGGGTAGGGCGGGGCCACAATGGAGGATCAAAGTTTTACATAGAAATATATAGGAAAAATCTTTAAAAATCTTCTTCTCAAGAACAGCAAAGCCATGATGAGTCATATTTATATGGAAGCATCCTCAGGTAGTGTAGATTCAAGTTTGTTCAAATCATGACCCCCAGGGGTAAGGTGGGGCCACAATGCGGGATCAAAAGTTTTACATAAGAACATATAGAAAAAATATTTCTTCTCAAGAACAGAAAAGCTATAATTAGTCATATTGATATGGAAGCATCCTCAGGTAGTGTAGATTCAAATTTGTTCAAATGATGACCCCTGGGATAGGGAGGAGCCACAATGGGGGATCAAATTTTTACAAAGGAATATATGGGAATTTTTTTTTAAAAATCTTCTCAAGTACAATAAAGCCATTTGTTATAATGACATGGAAGCATCATCAGGTAGTTTAAAATTCAAGCCCCCCCCCCCCCCGGAATCATTTCAATACTGAACTGATTTGTGCTTTTGCCTAGCTATTGTGCTCAGGTGAGTGATGTGGCCCATGGGCCTCTTGTTAACTTTATAATATTTTCTTTTATAAATATTAATAATTGAACAAGTAGAAAGAAAAAAATCCTTGCCAAGAATTTTTCCGAAAATCACAACTTAAAAAAATGTACGATGATATACAGTATGCCTTCTTTTGATTATTAATCTTGCGGGAGTCAACGTCTATAGACAATGTTTTATCGATCTGATGATTTAGTATTTTTTTTCTCAGTTGCATGAGATCTAATCCCTGAGCTTTTCACTCTTTCCTTTAATAATATTTAATACTTTTTTAACAATGAAAAAAAAAAACACTCTCTTTACTTGTCACATTTAAATTAAGATTTTTCATCCTTTAAAATGAATATCAATATCACTTTGAATTTGAGTAATTTGTGCCCTTTTACTTATGTATCAAGCATACCATTCTTAATGGTAATTTGATATTATATACAGGTAATTATACTAGATGAACCTACATCAGGCATGGATCCTGGGGCACGGCGCCAAATGTGGGATATTCTTCAGAAGTTTAAAGAGGATCGAACTATAGTACTCTCTACTCACTTTATGGATGAAGCTGATGTTCTTGGAGACCGTATTGTTATCATGGCTGACGGAGTGGTTAAATGCTGTGGATCTTCTTTGTTTCTGAAAAAACTTTATGGTAAATCCAATTTTTGAATTTATAAATTCAAACCAACTATTGCACTGTGTAGAAACGGACTAGGGTAAAGTGCGTTACCCTAGTCCAAGATGGCGACAGGCAAATACGCTTCGATTATTTTGCACTCAGTTTACGCATTATACAGGCTTACATTATGTAATGGATGGCTTTATTTAAATTATTTTAAACAGAAGTACGTACCTACTGGAAAAAAAATTGCATGATCTGTGCTGGTTAAAACCAAATTACGGGTAAAAAATTTGATCAAGATTAGGGTAACGCAAAATAACTAGGGTAAAGATTTTGTAACCTCTTTGAGTGGTTAGGGTAAAGCATGTATAAAATGTCATTTTGCTTGTTTCAGGGTTTAAAAAATGCTATTTCAGCAAACTCAAAAAGCACTGTGCCAGTAAATTCATAATTCATTGCACCAAAAACTATGTAATTGAAAAATTCTCAGTGCGCTGACAATTTTTGGAAAAGCAAAGTGGCCTAATTTTGTTCCAACCAGTATCTGATTATAAAACAAACTGAGTATTGAAAACAGTGTTCTGTTGATTTAGATACGGCGAAAACATTTCAAATATCTACAGATCATTTAAAGTATCATCAATGGCATGTGAAAAAAAAAAACGAACAGAAACCATACCCAAAATCTAATTTAAACAATACAAATTATGAGCAGAGCAAACATGGAGCTCTGAAAAGTGAAAACAGAGGTGGGATAAGGTGCCATGGAGGAGTAAACATACTCTGTCCACCGGTAAAACTGCCGTGTTCTCGTTTTTCATCAGGTAAATGAAGAAAGTCAGTAAACATTTGACTTAACGATAGATTGTGTTAATTTTGCAAACAAGGTCATTGTATCCTAAATGGAATTTGCGAACACGAAAATTTAAACGAAATGGTTGATATCTTGTGTCATCATCTTATATGTATACTCTCTCTCTCTCTCTCTCTCTCTCTCTCTCTCTTTTAATTTAGATTTGCATATTATACAGAAAATCTTATTTTACTAGCACTTTTACACCTTATCCTAGAAAAACGGGCAAAATAAACTTTGTTGTTCCCATTGAGAAAACTTTGGGAAAGCATTTGTCAAGAGTAAGATAAATGCAAATTAAACTGAGCTTAGATTCAGAAAACTTGTGCAAGTTTTTTCATAAAAATTGCACCTAAGTACTTAAAATATTCTTAACTCAGAAAAAAAAACATTTATTTTTCAGGCATTCAATAAATTATTCTTAGAAAATTAGAACACTTAAGTTCAATTTTTCAGCAACGCATTGAAAGTCTTTCCGAACAAAAAGTGCACTCTTTTGTGATGGGGGTGTTTCGTTCGACTACTATATTACATCATATTCGTCAAAATCATTTTGTAAATAGATACTGATACTCATCATTGCACATTTGTCAATACATCTACATGTATATGTTTCGTATTGTTTACAGATTTATGAGATTTATCAATGTTTGATATCTTCACAATTTACATTATTATACTTTAAAACAAAATCCGACACTTGTTTCCATGTTTGCGATATAGTGTAAAAAAAGTCTCTTGCTGTGACCTCCAGTTTAACATTTAGATATATTGATGACGTTTTGTCAATAAACATTCAAACGTTGATTTGTTATGTCCCATTAAACTCAAAAAAAGACACCACATATTCTCACACATTACATATTTGGATGTTTTACTCAAAAAAGACATTGAGGTAAACTAAAACCAAAGCTTAACAGTTTATGATAAACTGATGACTCCAACTCTTCTTTCATCAACTTCCCTTATTTATGTAGCAATGTACCATTTTTTCCTGCATATAGGGTTTATTTTGTCAGTGGGTTCGATGAGCAAGAACATGTTTTCTTAGGAACAATATCTAAACGAGGCAGACTGCTGACTAATAAGTTGATGACACAATGGTATCGACAATTTCCTTTTAAAAGCCAACATTTCGCAAATTCTGTGGTCAATGCAATGATCTTGTTAGCAAATATATTATGTTGTCACATTTTTCGTTTATATGATTACAACGAACGATACATAGCGGTGACCTATATCGAAAGATGACGCCTACTCCCCATGACACCTGATCTCACGTCTGATGTTTTCAGAGGTCCTTGTTTGCTCAGTTAACAATTTGTAGTGTTTAAACTTTGATCATGAATACTGTTGTTATTTTTGCATTTCAGTTGATAAAAGTTTATTTCAATTGCCCGTAATGCGGATATAACTCGGTCAACATTCCGTCATTGTCGAGTACCAACAAATGCAAATTAGACATAGGTTGATGAGTCATTTTCGATGATTTCGCTAAAAGCAGGGATTAAAGGATGCAACGTAGATTTAGATTTATACAGGAAACAATACTTAAAGTTAAATCTGATAAATTAATTACATGATTTATACTGTATTTTGTATGAAAATTGTATCAAAAAAAAAAAAAAAAGAAAAAAAAAAAGAGCAACCAGTATGATATCTTTGGAAGCAACAGTTCTTGAACACGTTTGAGAAAGCCTTTCCAACTATATTAATTGTTCATGTATAATGCAGTAAAAAAATCAAAATCGTGCACTATCGGGTTGTAGAATGAATAACTTTACCATAGTCTCGAAAAAAAACTTTACCCTAATCGTAAATGAATAGTTCAGAAACTTTACCCTAATCTGCAGCAAAACTTTGACGCGCATTTTCTTTTTTATTACGCTAAAGTTGAATACAATCTCCATGCAAGCATGTAAAACTAAAGCTGCCCGACAGATTGGTGCAAAATAAAGTAAAACTTTAATCTAGAAATCCCCAATATTTGTATGAGAAAATTTGAAGCGTTTTTGCCTATCGCCATCTTGGACTAGGGTAACGCACTTTACCCTAGTCCGTTTCTACACAGGGTATTGATTGAATGGCAAGGAAGACATCCTTTCCTCTTAACAAAGTTTTTATTTTATGCAATGTTTTCCCAGTAGGCACAAAATGAAAGTTGACGTCTGTAACTGAAAACATACATGCATGGTTACTTATCTGCAATTTTAATTGCTTTTGTGATTTATATTGGACGATCAATTGATTTTATATATCGTTAACCAGTAACGATTATTTTTGAATCATTTTGAGAGATCACTTGCTCCACGAGAAATGTTAAATGTAAATTCAGTAAGGTATTTCGGAACTTTCAGTTGTTATGACCTAAAGGACTTGAGATTTTCATTTGCTATGTACCAACCGTTGGTACAGAATAACTCACTATTTATTCATTTTAAAGTTTCTGTTTTAAATTCATGTATTTAGCTTCATATATCCAAGGAGTTTCTATGACGATAACGATAATGAAGTTTATAAAATACATGAATAATATTAATCACATCTTTGATCTTTTTTTAGAGCGGCATTAGCTGCAAGATATATGTGATGTTTAGGAAAAAAACTTAATCTTGCCATGCTTTATATACATTTTACTATATCAAGGCATGTGCCAAATATTGGCTCTTTCTAGAAAGGACAGCAAGCTAACATATGAGATAAATACTGCTTCAGCAGCAATTAATATGACACTTTTAATTCTGATTAGACATTTTTGTTATAGAACTGTTTTGTGCAAATTTAAATTGAATTCATACAATGTCCTTTTCTGGAGATGGTGTTGTATTTAACTCTTTTTAGCTTTAGCACTTTTTCCTCATATTATATATCATTTATGAAATAAATCTTAAATTATAGGAGCCGGATATCACTTAGTAATGGTTAAAGAACCACGATGCGATGTAACCAAGTTATTAGAAACAATAAAAAGCCATCTTTCGTCAGCCTCTTTAGAAAGCAATGTTGGGGCGGAGTTGTCTTTTCTTCTTCCTACAGAAGGGTCACCCTCCTTTGAAGACCTGTTCAAGGATATAGAGGAAAATGCACCAAAGCTTGGGATTAGTAGCTTTGGGATTTCTGCTACGACGATGGAAGAAGTTTTTTTGAAGTGAGCTATTGTTATTATCTGGCTTTTCATCTGCTGTGTAGAAATAAGCAGCTATATATATATATATATATATATATATATATATATATATATATATATATATATATATATATATATATATATATATATATATCGATTTATCTCTGGTTGTAACGTGTGTTTTTGATTGGAAACAAAAAGATCATTTATATAGTATAAACCGTGTTGCATACATCATAATGATTCGCGTTAAAAACGTATTAAGAGCCATTCTCTGTAATGAATTGAACTCTTGTATAGAAGGTGTGCCAAGCATTGTCCCAGAATCTCTACAAATTCTCTATGATAAAACTCTTTGATGCCATAAACTTATATCAGGCAAAAAAATCGGCTGGTGTATGGCAACATGCCATAAAGATAAAACAAATAGCATTAAAAAATAGCATTCTTTTTGACATGTTCAGATTCTCATAATGAACTGAAAAAAGGTGAGAATGACTGTTTCCAAAAGTTTAAGACCTGATGTCCTACATCCATGATAATCATATGTGGGAAACCAAATATATTGATTTACTATGGAAACAATGTATTAAAAAGCAATAATTTATTCATTCATTCTGTTAAAGTCATACACTCAAAATGAATAAATAAATAAAAGCAATTAAAGGTTGAAATTCAACTAAACAAGAAAAGAAGCGTTTTGAACATATTCTAACATATTAGTAGGAAAATCTGAGATATTTCTTATTGGTTGGAAATGGTTACTTTGTTTTGTTTGAATATAGCAAAGGAATTTCAAATTTACGCTTTATATCTTTTTAACCAAAGTTTCTTTCTCGGTGTACTGATTTCTTCCACATTTCCTTCACGTGGAATATTACTCCCAGTCTAGAGGCATTTATTCTAGTTATCAATTTTTAAGAAATATGACATCAGCCATTTCCTGTCTAGAGATAATTTATTTTCTTTTTGAATAATAAATATATACATTATGAAAATGTTTGAGTTTTGCAGCAATCGTATATAAAGCTTTCAAGCACATGGCAGTAATATTATTCTGAATATCATACATTATCCTACCTTATCCTTCCACCAGAAATACCAAACCAAATACAGATTAAGAACTTATTGAAAATATCTATTATTCCTTAAATGTACCATGTTCGCTTGTCCTTTTTGTAATTCCCTATTTTCTTCTTGCTTACTTAAGATATGAATCGTTACGACAAATTGTCTATTTTTTGTTTTGTGGGGAAAACATAAAAATATTTATTTTTCTATCATTCTGATCATTTCAGAGTAAAGGAAAATACGGGAGAAGTTAACTCAGCCTATAAAGACGATGTCACTGACGATCGTCATGAGCTTCTACACGCACCTGAGGGTTTGTCCTCTCAGCAACACAATACGGAAATTAGCGATGTCCTAGGTATGGAGGCTCAATTGATATAGTACATGAGTAATTAATGCAGGTGACCCAAAGCAATACATGTTCATCTGTTGTATTTCCTTGACACATTGTCAGAATGGATTAAAACTATAAGGTGGATGTTTTATATACGGTTGAAGGACAGCATGAAAACCATCTTTCCTTCTGTCTTCAGTAAGTGCAAAAAGTACATGATCAATATGTACAAGTCCCAGCTGACAAACCAAACTTTCTAATTACAAAAAACTCTACAGTGCCTAGATTTCGAACATCTGAAACATAATCCTTCTACGTGTTCATGTTCTTCTTCACCATACAACTATAGCCCTGCTAGACACGTCATTACTGGTGACGTAAATATAATCAATTATGAGGACCTTTTAATTGTATTTTAGAGGTATTTGGATTTAATTCTGCAATTGGTAATCCAACTTATACTCATAGTTCCCTTTCAAGGAGGAATTTCTTAAAAATCATATGTCAGTTTCCAGTAAATGTTCTACCAGGCTTCTTTCTTTACTCTGCACTAAAATACTAACAGCAGTGAAGGAGAAAATTCAGAAGAACTGTACAACAATATATTCGAGAAGTAGTGTAAATTAAGTGTGGATACTTAAAAACTCCGATTAATCTTTAGAAACTTTTAAATCAGAAAATTTTAACGAAATCAATAACATCAAAATATACAACTTTTCAACACTTTATACAACCATTTCCCACCATACACTAAAGTCCAGGATTTTTGACATCATAGACAGCTGCTTTTTTACAATTAAAGTGGAACTCGTAAATTTTACTTACCTTGTCACTGGTCATTTGCAAAATCATTTTGTTAAAAAACAATCTGATTGTACACACAAGTGCTCTGATGCTTGACTCTCTGATTGATAATATCTATCGGAATCTGTTGGAATTCCCATGGGTACAAAATAATAGCGTCCCGTTATTAACAGGTCTATTTTTGTATTCAAATGAAGCAGAATTTATTTAAAATCCTACGTGAAAAGAAGAAGTCCCTTGCTGTAGTCTTCAACTCAACATTTAGATATATCAACGACTTATTATCAATGAACAATATTTATACATTTATTTTTATTCCTACTTTAATTCGATATATCCCTTTGAACTCGGAATAAATATACCACAGAGTCTGATACATCTGTTTCATATTTAGATAGTTTGCTAGAATAAACGTTAATGGTTATCTAACAAAACTTTATGATGAACGTGATTTCTTCAACATTTCAATCGTCAACTTCCCTTATTTATGTAGCAATAAACCATTATCACCTACATGTGGAGTTTATGTCTCCCACTTGATTCGATACGCAAGAGCATACTCTACATGTACGTACGAACAACTTCTAAAACGAGGCTAGCTATTGATAAATAAGTTGATGATACATTGTACAAGGATATCAATAATATTAATCTTTTGTTTAAAGTCAACATTTCTCAAAGTCTATGATCAAAGTAATGACTTTGTTTGCAAATACCATTATTTTCACACTGAACTGTTTACGGCATTTTCCGTTTGCCCAATCCGCACAAGAGGCACTCGGCGAGAGTGATCGGTCAACAGGGGATGTTTTCTCCTTGGCATCTGATTCCACCTCTGTTTTAGAGGTCCTTTTAGCTCTGCTCAAATTTGTATTGTTTATAGGACTTTTGAGCATGTTCACTGTTCAATATATTCACATTTCCTTGTAAATTGATTGTTTTTAAATTCCTTTATGTTATCAGTTTTTTTTAATTTTAAATTTTAGTAGAAACACTATTCTATATAATATAAAATATACAAAATAATCAGCTTGTCAAAATAATCAGCTTGTTGATTGTGGGCATTACCTGGCAGAAGTATATTACTTATTTTTTTCTATATTGAGCATAATACAGCTCATTATTTCAACTGGAAGCTAATCTTCTACATCTATGCGGTATTTATTACATTTTCAACAATGAAATACTGTAATTATTTACTGAATACAAGTGATAAAGTGATATTCTGACACAGTGAGAAAGGATATCAAAATATGGTATTCTCAAAGTGAGAATATCAGAAGTACGGCAAAACTCACGATTTTCCTTTCCTTCACGAAGAGATTTTTAAAAAGAAAAATCCCTGGCCTGTTATAAGATAGAGTTAATGAACCATCTTGATAGAGACTTATAGTTATACTGCCAAGTTTTTTCCAAATATGTCGTTAAAAATCCATGTTTACAACGTTTTTCAATCTCGCAATCGCTTAGCTATGACGTCTCAAACGCTCAACTATGACGTCACAGCCTATGACACTGAGTAAAGAAAAGACAGAGGCAAAGGGAAAAACTAAGAAAATGTAATAAACAGAAAATTCAATGTTTTGTAGATGAATATGGAATTTATTTCACTCGTGAAAATATCAAAAAATCCTGTCCCACTCGTGAAATAAATTCCATATTCATCTACAAAACATTGAATATCCTCTATTTATTAAATCTAAAAAAAAAAGATCATAAAAGGTAAAAAATCATAAAAGAATGAAGTAGTTCGACACAGGTTGAAAAAGACAGTGTGCATTTTACAGGTCGAGACCACTAGATTTTCTGACGTCCGCATAAAGGATGACTGCACTTAACGCCTGTTTTTGGGTCTTTTTCGGTTTGCTTCTGTTGCTTTTATATCTAAACCTTATCTCACTTTTGTATGTTTATGAAAGAATACTGTCAATTTGGAACCACATTTAAATCTTAAAATGATTTTAGACTGTGATACAATAAAATGATTCAATGTTTTTTGTCCTTACTGCTTTCCAAATATAGTGAATTTACACTTACCTGCCCTTGATTGAACATTAGATATGCATGAGAGGTGGAGCTAACATTGTAAGAATGGGTCTAAAATTATACTTGATAAATAACAATGACATGTTTGGAAAAGCGAACGTGATCACTCTTCCCAATCTCCCTCTCCATTCTGAATGGCACAAATACACTTCTGACAAAGGTTTCAAAACGAAATTAACAATAGGAGCACGTCAATGTAATTAAAACAGATTTTATATCAATGCCAGATGAATTAATGTGTTCGAACAGTGTCCTAGTTAGCACAAAACATGCTATCTTACAAGTCACGTGACGAAATTTAGTATTCACAAAGTTACCTGAGGTAAGAAATCACGTGGTGAGTTATAATATTCAACATGTCACAGTCCTTGGTTACAACACGGAGAGCGAATGTAAGAAGAAGCAGTTTTTTCTCTTTTTAACCATGAGCGCATGTTTGTCTATTAATCTCCTTTTGACACATTATTATTTATGCAAATATACAACTACTGTTAAACGTAGAACAATAGACAAACATGCGCTGACTATGTATTAAGTCAGTAAAAAAGTGGGCGTCCTCATTATCGAATGGAGATTCAAGAAATTGTGAGGACCCCTGCCTTTGAAAACAGATTCAAACTTCGTAAATACACACTTTTATTAAACGTAATTACATAAAATTGTAGATTGGATGTTGATCATCCTTGCAATTAAAAGAAAAATGCTTGTTTTGAAAGTTTATTTTGTCGCAAATTCCGCATGTCCTTATTAATAAGTGCAGTCATCCTTTGCATGTAAATTAGCTATCTGTTTACTTCACCGACTGTTGAATGAGCCGCAATGCATTATGGGCTACTTAAATTATCAATACGAACTCACTTGTGTTGAAAATAAAGGGCAACTTGAATTGTCTCTTGGAAACTCATTTTTAATTCTTTTTTGATATTTCTGAAAGAAATATTGAAAATGATGTATTATCTTTCATTTCTATGCTCACATTTACAAAATCTGCTTTACGAAGCCTTATAGATTTGGGATGGTGACCCGAAGCACGTTTTAATTAAAAAGTTACTTATCACATTATACATTTCATTTGTATTTTGTAAAATTCCTCCGAAATTTGGATGACTTTCACATAATGACGTTGATAAAAATTTTAACATTCAAAGTTTTGAAATGGCAGGGAAATCGAGGTTAGAATCTGTTAAGACAGGATCGTCATTGTTCGAAAAAGGGACGTTTTTGGAAAAGATGGAGCAGGTTGAAGCGACATAAGAAATATATTGATTAAACAGTGACTACGTTTAGAAAAGTTCAATGTGTTTAATTTTGACGTCGGGTAACGTCAAGGATTTTCACTTTAGTCTGGGTATGAGTGTGTCCTTTTTGGTATCTGATAAAAATATCACTATTTGTGCTTTGTTTGTAATGAAAACTTGCATATTTATGAAATGAAACATGAATTTAAAGAAAATAATGGGTTCATATATTTTATCAATGTTTGTCAGTTATTATCAAGGTTATCCACAAACTTTACGGACAACCCTCGTATCAACTTGTAATCCATTTTTCACAGAGACGTAGGTGCTATTGTGCATTGGGTGTGTTTTTTTTCACGTGATATACATGTACATAGTTTTAGACAGCAGTACAAGGTGTGGAATTATTATTTAACTCCTCCATATCATCAAAAAAATTTAATATACACTCAAACATCAAAGCGTTTGTACGGTATTTGAAGCAACTATTAATCATCTAAAAGAACTCAAAAATTAAATGTGAGCATGGAACAGTGTCTTTGGAATATAATCTTTCAATTTCAGCCTTTTAAAGTAAAAAAGAAGTTTTACGTTTTTTCCGGTGATCAAGTAAATATTTTGCACTAAACCGACGAAAACCACATGTCGCTATTGAATCGTAACCACGTAGTGGACTCTCATGCTTTGCGACTCATTCAATTGATTGGAGGATGGGTTTGACGAAAACATCGTCACGTGTTGAAAAGTGCCTTCCATAAACAGGTCGGGTACACTACCTTTTATGGAAGGCACTTCTCAACACGTGACGATGTTTTCGTCAAACCCATTCTCCAATCAATTGAATGAGTCGCAAAGCATGACGGTCTACTACATGTTTATGATTCAATAGCGACATGTGGTTTTCGTTGGTTTACTGCATAATATTTACTTGGTCACTGAAAAAACCGTACTGCTTCTTTTTTACTTTATAAGGCTGAAATTGAAAGATTTTATTCCAAAGACATTGTTCCATGCTCACATTTGATATTTGAGTTGTTTTAGATGATTAATAGTTGCCTCAAATACCGTACAAACGCTTTGACGTTTGCATGAACATAAAAACATTTTGATGATATTGTGGAGTAAAATAATAATTGCGCACTTTATACTGCTGTCTAAAACTATGTTCATGTATATCACGTGAAAAAACACACTCAATGCTTTATCTACACAATAGCACCTATCTCTTTGAACAATGGTTTACTCCGATGTATTACAAGTTAATATAAGGCTTCACAAAGCAAATTTTATAAATGTGAGCATAGAAATGAAAGATTATACATCATTTTCAATATTTCTTTCATGAATGTCAAAAAAGAATTGAAAATGAGTTTCCAAGGAACAATTCAAGTTGCCCTTCATTTTCAACACAACTGAGTTTGTATTGATACTTGTAGTAGCCCATAATGCACTGCGACTCATTCAACAATCGGTAAAGTAAATAGATAGCTAATTTACATGCAAATTTATGCTGACGTCAGAAAATCTAGTGGTCTCGACCTGATAAAAGGTAGTGTACCCGACCTGTTATAGACTGTGAAGTAGTATTTACCTCTGTTTGAAAAATACTTATCATTGGCAGATTATTGAATTTTCTTACCATAACATTATATCTCTAAGTACAGAAAATGAAAACAAAATTTCCAGATTAAATTTTTGTTTCAACTTGGATATAAGAAAATACCAGTAACTTTAGATATTTGGAAAATTTTACTTTATAAAAAAAGGTTTTACTCGAATACCTTAAAACATTAAAATATGCAATAGATACATTCATAGTATTGTAAAGTTGTATACATCAAAGGGGAATCAAGATACTTGTTTTGAATACAGAGATTTGAAGAATGGTGACACTCCCTTTTTTAATTTCAGGTGCACTTTTTAGAGTAACATTCGAAAGTAATGAATCTTAAGTTGAGTCAGACTGTAGTTTTGGTTAATTTTAGGATTTTCCTTTATTTAGACTTTTAATGTGCATGTTATATTTTGTTTAGATTTTAACATGGGATTTAAAAAGAACACTGGAATATCAGCCATTTTTCAACAATTCCGAGGACTAATGATGAAGAAAGCTTTGCATACATGGCGAAGCCGATTTATGATGATAATTCAACTTGCTGTTCCTATTTTACTAGCGATATTCGGACTCATGGCTGACCATTTTCTAAACAATCTAATACAGCGTCCACAGCCTCCTCTTAAATTAGATTTAGAATATTTTCCAAGCGCCATAACCACTGTAACTCGAGGACCTAACTCGACATATATTTCAGAAAATATGACGAAAGAGTATGAAAAGTATTTCAGACAAAGAGGTTTGCAGGTAGTTGAGTATAAAGCGAACCCGTCCTCAGAGTTTAACATTAACAAGTTTTGGCTGGACATTGATCACCAGATTGGACAAAGACCTTTTAATTCACGATATGTCATTGGATTTGGATTCAGCGGAGATGATATTATCAGTTATTATAACGGGGAAGATAGTCATGCTATTGGAATTAGTTTGTCTTACACGATGGATTTCCTTTTTAAATTTTACTTTGGCAATTCAAGAAGTATACAAACTATAAATCACCCATTTCCACCGATAGAGGATAGATATTATTCAGATCAGGGGTCTGGATTGGCAGCTTTTAAAGGTCTTACCATTGCTTTGTGTGTTTTATTCGGACTGTCTTGTTTAGTGGCGTCTTTCAGCGTCTTTCACATCAGGGAAAAGTCTTCTGGAGCCAAACACTTACAAAAGGTCAGCGGAGTAGGCTCTACGGTCTTCTGGTTGGCCAATCTTACCTGGGATTTCATCCATTACCTGATCCCAATTTTTCTTATCCTAATTTGCTTTGCTGGATTCCAAATTCCGCCATACACAGAAGAGAATAGACTGGGAATTGTGTTTCTGAGTTTGTTTCTGTTTGGTTTAGCATCCATTACATGGACATATCTTTTACATTTCATCTTCCGATCACCTGCAGGTGGAACGGTAGCTATGATAATAATTAACACTGTCGCAGGTGAGTTACTCCTCAGTATTTATATTAAAGATATAATTTTTTTCTTGATAAGACAGGTTAACACTAAACAAAGTATATATAATGCCATTCACAGTCCTTCTAAAGTATACCAAAGCACATTCATATAATTACTGATTTCTTTGTGTCACTAAATTAGGATATGAATATTCTTTAACACTTGTATAATTTTTACTGGGGATATTTTTTCAAAGACTGCAATCTTAAGATATGTCTCATATATAAAATACATGTACATTGGTGTATTTTGATGTTTTTATGTGAACGTCATTGACTCGCGTGTTGAAAGTAATGCGCCTCTTGTACTTTCAGGTTTATTTACCTTATTAATGGTCACCTTCTTGTATCCAAGTCCAGATACCAGAAGTGCTTCTGAAACAATGGATAAAGTCTTTATGATAGTTTTGCCTCATTTCTGTTTGGGAAAAACATTTACGAACATCTATGTGCGATATGCTCTTCGATTTCAATGCCGTAAATCTTTAGGTCCGAATGTTACACAAATGTTCTTGACTAAAGGTATACATAAATCAAAGTGATACCCCGGTATTATTTCCACATCTAAATTTATGAAATAAATTTAAAAATCTAAAAATAAAAATAAATTATGATGTAAAAATTATCTCGTTCCTTTATCGTTGTAAAGTGTCATTATTAGTATTAATGAATTTTATAATTCGATATATACTTAATCGTTATTTTCATTTTAATTTTTTGTGCTGAATTATCAAATAACCTTTTACTAAATTTTAATTTAAAAGAGCAGTGCCCCACCGACAACTATCTGGAGTGGGATTATCCAGGGTGTGGTCGTTACCTGTGTATGATGTCAATACAGTGGGTTGTTTTTATGATTTTCGTGCATCTCTTGGACAGCGGAGTAATACATCGTTTTGTCAACCGAACTCTGTGTAGTACAAGCAGTGGAACTGCAGACTCGGATAATGATTCCAGCATTAATCCGGATTCGGACGTATTAGAAGAAGCAATGAGAGTACACCTGGCTCAATTGGACGACCTTATGAAAACCGACAAACTTATTATTAAAAACCTTAAGAAAACATATGGCGTCGTCGATCCGTTTCATGCAGTAAAGGGAATAAGTGTAGGAATAACTGAGCAAGAGTGCTTTGGACTGTTAGGTCAAAATGGTGCAGGGAAAACGACAACATTTAAGATGTTGACTGGTGATGTGATGAGTTCTAGTGGAAACGCCTTTATCAACAGTTTTAGTGTTGATAGTCAGTTGCAACAGGTACGCATTTGAATTGCTATATTTTAAAGCTGTAAGGTTATTTTATATAGTAACAATTTTAACGGAATTTTAACGGAAACGGGAAATCAAACCCTTTCCTATACGATTCCAGTTCTTATGTTTTGTGTATAAATGTCAGAATATGAAACCTGGCCTGGATAAGTTACGAATAATTTAACAAAAAAAAGTTCTTTAACGCTCCAGGTCCATCATTTTTTGTTGATGATTAACTTGTAAAATCTTCTATACCACAGGTCCATCGATGTCTTGGATACTGCCCCCAGTTTGACGCATTGATTGACACTTTAACAGGAAGGGAGATTTTGACACTTTACGCGAGAATGAGGGGGATAAAGGATAGGGAAATCAAGCGGGTCATTAATGATCTACTGGACGCAGTCACCCTCACAAAATATGCCGACAAACTGTGCGGTGCTTACAGGTACATACACTTTATGTCTGTGTTCTTCCTACGTGTTATTTGAATTTTTTGCGGTAGGAGTAACTCTTTGATTTGATATAAATTTTATCTGTTTAACAGAAAAGATTTGAAACTAAAATATCTACATTTACTACGTGTACATTCGAAAAGTTTTCATTTCTGTGTACCATTTTTCCACAATAGAATTATATTTCATTTATTTTTTCCTGCTTTATTTAGAAAATATAATAAAGATATATTAATTTGCGATCAATTTGTCATTTTCCTTAAGTGGTGGAAACAAAAGAAAATTGAGCACGGCCATTGCACTGATTGGAGATCCCCCATTCTTAATGTTGGATGAACCAACAACAGGCGTGGATCCGGCGGCAAGGAGACAAATGTGGAACGTACTTTCTAAGGTCCGGACAAGTGGAAGAACGCTTGTCTTAACCTCTCACAGGTGGTTTTTAATTTTCATTATACATACAGGCCCCTTGTTTTCAACATTGACTACCTTTGGAAAACTTCTGTACATATCAAACGATATTGATCATTATGTCGAAAAGTTTATGATAAATCTTTCTGTACTTGACCTAACACACACTTAGTTGTCAGAATTTCACCATTTCAATTATTACTTAGTAGCAATAGGAAATAATAAAAAAATGAATTTTATTGTTAATAAGTACGTGTAATAAGTATAATTTTATATATAAAACATGGTGAAGAATGGTTTCGTTATGATGCATTAATCATTTTAAAATGGTATGAATTTATTTCTAACACGCTGCTCCTTTCCTACAGATAAGAATATTACACATTACCATTTTCAGAAAGAAATGAAGTTGAATAAGACATATTAAAAGTCTGACTGAACTTGTTTTTGCCTATCATATTTACATAAAAAAAGGAAAAAGATTATCAGAGGCTTGTTCATGAAAAAAACCATTATTCTCTCTAATAATTATAATGTTATGGTTAAGTATATTTTGAAAGATCTGTCAGCGTTTCATGAACATTTTTCACTTGCCTTTAGTATGGAGGAGTGTGATGCCCTTTGTACTAAGATAGTCATCATGGTAAATGGAAGATTTGTCTGCTTTGGGAGTCCTCAACACTTAAAGAACAAATTTGCACAGGGCTATACCTTGACAGTGAGACTAGCACGTGACAATAACGGAAACGCAGTTGATTCTCATTCATTATGTAATCATATAGGTAAAGAATTCCCAGGAACCGAAGTTTTTGATGATCAGCAGGGCTATCTTGATATCCAAATTCCGCATCAAAGTTTATCGTTGGCAAAACTTTTCAAAGAAATGGAGAAAACAAAATCTGAATATAATGTAGAAGATTATTCAGTACATCAGACGTCCTTGGAGCAGGTTTTTCTTGGGTTCACGAGGATGCAGGTGCCACCTGCAGACAAAAAACGGGTGTGTCCTTGTTGTTTCTGTTGTCGATCAAAACCAGTTGTTCAATGACGTTATCAGAGTTCATAGGTGACAAAATGTTGATGTCATTCTTCTGTTTAAATTCGACTCAACTGAGGTTTTTTTTTGTGCTTTTAGCTTTTTTAACTTTTAAGCTTACAACACAAGAAGTTATTTTTTTTGTTAACTTTGATGATTCAGTCAAGTTTGAAGTAAATGTGAAGTTGCCACATTTATAATAAACAATCTATGCAATGGCAGATTCAGGAATATTTTTTACTAGGATACTTTCAAAAGAAATATTACTGACTAAAGAATAACAAAATACGAAACATTGACAAGAACAATAAAACAAGACAAAACAAGCGAAAGCGTCTGTAAACTTTTTACATTTTGACCTCCTGAACCATTCCCTAACAAAAAATATACTATAGTAAACTATAGTCTACTATAGTTAACTATGGTTAACTATAGTATCAAAGTTTTTATTTTAGTAAATTAAAGTTTTTAACTATAGAGAATCAAAGTATTTTTACTATGGCTTTAAGATTGTTATATTTTATGTTCTATAGTTCATACATGCATATTTGTTATATTAAATGGAAATATCACTTGAATATTTACATATTATTTACACATTTTATATTATTGGCATTGAATTCAAGAAATTTAAACATTAAAATCTCATAAAAGTTCTACAGTAAAGTTTCATAGTAAATCAAAGTATCAAAGTATTTACTATAGTAAACTATATTAATTTTTGTTAGGGTTGGGTCAATTAAAACCAAACTTGTTACAAAGCACCTTTGGGTAAAATGGATTAAAGTTTGTTGAAAAAAGAGCACACCCCCTTCAAGAGAGAGACTTCGTAAATATGAGAATTAATGCGCCAGAAAATTCTTAACTTTTTTGAATGCTTCCTGATAAAGTGTTGATAGCAGAGCAGAACAATACACGAGGATAAGCTTGCCTGACGTCTGTCTGTATGTCTGTCCGTCGGCATGTCTGTAAACCTCACAACCTGAAAACTATAAAATGTAGGGATTTGATGTTTTGCTCATACATTGCTTTGCACAAAGCCTTTTGTTTAATACGAGGATATATGACTTCGTGACCTTGAACTTTGACCCCAATTCAAAATTGTTCATAATTCTGATATGAATTATATTCGTTGGACAAAGAAATGTTTAGCCGGCGTTCTTTTTGTCATAATTTATACTTATTTATTAATTAATATTACATATAAACTCCGAATATCGGCACAAAAATTCATAGTTCCTCTGCACTGGCCTAAGACGATGCCTGTCAACTATATTAAGATATCACTCGCACAGTGTATATCGTACATTCAATTAAAAGTCTACTTTAGTTTTTGATAAACAATTGTGAAATAGCAAAAAAAAAAAAAAAAAAAAAAAAAAAAAAAAAAAGTACGGTGGTGGACACGGTTGGTGGAGTCATTTTCAAATTATAATGAAACAGATACCAAGCAGTCTTTTAATATTTGATAAAACGTCATTAATGAATTACTCAATCAAATCTTAGTTTAAGTGATTAAGAATACATAAGTTGTGATAACTGATTAAAAAGTAAAATCCATAAATCGTTTTTGTCAGCCCCAATCTTAGTATTGATGGAAATATCTAGAGCGTCATGGCATGGAACCCAGTGTTTAAAAGAAATCATTACATGAATGTAAAATAAGCTATGATGCGAATGGTCATGGAAATTGGTAACACTATAAGTAGTAAATATATTTAAGGAATCACTGTCTAGTTAGTAGAGTATGCCAGGGCATCAACGATAGTTGGAAACGTGGGATAATTTGCATAACGGGCTTCGCCCGTTATGCATAAATTATCCCACGTTTCCAACTATCGTTGATGTCCCTGGCATACTCTACTAACTTGACAGTGATTCCTTATATTTCCATTTCATTGTGAAATAAAATTGTAAATTTAAAATTGTAGACTAATAGATTTAAATTACACGAGGCCTCACATGTCAATTTCAATAGTCCCCGCCCACTGACGTCAAACACGAAGATATCCGCACGAGAATTACATGCATATTAGGTCTTCTTAGCTCCAGACCTTTCGCTTGGCGAAATTTGCATTCCTTTATAATGATCAAGAAATCAACTCTCCTAACTTTCAAAGAGTTATCACAGAGAAAACAAATAGAAATGGAAATATTTATGTATCAAAAGACTATAAGTAAGTTGTGTTAATAAATGCCTGAGTTAAATGTGCATAATCACCTCTTTTATCTAAACAGAGCGTCAGGACAAGGAAATTGAAGTACAAAATGTAAATACACAACAGGTACCAATAATAGACTTGCTTACATGTTGGGGAATGAAAATGGTATTGTTCAAATACGTGAAGTAAAAGTGAGACATTCTGTATTCATGTTTCACTAAACTGTTAATTCTTTTGCTTTAATCACTGACAATTACATTGCAGTGGATTTTTCAGAACATAATTTACCATTCGTTTCAAATATAGGCCTTTAAATACCACCACCACCCTAAATTGTGATTGTGCTAGTAATTTATCAATACAGTTTGCATATTTCCTTCTTTTATCCTTGATGGAAATGAAAACAAAGCAACCGAAGTACAATAAGTATATATATATATATATATATATATATATATATATATATATATATATATATATATATATATATATATATATATATATATATATATATGTATATATATATATATGTATATATATATATATATATATATATATATATATATATATATATATATATATATATATATATATATATATATATATATATATATATATATATATATATATATGTTTTTGATTTATTTCCATATTGCTTATAATTAAATAGTTTATAACGTTTCAATATTTAAAAAAGATAACAACCATGTTACTCTGTGATAAATTCTTATATTTATTGATTTCGATGTGGTATGGGCAAACCCTATTCATCAAAGTTTTTCTCTTAGAAAAATACATTACTTTTTCTCTTCGAAAATGTGTAAATTGAAATATGTGATTTACATTTGATTTTTCAGAGCGATACCATTTCCTACGGAAGCACAATAGTGCAAACCAAAAAAATAAAAAATAAAAAAACGAAATTATTATATAAAGAAAACGAAATTATTAAATAAAAAACGAAATTATTGAATTTAAAAAAAACGAAATTATTAAATAAAAAACGAAATATTAAATAAAGAAAACTCTTACGTTAATTTCCTATGTGTCTAATTTTAGACATTTGTACTATTTATAGAAATGAGATCTTATCCTCAATATTGTGTGAATTATTGTATTATCCCTTGTTCTAATTAAGGAAATATTAGTGAGAGCAGCATGTTTATCACTTATGTTTTAGTGGAGCTTCAAAATGATAGAAAATAGTCATTTTTCCACATATTACGAGACATGTCTATTTTTAGGCATTTGAAGCTATTAATAGAAAACGGAACTCCCTTCAAATAATATGCACAGTTGTTATTGGTGTCCAGTTTCTGTCATTAGCATAGTGACTTTTACAGTATATTTCCTAAATACCTAGCAATGGCATCTTAAACTCTGCCCAAATTTGGCTTCTTAGATTTTTCTGAAATATCTGTCTATTTATAGAAATTTGGTATTTTTTTAAGAACTTGTAGGTTAAATAAAAAAAAAATTGTCTACGGAAATTTCCCAAATCTTATGTGTGTTTTCATACTTCTGTATCATCTCATAAAAAAAAAATGGAGTGCGATCTCAATACTATTTTTAGTAAAATGTAATAGAAAAGAATTTTTAAGAACCGATGGCCGATGAAGTATACTTTCATTCGTGCATTGAGTGTGTTTACTTGCTTCCTTTTCTCCCTTCGAGAATATTTTTTTTTCATATTGGAATGCCACCAATTGCCAAGGGATGGCTAAGAATTTAGGTCTGCACTAAACACTTATGGGTATTGAGCAATGAGGGATTTGTTTTGTGCTAGCACCGACAGCGACACAGGACCTTGTTTACATTGTTTCATACAAAAGACCAATCATTACATGTACCTCCCTGATTGGATCCGTCTCCTTCGCAACCGGGTGCACGTGTGAAATTTCTAACACCATATTTCCTAGTTTTGTACCAAGACGCACCTGTGTTACAAATTTCATCAAAATCGGAGAGATGTCGTTTCCAAGCCCTATAGTAAATTTTTTGGTGCTTACAGAGAATGCATGTTAAAATACCTGAAGAAGTCATCATTTAGATGTGGCACTAGTTCTGAGAGCTCACAGGACAGACAATTTTATCAAAAGGAGCAATCATCACAGTTACAATCTTCATCACACGTAACACCAGTACCAAAGTTCTACAAACTGCTGTAAGACCATTTTGCATCAAAGAAGAGCAGCGTTGGATATATAATCGAGAATCAGGTAACAATATAATGTCTTTGGCGTCAGCTGAAAACCAGCTCAAACTTGGTATGTCGGAGAAGTGTCAGAGTATGGAAAAACTGAAAGAGGAACACATACATGTATAAGAATGAAATATAAGGAGAAATAAAGGGGCTACAGAACAAAATAGGTTTACAGGAAGAAGAGATACGTAATCCTCGGGCAGAAATGATGCTGTATAAGAGATCCAAACTAGAAAACACTTTTGATATAGAAGTGAGGATGGTCTTTAACAAGGTAATTGGAGGATGCGGGTGCGAACTATTGGTAACTATATTAAATTTCTGTTAGGGACAACCCCTATGTATAGTGCAAGGAAACAAAATGTAAATAAAATTTTAAATCTTTAAAAAGAATGCATGCATATTTGGAATAAATTCTGCGAAAGTGACTCAGGCAAGTGTTGTTCCCCATTAGCCTCTTGTTTCATGTACAACAGAGTTCGATTCCAGATTAAAATCTTTTATAATTTGAAGTTTCAATCAATGATAAAAATTAGAAAACAATATATAAATACTCGAACTTGGAATTTATTTATTAAAAAAAAACTTTGCATATCATCAATTTTACATACTACATGTAGTAGTATTGGCCAGAATTAGCACTTGAATATACCAGACTAAAAATCTATTGACGTTCTTTATTTTGAAATTCAAAAACAGCTCTACAAATCAATGTCGAACTCGTACACTTCTCAATCTCCATTAAAAAACACAAAGCCTATTACTCGAGACATAATTGTGTGCCTCAGATGTTTATAATGATATGAGGAGATCTTCAAAAATTGCATTGTACATTTGAAACTAATTGAAAGGTGCAAAAACGATTAATAAAGAGATTAAGCTTTCTTTTAATGTACATCCTCGTGAACAAATCGCTCTATTATTTCAGCATCAATGAGGCATTAGATATTTGCCTTGTAACCCATCTTAAATTAAGCAATAAGTTCTTTTTACAGGAATTGATGTCTTATTCATTTATCCAATGCTTATGTTCATGATTTCTACACGCAATATGTGATGTAACACAATAGTCACTTTAATGTTTTTGATAAAATAAAATAAAATTTGCTGTATTTGTGTGGCCTTTGGAGCTCTTTGCAGAACACGATAAGGATTACACTGTTCGTTACGTGCTGACGCTTTCTGAGTCTAAAGTTTAAGGGTAAATACGTTTAAATAAGAAGTTTAAATACTATGTCACATTTTCATCACATCAAAATAAGTAACCAGTTAGCTTCATTCCCACGCTTAAGTGGTCAGTGAACTGCAAAACGCAATAGGTTCATATAAGTGGACAGGCAGTGCAGCAGTCCATTTATCCAATTGTTTTCCCTCACAACATTGTTCACAACTGAAATAGTGCATTTTTATGCATTCGTTTTTAGAGTCCATGATAAATCAAAGTTGAAGTAATTACATGTATTTCATTCCATAGCATATTTGCCTTTAAAAAATATTTAAAAAGCAGTGCATGATTCATTGATTGCCAGATTTTTTAAGTATCAATCTGGATCATTATTGTATATAATCTATATAGTTTTGTTTTTTAAATCAATGCTGAAAAAAAAACAGAATTATATATTAAGATATTAAAGACGGGACATGGGGGGAATGCACGTGTAAAAAGTTCATTTGAATTGTGGAATTAAGAACAAATTTTATTGGCTCTAATATTTAATGCCTTTTATGCAAAAGATTAAGTCATTTTTTTTAATACAGGCCCGTCGGAAGCAAGTACAGTTTGATTTTTTTGGGTGGGGGTGGGGGTGGGGAGGGGGGAGTAAAACTTAATAACGTACAGAAATGCCTTGACAAGTCAATATAGTCACTACTTACTATTTAGAAACACAAACGTATATAAGCTTTGTTTACTACATGTATTTAACTATCTAAAGAATACTATTTTTTGTATTTTGGCAAAATTATTTAGAAGGGGTTGAGGTGAGCCTTAACCCTGGTTTCTGTAGTACGCTACTGTAATTATAATACACAAGGCAGTGATAACACAATGTCATTAACAAACAACCAAAACTGCACATAAAACACCATTTTAACATGAGTTATATTGCAGGGTTTTTTGGTAGTTTCATTTTCTGTTGCTAAACTCTGATGCCCCCCTATGGCAGGTCAGGAGAAAATTAAAGTTTCTCAATTGCAAGTCAAACTCCAAAATCAAGACTTAAAAAATTTTGGTACACAAAGAAAGGTCTTGTCTCAAGGAATATACATGTACCTTTTAAAAAGAAATCCTTAGCACCAACTGTTGAAACGTTATGGCGAAGGCTAAACTTTTCCAAATGTGGGTCAAATCAAGGTCAAGGTTAAATGGTCAAAATTAATGGTGCCCAAGGAAGGTCTTGTCACAAAAAATACACATGTGAAATATGAAAGCCCTAATACCAACCATTAAAAGTTATTAAAAGGGTAAAAGTTCTACAAAAGTAGGTCAGAATCCATGGTCAAGGATAAAAGGTAAAAAATGTTGGCTTCCAGTAGAAGGTCATGTCATAAGAAATACACACGTAATAGCACGAACTGTTCAAAAGTTATTGCCAAGGATAAAGTTTTTTTTAAAAAAGTAGGTCAAACTCCAAGGTCATGATCAAAGGGTCAAAATTGTTGGTATACCAAAGGGAAGTTCTTGTCACAAGGAATATATCTGTGTAATATGAAGCCCTAGCACTAACCGTTCAAAGGATTTTGCCAAGATTTAAGTTTATTTTAACTCCAAGTCAAAAGGTTTGAAATATGATCTTCTTGGTCTATATTTTACGCTTTTTAAAGTCTTGATTTGTTTTGGACTTTTGTTCTTTGGCTTCTAGTCAAACATGCTCATGATGACAAGTACTGCTGTAACAGAAGTGTATTTTCTTCTTAAAATTTTCGTGACATTTTTAAGTTCACAGTTGCAAAAAACTGATTCCATTTTTAGTTTAACTAATATACACCAGTATAAGTAGATGTTTAGTTATCCTATCTTCAGACAAAAAAATGGATTGAAATGGGAACATTCCCTCCCCGTACACATTTTGCCATCAAGTTATCAGTTAAAGCTGTATTAGCACAAAATAAATGTAGAGAGATATAAATGATTTTATAATTAGATTTCCTCAATACAAAATGAACTTTCAATTTCAAGGATGAATCAGTGATAAATATCCAGGAAGCAGTTTTCTCTAGTTGAAGCATATGCAGTAAGAGAACCTATTAGCATTTAAAGTCATATACATGTATGGCGTATTTTTTCTAAGTACAGATTAACTTAATTTTAAAAAGATCTTTCTGTTTGTTTTATTACTTTATATAAAGGTAGGACTTTCCTGCAAATTACACAATTTAAATCAATCACGTTTCAAAGATAGTAGAAATTTTAAAGAAAAAATGATTGATTTACCGACTCAACATTTAAATAACAGACACAGTTTAAAGTCAATTTAACTATGGAAGCATGAGGTTTTTCAAGTTCAAAATCGGTGAAAATTTTAATTTAAACGTAAATAATATAACATATATCATGTTTAACTACACTCAATTTCGTATTTTTTTTAGCTCGATATGCCATATATAGCTTTAAAAAAACATTGCACAGACAATAATATATTTGCATTTAAATATGATAATTTCCTCCCGCAGGTGCAGAAATCGCACATATTTTCTTCTTAATATCCATCCAAGAGATAGGGGGCATATTTGTAATCTCCTGTAAAAACTGCGGACAACAAATATAAGCAGAGATATTTACACGTACATTACATTTTGATATTTATGTTGATAATTATGAATGCAATTTTCCCTTTATTATTTCACGAAGGAAAGTTAGTCTGGGGGTATAAATCTACATGTATGTACTTTCTTAAGTCTTTCGGGTTTTAATACATTTACTGAATAGTATACTTCTTTGAAGAATTAAAAACATCTTATCTTACACTCATTTTTATCGATATTTATTCCATAACATTTTGAATGCCTTTAAATCTATATTTTAGTATCTTTTGCAGTCGTCAGCTTTTGTTAGATTACGTTGTACAGTGCAGGGAACTAATTTTGTTACAGCATCGATATTGATTTGAATGCTTCCTTTGCTTGCTGATGTATTTTTAAATCCACTGAATATTTTTTCCTTTATTTCTTATAAAAGCCATAGCCGTTAATCAGTCAGTAAACAACACTAAGCAAGCCACCTGCACAGGTTTCTTAAGCAACGGCTCTTCCATCAATTATGCATACAATGACATACACATCCATAATACAATATTTAACATATTTAATTTACTTCGAACGTTTTTTTTTATAAACATATACATATAAACAATAAAATGTCTTTCTTTGTTTGTTAGTACAGGAATTAACGTGGCATCTATTGCAGAAAAAAATTCACATAACCCGCTTACGCGGGTTATGTATTTTTTTCTGCAACAGCTGCGAAATTAATTCCTGTACTAACAACAAAGAGATCATTTTATTGTTAAAGATGCTTCCTTTGCTTGCTGATTTAATGCTAATAATCCTTATCCTGATGCTGTTTTATAATTAGGTCAATGCTACCGGAAGCACCATCATGCTACCGGAAGTAGATAACTGAATTTCAGCGTTGTCGTTTAAAGCAATAAAAGTGCCTTATATAATCATTTGATCATAATATTGTATTATGTATAAATAATTAAACCAATTTTCTTTCTCTATTTTCAATTTTTTAATAAATAAAACCTCATTGATATTCTGATGCTTGTAGGTCAAACCTGATTTTAAGTAGGTCAATGCTAGTTTTATCCTTTGCTTGTTGATGCTGATCCTGGCAATGCTGGTTTTTTAATGCTGATCCTGATGCTAGCTGGATGCTGATGCTTATTTTGCTGATGCTGATTTATGTAACAAAATTAGTTCCCTGCACTGTATATTACAATTCACCAACTTGAACATAGGAAAGAAACAAACTCAGTTACTTCCTTTTATGTGGTAACGATATGTCTTAATATTTTAACTTCTCGACATAGAAAGTTGTCAGCACGTCACGAACAGTGCAGTGATATCCTTATGGTGATCTGCAAAAAGCTCTAGTTGAATGTGAAATGCAAAGTTTGCTGAACAGATATGTAAGATGAGCGGAGCGACAGGTAAATGTGAAGTACCTTATTTTTCTCGCGAAATTTAGCTTGTTTTTTTTTAATTGAGCGGTAATAAGAGGTAGCTTACTCTTCCACTGCCTCTCATCCAACCCTGTTTTTAGAGGTCTGTGCTTGCTCTGCTCATAATTTGTATCTTTTCAATGTAATATTGTCTTTCTTGTTCATTGACAGTATGCACATTAAGGAAATCATTCGTCTTTATTTTCTCTTATAGATATCATACGTATGTGTGAAATAAAACTCTGAAATAAACCTTGGGGAAAAAACGTAATTTATTTTAAATAAAACACGCCTTTTCTTTATTTTTTTTTAATTTGTAGATGCTTTATAATTTCTATGTCAATTTCTGTTTAGTACATGTAAAGTACCATGCACGTTTTATATATGATACTATTCACTTTGGGCATGGTATTACAAGAAAAATTCATTTATCAAGAATCTAAATTAAAAATGACAAGATTGTGGAATTATGTAAGCTTATATCCGATGATTTGAAGTACCAGTTACACTATACAATACATCCTGCGAAAAGAGATATAAAGTAATGAACATTTTCCTCATACAAATCACATTAGAAATGGGGTCGTACAAATATGTTGTTTGTTGTGCTAAATTCATTTTTGGACTGGATTTATTGTCAAGTATTGCACTAAACATCAATGATTCCAGAGAGCTCGGAGATTGCCCTAAGCAATCAAATTGATTATGCTCAATTTTTTAAAGAATAGTTTTGATTGCTTCTTTTTGAATACAGAAAGATGTTTGTTAGAGTATCAAAAATAGTCTCTTTAAAATCTGAAATAACTTTCATTGCAGAAACGCCTCTTGTTGTTCTAGTTACTACGAAGTAAATGGTGTTTGCGAACGTATACAATGTAATTCTATATCAATAACGAAAAAAAAAATATCATTTGGTTCAAAAGCAATCTTGTTTATATGACAATGTTTTCTATCTTACATCATACCATGAATCCTCAATTCACGTTTTTAACACAATTGACCATAAAGTTAGAAATGAATTTATAACTCCTTTTGAAAGACAAGCAAAAACTTAAACATGATTGTTTTCCATATACGCGACCGTTGCCCCTGGATACGACGTCTTCTAAACTTTCTTGAACATAACACAAAAAAATCTCATAAAAATGTATAGAATTATAATGAATTCTGTATTTTAAATTTTCATGCATGGGTAACTATGAATTATTATGGGTTTTAAGGAATATGCAAATACAGAATATTCCCAATATGTAACAAAGGTCAACCAATATCGAAGTTATGGTTAAAAAAATCATGAAAATAGTATATATTACATCAATGTCAGTTTCTAAACTATTTGATATGATGTCTGTTTACAAGATAGAGGGATATAATTTTAAAAAAGTAGAGAGATATGATTTTAAAAATAATGTGCATTTTGAAAAAAAGAAATAATAATAAGTAATAGAGTTTCCGGTTCAGTGTGTAAATCCAGGTACTTTTTTTCAAATGTAATCCATAGCCATCTTAGATGGACTCTGTATCATGGCTTAATTGTTGTTAGGCAGGCGGAAAAATATCTTTAAAAGTATTTTTAAAATTCATATTCAGTGAAATGGTAAGGCTGAACAATAATCTAATCTCAAATGATACTGAAAAATATTTCTTTTCTTGGAAGAATGTCCACCGGGGTCATTTGGAGTAAACTGTTCGGAGGAATGTCCAGAAGGCTTCTATGGTCATTTTTATGAGGAAAATTGTACTTGTATAGACACTTTTGACAAGCAATATGGATGTGCTGAAACGACTAGTGAGACTGGTATTAAAATACTAGTTTAATGTTAAAAAATAAATGTTTTTCACTGCGTATGTTCATTTCTATCAAAATGTGGATAAAATTGGAAAGGTACTTTTTGGGTTTTCTTAAAGTAGTCATCTATTACGATATAAAATAGAAGCATAATTTTTATCATTACATGTATTTTGTCGCCCGCATGACACATTGGTTAGAGCGTTTGCTTTAAAGCCGCGATGTAAGGAGTTCATTCTTACGTCGCGGGTTCGAATGCCACTGCTGGACGTGGAGACCGGTCCTTCGGGTGAGACCGTATAAACCGAGGTCCCGTGTTGCAATACGTACAGGCACGAAAAAGATCCCTCACTGTTCAATGGATTTACATTGGTTTTCTAAGAAAAGGTTGAGCAATAACATTCACACCTAATTTTTATACTAGATTTGCCTGAGAGTCAAGAAAATACCCAAAACCTTTCTTTCTTTTCCTCAGTACATAATATGTTTTTGGTGATATCAGTGATAGCGATAGCTATCTGCTTCCTGGCCATTTGTAGTACAACTGTTTATTTCGCAAGAAGGTAAAACACCATAAATCCAAAAATCTTAAGATCGCATGTGTTAAATGGATCACTGAAATTATGTAATGTGCGAAACAAATGCTTTCATGCAATCTCATCCAAGAAAACTCACAAGTTGGATTGTCTTAGTTCTGTTTGAAATTTATAGCTACGTTTCTTATTCATTGATATATAACTTCCATAGTGTATTTTACCAGGTCAAAGAAAAGAAGATGGAGTATATGTACTACTGCTGCACAGGAATCGCAACAAGACGACTACACCGAGATGTTAACAAATAGAACACAGCCACCTTAATGTGCAAAAAACGAAAGATATTAAAATCTATCAAGTAGAATTTTAACTTCCGTTGGAACCATAACAGGAGTTAATTGTCAATACAAGGAAAAAATAGTCGATGTATTGTGCATGTATATTAAATTAAAGATCAAATGATGATTTCAGAGAGTTCAAATTTTAGTAAATCATGCACGTTATACAGTACATTGTGGTGTATTTTTTAAAGGTTCAAAGATGCATGCTCTCCTTATATCATTTTGATTTACAGGTTTTGATATATTTTGTGTAGTCAGGTTTAGGCGATATTTGGGCGTATCCATATTTTATTAATCAAAGCTCACATATGTTTTAGACTACATAGGAAACACAAGCTGTTATGGAATATTTTGGTATCCCATGTCATATTCATTTCAATGAGATGTCTAAATTTTATTCTATAAATAAAAAATTTTCATGTTGTGCATTTAAGAGATACATGATTAATGTTCAACATATACGTATGTAATGGGATGGCAGCAATTAACCTGTTAACCAATTTATCGTAAAGAAAGATTTTCACCGGTTACAAATTTCTTAACCGGTTAGTCAAGACTTGTACTTGTACTCTTTGATATTTTTCCTTTTAAATCAAAACTCGTGGTAATAAAGTATAGATGTGAATTGCTGAAAACGCCCAAATAAATAATTCTCAAGAAACTGGAACTGTCAAAACAAATGCCAATAATTTGAAAATTATAAACCATATCAAAGTTAAGTTTGCCTGTATAAAAATAGTCTACATGTTTTGGTACAATTCATGCAATTTGCAAAATAATATAGACACATGGGCTTACAGTACATGTAGGTCTTGCTTACCCAATATATAGCTTGTGCAAAAAAAAAAAAAAAAAAAAAATCATCACAATACATTTTGAGAAAATTACTGCAGAAAAAAATAGCCGCTGCTCATTTTACATTCTACACTCTTATTGTCAGTACTAAAATTAACAATCCCATTTAGTTTTCTTTGTACTGCCCCTACGTTTCATTCATTCTGTCTTCATTTCCTCCTATTCGAGATTCATTAATATACAAAAATACACATTCAAAGAAAGTATCTTCACATAAGTGCTAATTTATACATGATTGCAAGAATTAACAAAAAATGAACTTAATCTGGGAGATATTCACATGTAAGTTTCCAACGGAGTTAGTGCACAGGGGCTACAATTGTCCGGTCCATTCAAGGGAACGCTATTGTCTTTCTGTAATACGCCGCTGTCACATCTAATAAAACGAAAATTAAAAAGATGGAGTTCTGGCGTGTCATAGTCCGAGAGTAAGATAGTTAGGCATCTAGCACCGAGAAGAAACAAGTATAATTCACTTTCTGACGGTCCTGATAGCTCGGCGCCTAGTGAGATGTCGTAGTCCCACTGCTAAGATGTATATTTCAGAAGTAAGACAGAGTAATCTTAGAAGATAACTGATCCGCTATATTGTCACTAGTCATTGTATTATCATTTAGGATTGTAATTATAATTCTGAAGTCATAACATGCGACTTCGGAATATCTAATCTAAAGATCAAGCTGAAAATAAACTTTAGTTAGCAGGAACGTCATAGTAATTACAAATTTCAATATATTGTGTAGAACCAGACTGAGAGAATTTCTGTTTCAAATGTGGCAGCCATTTGGAGGAACAGTTATGTTTAACAGTACAGTAAAACAAGAAGTGCAAGGAACGTACGATTTTACTTAATTATAAACATGTAAGGACAATTCGCTATATTCGTTAAGTTCATGATATATTTCAAAGCCACTATGAATGAAAAACATTTTGCTGTAAGGGTAAACTCATTATAAGGTTGTGTGATATAACTGTGTTTTACCGTATTACCCCATCTCCTCTCAGCCAAAGGCTCAAGTGAGCTTTTTTGATCAAAGAGTGTCCGGCGTCCGTCTGTCATCTGTCGTCCTTCATTTGTCGTCTGTAAACTTTTCACATTTTCAACTTCTTAAGAACCACTCGGCCAAATTCAACCAAACTTGCCACAAAGCATCATTGGGTGAAGGGAGTTTAAGTTTGTTCACAAGAATTGCCGTTCCCTTTTTCAAGGGGAAATAATAAAAAATTCTTGAAAATTTGGTGGTTTCTTTTAAAAATCTTCTTCTCAAGAACCACTGGGCAAGAAAAGATGAAACTTAAGTGAAAGGTTCATTACAAAGGAATATATAGGAAATGTCTTTAAAAATCTTCTTTTCAAGAACAGCAAAACCATGATTAGTAAGATTATAATAGAAGTATCCTAAGGTAGTGTAGATTGTTTGTTCTTATCATGACCCCTGGGGGTAGCTAAGCCATTATTAGTCATTTGAAAAAAACAAAAGTATCCTCAGCTATTGCATATTCAAGTTTGTTCAAATCATGATCCCCGGGTGTAGGGTGGGGCCAAAACAGTGGGTCAAAGTTTTACAAAAGAATATACAGGTGTTATGGTTAAGGGGCATTTGAGTAAAACGCATTGAATACTTCAAATAATGAAATGACCTGACAACCCTTGGAATGGACTACCCAAACCAAAGGGTGTAAAAGGCAAAGCTTTGAAAAGACAGGCATTGCGAAGCTAGCTAAAGAAGTTGAATGTGGAATCAGCAATGAAGCAGTTAAGGTGTTCTAACCCTGATAGCAAAATATTTAATGAAATTGAATACATAACAGATGTGTAAGGGTTGAATACTTAGTATATTTAGTAGGGATGGCAATCGAATACAGAATTGCCAATCGGTTAACCGCAAGACGTTCCGACCGATTAGTCGGTTAATCGTATCAAAAATTCTCGACATAGCTACACTCAAAAGTAAACTGTAAAGACTATAAAGATGTTCATGTAGTAATATTATGCTTATATTTATATATTATGAGAATACTACATATGTTGTATTTCAATTTTAAACTGAAGTTGCAGATGCATTAAAAAAAATTCAGAAAAGATGTCAAGGAAGTTCATTCTGCATTGTCACCATTATCAAAATTAAGTCTGAATTATCGCTTATCTTACGATGTTTGTTTTAGAATATAGTTTGATAGGTAACTGCAAAGGATAGAAGAGGTAAGGTACACCTTATAATCAGTTGACAGTAGTCAAAGATCATTTAATTAAAATCATTAAAGAAACACAGGACAGGGTGTGTAACGACGAGTGTTTAAACAGCAATTAACGACTCGAAAAGTGACCAATTACCCCCCACGTGATGTCAATCTGGAGAGCCTTAATTATCTCCGAATCAGCTTAAATGGATAGGTGAACATGCTAACATTTCAGAAAATTTTATTTGTATTTTTTAAATTGAATTTTCAGGAAATTGTATTCAAATTTACACATATATTAATTTTTTTTCGACTAACCGATTACAGATTTTCTAACCGATTGCCATCGTTCCGACCGAGTAACCGGTTAACCGATTACAAATTGCCATCCCTAATATTTAGTGTATTTAGACATAATTCCCTTTTATTACTACATGTATTAACATGTAAGGATGGTATGTGTCCTAATTTATGACCTTGAATTTTGGTAAGAGTTATCTCCCTCTGTTTTAATTAATTATAAATCAATTTTTTTAAAAAAAAACTTAATATCTTTAAAAAAAAAATGTTTTCAATTGTTGTTCTAGTTCTTATGTTTTAATGCATCTTTTCACCACATTTTTATTGGTTTTCTTATGATTTGATTTTTTATTTAAAAACAATTGCTTGTCCCCATGGACTTCAATCCAATCTTTGTTAATTAATTACTGCTTAATTAATTACATTTTTGAAACATTCTCTTGGAAAATTCTTTTCTACTGTAAAATGCCTTAAATCGATATCAGAGTTACGTAATGGACATTTAATGATAGAGAATATGGTCCTATTAGGGATTGAAGCCCATAAGGGTAAGAGCAAATTAAAAGTATATATAAAACTTATACATGTAAACACCAGTGACAAGTATCCTAAGGAAATGATGTTAAGTTCTGGGTGTAGTAAATCTAAAGAAGATTGAGACACCCGGTTCTTATCTATCAATAGGAACCTAGGGGAGAAACACGGTGCAAGTAGTACCTTACCAAGTCCCCGTCTCTAGTACGGTGTGATTTACCTTCAGACAGAGCTGTCTTTATAATCATTCCAATCATTAGCTCGGACAAAGTAAAAGGAAAACCTACATATCCTTTGTAAGAACCTGATCACACGTTACATAGGAAATATCTTTAAAATCTTCTTTTCAAGAACAACTAAGCCATAATTATTAATCATATTATGTAGAAGCAACCTTAGAAATTGTAGAATCAAGTTTGTTCAAATCATGACCCCAAGGGGTTGGGGGGGGGGTCATCTTGAAAAATCTTTTGCTCAAGATCAGCAAAGCCATGATTATTCATATTATTATAGAAGCCTTCTAAGGTTTGTAGATTTCATTTTGTTCAGGATGGGTAGGGTAGGGCCACAATGAAAGATCAGAGTTTTACACAGGAAAAGATAGAGGAAAAAATCCTTAAAACTCTTCTGTTTAAAAAAATCAAGGTCATGATTAGTAAAATTGATATGGAAACATACTGAGGTAGTTTAAATTAAAGTATACCCCCCCCCTTCAATACTGAACTGATTTCTGTTTCTTCCTAGCCAATGTGCTCAGGTGAGCGATTTGGCCCATGGACCTCTTGTTAATATTATTTTAACTTTCTAATTTTATGCATGCGATTTCTTGTTACTTCTTGTCTCGAGTTCTGGACCATTTTCTAAATTCAGTGTTACATTTTGTCCACAGAAGATCTGGAGAACGGTAAGAGATATCAATGTCAAACTTTCAGGGATTACAGATCGTGATATATACCAGAGTTGTCGCCTCTTTTTGTTAGTTGTCGGCTCATATTTGCCTCATTTTGACTCTGAAACATTGGTTTCGCTGGCATAATCATAAGCGTAGTGGATTTTCATGAGGGCGACCCAATTAAGTGCAATTCAAAGATCTGCAGATTTTTTTCTCACTAATTTTAGCCTAAATGTACGTTTTTATCTTTAAATTATATGTGAAAAGACCTCAGAAGATAAACTAGAAATCTTGTAACATTTGTTACATTCAGAGCTTTACAGCTTGTATGTATTCTTTTCCCCTTTGATTTGGACAGTATCTCTAATCTCGGCAGCACTCAGCACACCTCGGCCGGTGACGGAATCAGCCGAGGTTTGCCGAATGATCTCAGCAGCAGAGTCGAAGTTTACGGAGACAGCCGAATCTGTTAAAATTTCACTTGGTAGGGCTTATGTCAGAAAACAACTAAAGAAGAAATACAAGGCAAAGAAATTTTCAAGAATTATACGGACTGATAGGTTTAAGTCAGTTTGCTGTTTAAAATTGTTGCTAAAGATGTTAAGCTGTTGTAAAAGCTCTACTTGTATTAAGTTTGTTATCATTTATGTATGATAGCCGAAATATGGCTGAAATATTGCCAACTCAAAAGACGAATAATGACCCCCATAGAATAATGACCGGGGGATCATATTTCAACGACAAAAAATGACCCCCCAGCCGTAGAAAAAATTAATTTTTTGTAGAAAAAGAGACCTAGGGGTCATTTTTTTATGTGTGCGTCCTATAAAAAATTGACCCCCGTTGAAAAATGACCCCCTTTCCATTAAAGTGCATGGTACAAAATTTATAACGGGTGATTGATGTCAAGGTTCGAACCTCAATGTTTGATAATCTTCTTTATGCCATTTTTGCATGACCAACACTGGACAAACGCACAATTAAAGTGCAATAAAACCGCATTACATTTACCTGCATATTTCTATCTTTTAAGGCTATTGTGTTCCCAGCACGTATTGAAAATCGCAAAATGGTTACTATTGGTTATAACTGTTAACGCAATTTCCCTTTATGACTGTCTTCCATTTGTTTCATATTTGAATATTTGACTGATTATATATAAACATTCATAGCTAAATAATAGACAAGCGGGATGTTCTGGCTTTTTATTGGTAAACATGTCTCCCTAAGTAATCAGCATGCTTTGAGTGGGATCAACTTTAAAAAAAAATAAATAAATGAAAAATCCTCTTAAAAATGAAGGGGAGAAAAGAATGAGATAAGTTTTCAGACATAAATACGGAAAGTTATGCAATGTAATGTATATGTATATTTTGAATGACATAAAAAGTCGAGCAAATGAGGTAGAATGTATCGAAAATGACGTGATAACTCGTGCGAACGACATACTGTGGATATATATATATATATTTAATGAAAAAAATGGTGAAGATAAAGACGAGTGATGATTTTACGGGAATTCCATTGTCGAATTTAGTATAAAAACAAGGGCTAAACAATTGACCCAATTTTAGGTTATATTTGTTGACAGGGTCATCGATACGACCATTGAATCTACGAAATGCTGACTTTAAACGAGGTTGTTGAAACCCCTGTAACATCAACTTACATGTATCTGTCAGTAGCCTGTCTCGATTTAAAAATTAATCGTGCTCTTGGGTATCGAATAAGTTGGTAGACGTAAACATTATATGCAAATGATTGCAGAATATTACCTCATAAATAAGGAAGATTGACAATAGAAAAGGCTGAAGACATCCCGTTTGTCAGACAATTTAGTTGTTAGTTGGTCTTTATCGTCTATAGTCAGTAGAAGCAGACATGACAAAAATAAGAAGGACATAAAATTTCTGCATGTCTGAAATATATACAATCTTATAATGTGCATTCAATTTTATTTATAAACAGTGGTCTACTCTATGGGAATTTCTTTTCAAGTATATAGAAGTAATACGTACAGGAGAATCCGAGTAAAATGTACATTCAAGTCTGGTACAATGTAACATGGTCGTCTGAGAATAGGATATATACATGTAAGAGGAATATTTTTTAATCCACTTTAAAACAGTGATACATTTAACAACTCGATATGGAAACATTTTCAATACAGTGTATATTGAAGTGGATTAATGTTTTCAATTTATAATTAAAGACAGACTATTTTACTGACCTTCAAGGTGAATACACGTATAAGGATTTATTTTTCCTACATTGACCTAAAAATAGATTGAAAACAATTCTGAAAAGTTATTTCACCTGTATCTGAATTCTACTCAAGTGAACATAATATTCAGGCACAAAGAATCGGAGAAGAGGGAGGGATTGTTCCCCTTTTCTGAATGTAAATTTTAGCAATTTCTAATTTGAAAATGTTCATTGAAAGTCTTGTAACCACCCCCTCTTTCTTATACAGTGTAGTTAAAAAAATCTCTCCTACTTGAGTGAACATGATGATCATAGCATTCAGGAACATAGAATCAGGGATGGGGTGTCCACCCCTTTCCATTTCCATGAACGTTTTTATTTTCTTAATTGTTTCGCTTGAAAATGGTCATTGCAAGTCTGGTTGTCCTACCCCCAACTTTTTGGTACAGTAGAGTAAAAGAAAATCCCACTTACATCAATAAACTTTTTGAGGGGTTCATCAAAGATATTTTTAACTAAAAGTATTTTTTTTGCCTCTTATAATGCGCCTTTTCCCCTTTCGATGCTATGCCTGACATTTATTTTTTTCTACATTGCACCAAAACTAGATTTCAAATGCAAAATTAATACTGGTTATGCTTATGTTAACTCCTATTCTTTCACTGTGTTTGGTTAGGACTTGAGCAAATGTAAACAAGAAACTTGACATGTCTGCTTAATCAGTTTGTATCAATATCTTTGAATCATATAATAAAACAATTATTGCTGTTTTTCTGTCAGGACGATTAGTGATTTTCCACCATCGAAAAACAATGCTCTCCTCACTCTTTGAACTCGATAAATCTTTAACTCCACTAGATTCTGAATCATTGAATTGACCTTAAAAATAGCAATGATTGTATAATGTAATGAGATCAATATATCATCGATTTATTCCCAAAGAAGCTCAAGTGAGCATTTTGGCCAACAGGTCTTTTGATTTATTATTTTTATTTTGCCCCCTAAAAGTTTCAACTTTAATCCGCTTAAATTCACAAGGGGTCATTATTCTACGGGGGTCATTTTTCTTCACGTGGGATATGCAGGTTTTTAGGGTGATGACACTTTTTCTACGGGCAAAAGGGTCATTTTTCGACGTCGAATAATGACCGGGGGTCATTTTTCGCCGTTGAATAATGACCGGGGGTCATTATTCGACGTCGAAAAATGACCCCCGGTCATTATTCTATGGGGGTCATTATTCGTCTTTACACCGGCATAAAAAAATAACAGATGATCAATTAATAATTTATGTAGAAACTATCGAAATTTTAAACCTGCACTGCTGTATAAATACTACGATAAGAGTATAGAATAAAACTTTGAAGACGGAGAAAAATACCTTTAATGCTTGTATACCTCTGTAGATTTTTAAAGACCTAAATAAAGCAGCCGAAGATAAAAGTTTGATACCCGAAAAGATAAATGGTATATATGTAATTAAAGCTTTATAAAAAGATTTAAAGGCAGAGATTTTTTACCAGGTGGTAAATTCCAGGTGAGGGAGGGGCTTATTTTGTACAGGTGTGAATGCCTTGAGGGCTAGCGGTCTACCTGTGGTCGTTTGTCTCCCAATACACAGTAGAATACCCAAGAAGTCTAACTTTACCTGTGTTGGGATTTTGAAATGATTTTAAATTAGAAATAAAAAGTTATAAATAAAGTTTAATCTCAATAATTTTTATAAATTTGTCATTGAATGTGTGTCAAAGCATCCCCACCAATTAAGATAATATTATTATTTAAAGTATTTGTTGAGCTTTGAAAAAAAAAGTTATACCTAATTCTGATATATATTATCATTATGAATATCATAATTATTTCAAATAATAAAGGTGTGTGTATATATGAATATATTGTCAAGCTAAAAATTCCATAGTAATGCAGCTTCTTTATTGTTTATACTATGTGTGGTTAATATCAAAGGATCAAAAAATTAATTTGAAGGTCACCACGAGTGCCACACAAGGTGTACAGGGTATACACAGGGACGAGTAAGTAAATGTCAATCAAGTTCTAGCACCCAATGATGTACCTTAATGCATTTGATTTACAGCGGTACACAGACCAGGTATTTTTGAAGGCGGTGCTTAAAATCTCTGCCTTTAAATAAGACAATAGTCTGTTCTTAAGAGACAGCGTACTTGTACATGTATTCATAAGAGAAAGTTTCATTCCTAACCTTGATAATAATATCGGTAAAGTCTTTGGAACCCCAAAAAATATACAAATGTTTTCTCGAAAATGATCTTGTTGTTTTAAGTGAAAGGACAAGGTATGGTACCGCCGAATATGGCCCCTTATTTGATATTAAAATCAGAACACAATTAAAACTGTGATAGTTTGTAGTTAAGAACTTAAAATAATGCTTGTTTTCAAAACAGCACTAATTCTGATTCAAAGTTTACACGGAGGCTACAAGAGGATGCAAAAGTAGGACATTTTCACGAATTTCCTCAGTTCTAGTGGAATTTCGTCAAATTAGACATACTTTTTACTTCGGGAAAAATAGAGCACAAGCATGCCTATCTGAGATTTTTATACACAAGATGCATCTGATTCTAATGTATGAAATATATAAATTTAGTAGATAGGCAAGCTTGTGCTCTATGTTTTCTAAAACAAAATGTGCTGTAAAATCGATGAACAATTGCATAAAAATGAGAAAATCCGGAAAGTGACACATTTTCTGACCTTTCTGTGACCTCTGTGTACCCCATAACTTTAAACCAATATCTCATTTTGTGGCAGGGGTGACAACAGGGTTATATTCTAAAAGACACCCCAAACCAGGGGCCAAAAAGGGGTCTTAGCCTACCTAGTCCTTTCAGGAAATATGCGTAATCAAATTAACTTTGTTCGTCGCAAGGAAAATTTATGATACAAAGATAAGATTTGGTAAAGGGTCCTACAATTGGAAAATAAACAGCTGGATTTAATAAGATACAGCTGTATTGAAATGTATCAATGAACTTAGAAAAATATCCTTCTAGCGACCAATCAAAAGGATTGTAGACTGACTGACCGTTTTATTTAAAACAAATTCTTGCAGACATCTGACTCAAAACAATTTATTATTACTCTTGAAAAGGAAGTTTAAACTATTAACATTATCGTCAACTGATACCAAGGTTATATAAACATTAACTATAGCCAAAAATGAAACAATTTCTTTGAAATGTCTAATTTAGATGCAGGAACTAAGTATGAGAGTATACTTATTTTTATGTTTGTTTTATTGAATTTTGTATGTTTTCCAAATACACAGAAGCACTCAGCATTGGCCATTCTCCGTTTGCTGTTTTGAAAAAAAAAATGTTTTTCAAAGATATAAGGCAATATCACTATATATTCAATAGAGCTCTTCCCTAACACCAGAACCACTGACCTAGGGGCCATGATACTTACAATTCAGAAAATGTAGCCCTGTTCATCATAAGCATACACTTAGTATATAAAAAAATACTCAGGAGCAAAAAGAAGGATTTTTAAAGAAATAATGCATTTTCACTATATAAGCAATAGAACCCCAGACTCCTTTACGCCAGAACCCTGACCCAGGGTTCATGATATTCATAATTTTAGAAGAGGCAACTTTGCTCATCATAATTGTGCACTTAGTTTCTTTTTTTAATTTACATGGGGAAAGAAGAAGATTTGAAAGAATTTATGGAATTTCACTTTATGATCAATAGAGCCCCACCCTAACTACATAATCTTGGGCCATGAATTTCATAATTTTGGTGAAGGTCTTATTGTTCAGTGTATGCTATAATCATCACAACAGTTTGACTGCTTGATGTCCAAGGGTAGAGAAGATTTTTGAATATTAAATTAGTTATGATGGTTTCGGTCCCAAAACTCAGGTCCCAAGGGTGTAGTGACTAATAAATTCAAAATTGTTGTCCCCACCCCACCCCCCTTTGCCGAAAGATGCTCTATATCAAAGTTTGTTGTTCAGCGGTTCTAGAGAAGATGTTGTAAATATTGAAAAGTTTAAAATCGACGAACAATGGACGACGCACGAAAACGGAGAATGGCCAATGCTGAGTGATTCGGGTGACCTAAAAAGGGAATACGTAGAAAAGAAACACAAAGAAAAAATGCCATGAAAGGAAAAGGTGAGTTATAATGCCACGAAAACATTAAAATTATATGGATAGATTTAATTGAAACAGGTAAAAAAATCTTAAATAAATGTGAGAAGGAAAGTTGATTATGCGTATATTGCAGCTCCGATAAGAAAACCTTTAATCAAAATTATTCATAAGTAATTAAGTGTTGTATTACCTAGAAAAACAATCAAAATGTTGATTTCTAGTTAAAGTTTAGTTTTTGGCAACACTTTCTCATTGTTAAAACCTCAATATTTACTATTATAATAGTAATACTCTTTTCAAACTTAGTGATTTCCATTGTAATTAAGAGTTAATAACATTTACATATAATTATTGTACAATATGAGTTTACAATCATGAATAAACTAAATTTTTTTGACATAAAAATGGTGAAAATTTGTATTTAAGAAATTACTTCTATTGTAGGAGAAAACGTTACCACAAGCAACTTTAAACTACGTCTAAATTAACGAGAGTTATTGCATCTCCCTAATAAAAATTTACTATCATGAACTAATGTAGTTCACTAAAGTAAAACCTTTGGCACAGATTTACTATGAAACTTTACTCTGGAACTTTTTTGAGATTTCGAAGCTTAAAATCTCCTTAATTCAATAATAGTGATCCAAATTTTGGAAATAATAAGTGAATATACAGGTAATAGTCTATTTAATCTAGAAAATGTACATGTACGAATTGAAAAACAAAAAATATAACACTCTGAAATCCATAGTAAAAATACTTTGATTTATTATAGTAAAATCTTTGATACTATAGTAAACTATAGTTAACTATAGTAAACTATACTTAACTATAGTAAACTATTGTAAACTATAGTTAACGACATATATAGTAATTTTTGTTAGGGCTTGGCAGAGTTCCATTCCGTTAAATAGCAATATCTGTGTGGATGTTAGTATTTAGCGGAACGAAACGAACACATGTATTGATTGTTCCTCTCGAGAATTTTTCACTAATATGGAGACGCCACCACTTGCCGGTGGAGGGCTGCAAATTTTGACCTATGCTTGGCACTTATGGGCATTGAGCAGTGATGGATCTCTTTCGTCCAGCACCTACTGCGACACGGGACCTCGGTTTATACGGTCTCATCCGAAGGACCTGTCTCCACGTCCCACAGTGGGATTCGAACTCGCGATGTAAGGATCAATTCCTTACTCCGAGACTTTAGAGCGAACGCTCTAACCACTGCGATACGCGGGCGACCGAACACATGGAAATTGAAACATAATGAAACATAATATATGAAAAAAAAGATGTTGTTTTATAAATTTCATTTTTTAAAATTAATAATTGAGGTCTTGTCAGTTAAACTAATTTGCGTAATAGGATATCTCGAATCACAGAGAATTCATGACAGCTTGGCTAATACATATAAATGCATACACATAGAGTGAAAATATCTTTATCTTGATATCGTAGGGAAACGAGATACAGTAACTGGCAGATATTTTAGTGAGAATTGTAGTTTTCTTGATTTTATAGGACCAGGTCATGAAATTATGGCTGATAGAGGAATATTGATTAGAGATTTATTGCTAGAAAGGCACACAAACTTTGTACCAAGAAAGTTTATTCTTGCTTTGACTTAAATTCAATTAAAACTTCTATACATACAATTTTGATATTTGGCATATTTTTGCATATTTAATTATTTGAATGCTATAATGCTATACCTTTTTATCGGAATTTATTGGATTTTGAACAACTGTAAATTTGAAGTATTTCCTCATGCTACAAGTCTGTCAGTAGAAAGAAAAAGATAAAATGGCATTTTCTGTCAGCAGTGGTAAGAATATAATTCGCCGCGATTGTGCGAAATTTCATCTAATACTTTTTGAAAATACCAGTGTTTCAGTTTAGTTGGCCTTTGCCCTACTTTCCAAGAACCTTCCAAGCCGTTTAATTATTTTCAGGAGGCCCGGGTTTGATACTCTTTCGCCGCGACGACGTAACCTTCGCCACGCTCCCGACACTAGATGTGACTCCTATTTAATTTGAGTTAAGGTCAACGGTAAAGGTCAAATTATACATAGCTAGGATATTATTGACCGAACAACAATTTCTTAAGAAGCCTTTGCTTGACAGATGTATATATATATATACATCAACACAAGAGAGATATGAAAATGCTAGGATATCTTCCTTTAAACAGAGGACAACTCAGAGAAACGCAAGGAGTAAGTCACTACAGAATTCCAGGAATTCTTTTTTCGGACAGGGTTGGACTCAAACCAAACGAAAGAAATAATAAACTGTCCTGAAAACACAGAGAACATAGTTTCTACAGAACCCAAAATTATCAATCTATCACAAAGAGACTTAAATAGTGATGAAATAAAACTTTTAGAACATGGTTTAAAATTCACGCCTACTCCGAAGTCTGATAAGGTTGATGCCGTCACGGACACAGAAGAATTCTGCCGAAAATTACGCTTGAATTAATTCTTTCAAAATCAAACCAATAATGATATATCTCTAGTTAAAAATAAGAAGGGTTTTAAGCCACCGCTTAATAGAGATAAACATTTGGAGGACTATATCTCATGTCTTAGAAAGGCAGCTCACTTCAACATGGCGGATAAAAAGGTAACATCAAATATTCCACATAATCAATATCAAGCAATGCAAAATCTTAAAAGAGACCAAACAATTGTTATCAAAAGCGCCGATAAAGGAGGAGCTATAGTAATTATGGACAGAGAACACTATAAAGAAATGTCCCTATCTCAACTCCAGGATAATCAGTTCTATAAGAAACTAGAGCAAAATCAGGATCGGCAAACTATGCTTAAAATAGCAAACCTCACAAAGAAGTTTCAAAGTAACCTCACGAGAAACGAAATTGAATACCTTACGAATTTTGTAGTTAAAACTAGCCATTTTTATGGTCTTCCCAAAATACACAAATGTAAAGAAATCCAGGAAAATGTCAAGAAATATAATTCTACGTACATAAAACTTCCTAGACCAATTTATCTTAAACTGAGGCCCATCATTGCAGGTCCCGCATCTAGTACACAAAGATTAAGCAATCTGCTAGATATAATCTTAAAACCACTGTGTACCAAAGTGACCAGTTATGTTCGTGATGATATGGATTTCCTCAACTATATTCCACAAACAGTACCAAGAGATACACTGCTTGTTAGTTTTGATGTTACCAGCTTATATACTAATATTACGCATGATTTAGGAATTGAGGCAATCAATTATTGGTTGGATAAATATCCGGAAGAAATCGACGATAGATTTCCCGCAAACTTCATCTTAGAAGGACTTAGAATTTTACTAGAGAATAATAATTTTCTCTTTGATGACGAAAATTATCTACAAATCAAAGGTACTGCCATGGGCACCAAGGTCGCCCCTACATATGCTTGTTTAGTTATGGGATTTCTAGAAGAAAAACTTTACACTATTTTACCGGAAACGTTTGATCTGGACTTTACGCAGTACATTAAAGAGAATTGGGAAAAGTACTTGGATGATTGCTTCATCTTTTGGACAAAGAGTGAAGAGAATCTTAGAAAATTCCATGCGGTCATTAATGAATTACATGATTCAATTAATTTCTTAAATGACATGAATCGTGATTCACTTCCTTTTTTTTTTTTAGATATACTCATAATAAAATACGGAGAGGATATTTCTACAGACCTATTCTGTAAAGAAACAGATACTCACCAATACTTGGACTTTCGTTCCTGTCATCCGTCACATACAAAAAGGAACATTCCATACAATATGGCCAGACGTATTTGTACCATTGTGACCCAGCCTACCCTACGCTTGAAAAGACTCCAAGAATTAAAACAACACCTGAGGCGACAAAACTATCCAATAAACCTTATTGAGGACGGAATCAACCGGGCAAGACACACCAATAACCCAATTAAGAAAAAGTCGCCATCCAGAGGTAGTAGTTCATTCATTAAAAACCTGTTGTTGTCATCCCTGTTACGAAATGACTAAAATGATTATTGATTCTAATTGATATTATATACAGAGGTCAAGGGAGGGTAACCAAATTTATCAATTTCCAAATTTCCCCCTTTTTAACCAAATTTTCTTCAAATACAAAACATATATTGTTGCAGAAAACACAGAGCAAAAGATTGCCTATCTATCAGATTTATATAATTCATTCAATTCAATTTATAAAATCTTAGATAGGCAAGCTTGTGCTCTATGTTTCCCGAAGTGAAAAGTATCTCAAATTTAATGAAAGCCCATCAGAGTTTAGAAATTCGGTAAAATGTTGTAATTTGTCACCTTTTTGTGACCTCCTTGTATTCTTTGAATATAATTTAATGCAGGTTTTAAAACAAGCATCATTGAAAGTTCTTACTTGCAAAGTTTCACAATTTTATCCGTGTTCTGACTTTTATATCAGATAAGGGGCCAGATTGGTATTTACCATACCTTGTCCTTGGTTGAGAATGACTTTAAACAAATTAGACCTCACTAGGAGTTTGCTAAATAAAATGAATCAACACTTTTTTCATGTTTCAAAGATAACTGTACTAAATATATCAATTCTGTTTATGAAAACAAAGCGCAAATGATTCCTTTCTTCATCATAATATTATAATTAAAATGTTTCTTTCAATGGTCATTAAAAACAGCAACATTAGGCCAGATGCAAAGTATACGAATAGAACGCATGAAGTCGTAAAAATTTTGAATTCCCAAGATATTTATGTTGGAAAAGCCAAGATTAAAGTTGGAATGAGCAGTGCAACTTTGAAGTTGGGAAAGTCAAGATTAAAGTTGGAAGTACCAACTTTAAAAAAAAAATTTTCGTGGCACTAAAACGCTTCCATAGCTAACGGGAGAAATCAATCAATAGATAAATTATAGGAAGTATGTATTACAAAAATAAAACATTTTTCCGGGTTGATAAAACGCACGGCGGCATACTAGCTGTTATTTGCAGAAAAATAAAACCCAATGCTTTGTTAATCAGCAACTGCCAGACAGTATAGGAAGAGACATCTGCACACAAGGCAAAAGCTGATTTTTTTTCCTTTCTATTGGTTCTTACAGAGTTTTGTGTATTTGCATTTGCAAGGAATTCAGATTATGTAGTCGACCAAAATTTAAATGTAAATCGTGTTTTTTTCCAACTGTCTGTGATATCATTAGAGGTACTCAGTGACAGATCCAGAGAGGGGTTCTGGAGATTGGAATCCCCTTTATATTTCGCCAAGTGAACGCACGCAGAGAGAGAGAGAGAGAGAGGTAGGTTGGATAATACGTATACTTATCAAAACTTATGGAGATGTACATTTAGCAGTGGAGTCGTGCATTACGCGATGTTACTGGCAGGTTCAGCTTAAGAGTGTTTATAAATAACTCATAGTTAATTGATTTTGGTTGAATTGCATGAAATTAATGGAGGAGGCTTATTCCGCAAATGGCCATAAATAATATTTTGACACATGTAAATCCCTATTTCTCATACGCGAAATCTTCATGTAACTATGTTGACGAGCAGTTAAGGTTAAAGTTTTTCAAAAGTAGGTCAAGTTCAAAATCAAATGTGCACTAGGGAAGATCTTGTCTCAAGAAATACATAAGTGAAATCTTAAAGCCATAGCATCATCCATTCAAAAGTTATGGTCAAGGCTAAAGTTTTTCAAAAGTAGGCCAAACTCCAAGGTAGAGGACAAAGGGTAAATGTGTTGGTTTGGTACCCTTAGGGAATGTCTTGTCACAGGGAATACAAATGTAAAATATGAAAACCATTCAAGTTAAGGCAAAGGTAAAAGGTTTTCAAAAGTAGGTTAAGATCAAAGGTCAAGGTCAAAAGGTCAAAATTGTTGGTTTCCAAGGGAAGGTCTTGTCACAAGAAATGCACACAAGTAATATGAAAGCCCTAGTACCAATTGTTCAAAAGTTATGACCAAGGTTAAAGTTTTTTCAAAAATAGGTCAAACTCCAAGGTCAAGGTCAAAATTGTTGGTATCTAAGGGAATTCTGAAACCTTATTGCACATCTACAGGACACCACCTATCATATTCCAGAAGATTAATTGGTTACTGATTTAAATGTTAAAGGAGTTTTAGGAAGAAGAAAGTGTGACAGACGGATGGACGGACGGACCAGGGTAACAACAACATACCTTTAGAAAGTGCGGGTATAATCAAAGACAAATTTTTTCTTTCACAATACACGAGCACGATTTTTCTTTTTGCGATTAAATCTCACGGTTTAATATATTTGTTCAGCAATTTCAATATTCTTGTTTTTAAATAATTGAGTCTTAGTGATAGAAACTTAGTGTGAGTTTTTGGTATTTATTGCAGAATATGCCAGAAGTTATTGAAAAAGAGTGGCGGGTTAGAAGTTGTTATAAGTATATTTTCTGGAATATAAATATATTAACATCTAGTACTTTTGGAATTTAAACGTAGTTCAAAAGAGCTCGATCGGTCGCAATCTCTGCTCATATTCCACTTGCTAATGATAAACATGATAAGGTCTCACATATTTCCTTTCCTACATTTACCTTCACTATTCCTCCCTTCAGCGTTTTTATTTATGACTGAATTTTAAAAAAAATTCATTTTATTTCAATGTATAATAAGTAATATTCGAAACTCAATTTCATATCTCATTCTGGCGATCTTTGGCTATATACCATTTTCGAATCATGTTTTGAAGAAACTTCCGTAATTAAATAATAGAGGGAATATGCGTAGGGCCGTAGTAAATTATTTTTTGTGGTAGCGGCTGCATGAACTTTTTCAACGCAGTTAAAATACAATGTATAATTAAAGCATAGAAATTATGGCGTGTAAAACGTTGCTTTATTCGATAATCTTGTGATGTATATTCAAAATCTTTTGATGTATGTTCAAAATCTTGTGATGTATATTCAAAATCTTGTGATGTATATTCAAAATCTTGTGATGTGTATTCAATATCTTGTGATGTATATTCAAAATCTTGTGATGTATGTGCAAAATCTTGTTATGTATATTCAAAATCTTGTGATGTATGTTCTATAATCTTGTGATGTATATGCAATATCTTGTTATGTATATTCAAAATTTTGTGATGTATGTTCTATAATCTTGTGATGTATGTGCTATATCTTGTGATGTATATTCAAAATCTTGTGATGTATATTCAAAATCTTGTGATGTATGTTCTATAATCTTGTGATGTATGTGCAAAATCTTTTTATGTATATTCAAAATCTCGTGATGTATGTTCTATAATCTTGTGATGTATGTGCAATATCTTGTGATGTATATTCAAAATCTTGTGATGTATGTTTATAATCTTGTGATGTATGTGCAAAATCTTGTTATGTATATTCAAAATCTTGTGATGTATGTTCTATAATCTTGTGATGTATGTGCAAAATCTTGTGATGTATATTCAAAAACTTGTGATGTATATTCAAAATCTTGTAATGTATGTTCAATATTTTGTGATGTATATGCAAAATCTTGTGATGTATGTTCTATAATCTTGTGATGTATATTCGATAATCTTGTGATGTATATGCAATAATCTTGTGATGTATGTGCAATAATTGCATTTTGGGTAATATGACGCAATAATGTTCTAGTTAAGTAAGGACAATTTTCATTGGTTGGAAATAACGAAAGTAGCGGGGTGATGCATACGTAGATCAATTGGACTTTCATTTCTTTCGTTTTGATCGCCGAAATATTGCCGACTCGGCGTTAAGAAATAATTATCAATCAGTCTCTCGTTTTGATACAAAGAACAGAGACATAAGATATGGATTATATATGCAGGTATATCAGTGAGGAAGATATAAATGTAATTAACGTGATAAAGAGAGTGAAGTCCTCAAATCATCGAAAATCTTAATATTTCTAAATTAAGAAAAACAATAGCTGTTCATCAAGTTTTTTCTTCTCCTGTAAAAGAGCTGATCGGTAGTCTAGTAATACTGAAAACACAAAAAGATTATCTTCTTGTCATATTAATTAGGGTGATTACTTCCAGCATAATTCTATATTTGGAATACTCATGATAAATTTGAAGAGTATATAGAAGTTTAAGGCTTATCTAATTACAGTGTCAACTACACTCTATCTTTTGTATGTTTTTTTCTTCAGTTCGCAACTACTGTATACATCGATCACTTTCATATGATTTTCTCAGTGTATTACACATGCAGTGGGACAGCTGATTAGGTTTGACATGAGATATGGTGATTGGTCACCTGCAATCATGATTGCTAAAACTGATGACCAACTTGATGCAACCCAATGTTTAAACCCATGTGACCTAAACTTATCTCAAAGATTTTTTGTAAGCCTTCCAGTCATTTTTAAATATACAATGTACATGCATGCTTCACATGGAGAGTTGTAACTTGTTAGAGGAAGTCAGATAAAACCCCTGTTTTTCCCTGTCAATTGAAAAGCAAATTATCACTGTCTAAATCTTCTGCAGAGTTGTATCAGCTACAGCCTTGATAGATGCTACTAAAATGACACATTGAGACATTCCATCACATATAGATATGCTTGCAATGGCTTACTTATCTCTTACATAAATCATCATACTTCATAACATTTTGCTCAAAGCTAATATGTCCTGGCTCAACATCAGATGTTTGTCATAGTCCTACATAGTGAGGTTCAAATTCTAAAATCAGTGCAGGAGTCCTTAATTATCTTACATGTATCTGATGAAAGATTCATCATTCACTGAATCAGGACTGTGTCTAAATATACCTGCTTTTCTTTTATTCAGAGGTCAGTTCACTTAACTAGAGGCTGCATTGAGCTTTAAAATTGCCAGTGCACAACATCACTGTCAAGTGCCAATAAAACTATCAAATACTGAAATACTTCATTTTTGGTTTACTTTCACAGATATTTCAACTATGTTCATCTTGTTAACTTGCAAGTCCCTCTTTTGAAAGAAGTTGCATAATTTAACTTCAATATTATCCTTTTGTCACCTGTTCAACTATTATATACATGTACTAAGTCTATGTTCTCCCAATGTTCCTGATGGAAGTTTTGTATTTCGTAGATTCGTTATTGGTTAAGAGTGAAATTGACCCTTTTATGTGTTTTAAAAAATTCTTACACTCATCAGGTTGCCCACGTGGCGCAGTGCTTAGAGCATCTGCTCTAGATTTGCGTGGCGCAGTGGTTAGAGCATCTGCTCTAGAGTCCCGAAGTAAGGAGTTGATCCTTATGTCGTGGGTTCGAATCCCACTGTGGGACGTGGAGGCGGGTCCTTCAGATGAGACCGTACAAACCGAGGTCCCATGTCACAGTAGGTGCTGGTATGAAAAAGATCCCTCCCTGCTCAATGGCCCTAAGTGCCGAGCATAGGACAAAATTTGCAGCTCTCCATTGGCAAGTGGTGGCACCTCCATATGAGTAAAAAACACTCGAGAGGGACATTAAACAACATACAAACACACTTATCAGTTGGAGAGCAATCAATGGCAATGAGTACTTCACTTATTCCTTTGACAATATAAGTGTTTTAAATACACAGGTTACTTGTTGCAATATTTAAATGATCATGTTTTACAAATGAATGATTAAAAATTAGACATTATGCAGAAAGTGTATTTTTATATGTCACTGAACTACACATGTATGGAATTTACTACCAAATTTTGTATGTCCATGCACTAAAAAGGTACTGAATTGAAATTTTATTATTTTTTTTACAAAATCTCATTCACTTTATTTACATGTATCTCACATTTACATTGTCATATCAATTACTGAACAGAACAGAGACCAACATAGTTTGTCAAAGTTTCTAGTTTTCTCTTGGTTCTGGAATAAAGGTACTGTAGTAAAAATTTATAGCAGTGCAATATTTTTAGTACATTCCTTATCCTACACAATTCTTATGATAATGACACTGTTGACCAGGGTCCCAACCAAGAAGATGCAACATGTCTTGTTACACATGTGTTGACCTTGAATCTGGTGGTAGTGGGCAAAGTCAGTTTTCAGATGTAAAGAATCTTCCCCGTATTCTGAAATATGAAAATATAATTAGAATTTATGCAAACTAAGGTAAATTTTTTACAGATAAATTTCACCAAGTAGTCGGTGATAGCCCAAAGGAGCACTGGAGTAATAAACCTTTTTATAATATTATAAACAATAACATGTACCTAAGTATAAGTCTTTCAGATAATGGACTGCATCTTCAGCTCTTAATAATGCAGCAGAGTAGGTACACTTGACTTTCACAAACTTGGAAATTGCTGTCCTAGCATAGAGTCTGGTAAGATACTTCACAGAGAGGAGGATGCAGAACTAAATTAAGTGAAACACCTTAAGCACCCAATCAATTCATTGAGCCAAATTCCTGAAAAATAAACCAAAATATTTCAATCATTGAAAACTAAAACCATGTCCATAGTACGTGAATGCCCTGCCCAGTGTTCATTGTAATGCAACATGAAAAGAAATGTGCTTTGCTTCTTTGTTAAAGATGAGGTAAATGAGAGATATTGAGGTCAAGGTCACAGTGAAAGTTAAGTCAGAAAGATGTGACACAGTTGAATAGCTGTGACCAATTTGTGTTAGTGAATGAGGTTTAAAGAAAATCTTGAGAATAGTTTCTTTCAAACTAATATTAAAACAAGACTATTAGTAAAGTCAAAATGTCATGGGGAACGACAAGGTAAAAAATAATGGACAGAGTTGATAAGTTTTCACCAATAAGTTTTATTATATGTGATAAAGATAAAAATATCTTTAATGGTTTCTTTTAAATTGAGTTTAAAATAGTAAGGTCAAAAAGAAGGTAAAAAACAGCTAGTCTGCAGTTAATTAGTTTTTGCATAAAACAAAACAGTTTTATCTGATTTAACTCATTGATTTTTTTCATAGACATTTAAATATATAACATTACACTAAAATTTAAATTTCTTTGCATTAAGGACCCTCCATACACTGAAGGAAAAGATTTTTTGGACATTGAGAAAATTATATTGTGTAAAGGTGTAAATGTTGAGCTTATCCATTACATATTCAACATAGTGTACCTTGCATTTACCCCCAGGAAAAATGTTCAAAGACAATGAAGTACTGATGAACAAAAATCATTGTTGTTTACTTCAATGGGCAAAATACCAGCAAATTAAAGTGTTCAATCTATTCATCTTAGCCTATTAAAATGTTGTAAATGCTTTATTTGACCACAAATTAAGAAATAAACTGTACACATCAATTTATCTTATTCTAGATCAAAGGGCAGATTACTCTATCTGCATAAAAATACCACAAATCAGAACTCTTTAGTGTGCAGTGTATAGAGGGCTCTTAAAATGTTTGTACATGGCTACACATACTTTTTCTACATAAGTTCAGACACCCACTTGCAGATGTGCAAATGCATTACTTTTTTCAATTAAAATTAAGCACAGCTTCAAAGTTGGAGACAGTTATTCTTTGTGTCCTCATGACTTCCCCCATAAAATTTGTTCAATACCCCTTTGGTACCTTTGTAGTATTTAGACAAAATCATTGCATAGCATAACCAGACAAATGGAGCATCTGCTTCAGTAAATTTCAGAAAAGTCAAGGATCCTCTGTCATAAGAGCAAGAAGGATCTGGTGCTCATGTGACTCTGGCAGCTGAATCCAATCCATAGCTGAAAATATTAAAAACATTTAGTTGATGATGCCAATTAATATTTTAACTCTATAACCTGTGGTTCATAATTTAAAAAAAGTATAAAAATTGGGAATGTTTGCAATCTACACTACCTCAGGAAGCTTTCTATAAAGTTTCATTTTTTTCCTAGTAAGTTGTTCAGTAAAAGCAGATTTTTAAAGACTTTTATCCCCAATTGAAAGGCCCCATCTTACCATCCAGGGGTCATGATTTGTACAGTTTAGAAATTTCAAAACCTCATCACAATACATAAGAAGCTTAGTTAAGCTTTCAGGTCAGGTGAGCTAAAAAAAAATAAATCATTCATACAATGTTCCAAATTTTAACAATAAACCTGACAAGCCTTGCCAATATCTTTCTAAGGAAAATCCTGTACTTATTATCAAATGACATATCTAATGCTCTTTTATTTTAAAATATACAGAATAATATAATTAGAGTGTTTCAAAGAAGTGTAACCTTCCCTATATTGCATCATTAAAAGTGTAAATAATCTTAAGAGTGGTCAGCTATTTATTTCCTACTAGCATTATAGTTCTTATTGCCTGCTAAGAAAAAAAATCCATGAATAGTAAAGTGTGTAAGACTTTGATAGAAATACATGAGTATTTAAATTTCAATGTGTATGGTAACTATACATAATCCAGCAAGTACAGTGTCATGAGCTCATAAACATGTATAAATGCTAATTAATTATCGATACCCTACCTCTCAAAACTTAAAAGGCATACACATATGTTAAATTAAATGTCTGGAGTATTTTTTGTGAAGTAGGTCAAAGATCAAGGACATGTAGAGTTGTAGACTGTTCACATAATGTTGGTATTGACAACAATCAGTGCACATACTAAATAGCATATACTTACCTCTTAAATATCAAAAGCCTAACCGGATACATTCATTATGAACTATTTAAAAAAAGTATAGTCAAAGGTCACATTCAATGGTCTCAAAGTTTGTAACTATGGTATTTTACAAAAGTCATTGTGCGATGCAAATAATTTGTGCAAAATATCAAATCCAATGTGTGACAGACAGACAGCGGGTAAAGTGATCCCTAAGTGTCACTCTGCTTTGCAAGTGAGACAAAAATAGCAAGGATAATTTGTTTGTTTGTTGAAAAGTGATTGAAGGATCCTTAAAAGTAGAAATTTTTGTTCATTAATGTACTGTAATTTTTACCTGTATTTTAAAGGATTTATTGGACATATCTTATGCACCATGGTTTTTGTGTTCCATTGATGTCTTCAGATTTTTAAGCCAAAAACACTTTACATATGTTTTACATACACAGCATACATTTATATCTGAAAAAGAAAATAAAAATAAACTAGAGGCACTGTGAGCACTGAGCTCACAAAATGATACCCCCTGCCTCCCATGTTATTATAATGGCAGTCCATATTTTGCTATGGGAAACCTGAAATATGTGTCCGATTAAAAGCAAAATAGGGGTTGAAAATGGCACTATGTAACAAAGATTTTGTAAAAGTCTCATCAAATTTCATTCAGTGGTATAAGAGGAGATGCTGATAAGAAATGGTACCCCAAAGTATATATTAATGGATAGTTGTACAGAAAGATGGAGAGCTAGACGGACGGACACCCCCATCATTAACCCACCCCCCCCACTTTTCAACTGGGGAGTATAATAATTATAATTAATTTCATTAAAACAAATTAGTACAGAATACACAAGAATAATTAACTGATTCCGTTAATTTATACAGTTTCCATTTTAACCTCTTAACTGATTGAGGAAAAAAAAATCAAATTAATTTCACTTTACAACAGAAACTTGTAGATGTTCATTTAAATTATAAGTACTGTACATGTAAATCTTAATGCATATTTCATAATTACCCACACAACAGAGGTGCAGAGGTTGTTTCAAAATGATGTCATATGAAGTTATCCAATGGGCATTCAAAGTACAAGCAGATACTGCGTAACTAGAGTTGACTGGAATAAAAAAAATATAAAAATCATAGTGAAAATTTGGAAGTAAAGACCTGCCTTGATCCACCCACCTCCGGGGGCAGGGGGGGGGGGGTTAAAATAAATTAAGAAATGAATGTAATATTTTTTTTTGACCAAAGTATCAAACAAAAATTTGGACAGAAAACGTCATCAATGCGCGTAAGATGAAAAAGTTTTCCATCCAAATTTTTGTTTGATACTTCGGTCAAAGAAAAAATATTAGGCCACATTCATTTCTTCGATGGAAAAGTCATGGAAAAGTAAATTTACAATTTAAAAGGCTTAATCTAAAATGCGAAATCATGTATGCGTACAATCACTTTCTCATAAAAAAAATGTTTATGATCAGGATGATTCCTTTTTTATCAAAAGTGCACTCCTATACGTACCTACATGTACCTACAGTGACTTTGTACAACTTTCTTTTCATCTACGCCTGGATGGACATGCAGAATTTCCTCGTTGTACAAAAACTTTAGGACATGTTCACTGGTAACAGGATTCAAGAATTGCGCAAAAGTTATCGACTTATCAGTGTAAAATAAAGTTACAGACCCCAAGCCCGGACTGAGGACTCTCCTTTTCACAGCGTTTCTACTTTCACTTTGGAGACCAATGAAAAAAAAGTCCTTACAAAGGTTATCGAAATTAAGTCGAATATTACCCACAATGCAATTATTACATATACATCACAAGATTTTGCATATACATCACAAGATTTTGCATATACATCACAAGATTATTGAACATACATCACAAGATTATCGAATATACATCACAAGATTTTGAATATACATCACAAGATTTTGCACATACATCACAAGATTATAGAACATACATCACAAGATTTTGAATATACATAACAAGATTTTGCACATACATCACAAGATTATAGAACATACATCACAAGATTTTGAATATACATAACAAGATTTTGCACATACATCACAAGATTATAAAACATCCATCACAAGATTTTGAATATACATCACAAGATATTGCACATACCACAAGATTTTGAATATACATCACAAGATATTGAATAAACATCACAAGATTTTGAACATACATCACAAGATTTTGAATATACATCACAAGATTATCGAATAAAGCAACGTTTTACACGCCATAAGAAATAATATAAAATCTGTGAATACATAATCTATCATTTGCGATTTAGTTTTGGATTGAACAGTCTTATAAAATAGTCCTCTTTGGTAACACGAGCGATTTCATCCGATGTCCACATTTTGTAGAACGGGAAAATCTTAAAATTTCCTTTACCACACTCAGCGAAATGTTCTGAACATGGGGTTGCATCTGACAGTTTCATCCATAATATGTTGTTTGTGAACCCTAACTCGTGCGTTGAGTTGATTTGTCTGCCCTCTGTAATATTCTCCACAGGTAGGGCATATTCCACAGTAAATCAAATTTGAAGATTTACAATTCATACTAGTATTTGGTTTTAAAACTTTCCCGCTTTTAAGTGTAATCTGTTCGCCCTCCTGAATGAAATCACACGGTCCACATCGGGGGTTACCACACTTTTTAACGACTCTCTGGTTGCTCGAGGAAAATTTTGCTTTGGTTAATATCCGCCTCAGGTTTGGTGCTTGTCTTCTGCCGTTAATAATTGATGATTTATCCAGAAGATTTTTCATGTTTTCAGATTGTTCTAATATTGGAAAAAATCGTTTCGCTGAATTGAGAATATTGTGGTTACGTGGGTTATGAGTTATTACAAATGGGATGTTCTCTTCGTCGTTTTCCTCTGGATGGCGACTTTTTCTTAATTAGGTTATATGTCTGTCTTTTGCCCGGTTGATTCCGTCCTCAATATGGTTCATTTGGTAGTTTTGTCGCCTCAGGTGTTGTTTTAATTCTTGGAGTCTTTTCAAGCGAAGAGTAGGCACGGTCACAATGGTACAAATACGTCTGGTCATATTGCAGCTCATCCAACATGGCGGATAAAAAGGTAACATCAAATATTCCACATAATCAATATCAAGCAATGCAAAATCATAAAAAAGGTATCGTTGATCATGGAGATGTGAGTTAAGAACTTCTTTGAAAGGAATGCTACAGAGCAATATTTTTTTAGGTCTTCACTAATAACGCTAAAATATTTCTTTTTTGAAAATTGTTACACTTACTGATTATTCTTATGAATTCAAATGTTACTCAAGTTTTCTAGCATATCCTGGGTTGGGGTCGTACCTTTGTTTTAAAAAAGCTTAAACTTTTTCAAAGTCAGATTACATATACGACAATCTTTTTAAAGAAATAAAGTTCTAAAATTAGATCGTGAGATATGCGAACATCCCAGTGAAGTACAGAAATTGTGACCCCTGGTCTAGGAAGAACCATAAAATTAAAGAGGGTCACAGTTATACATTTATGTAGTCATCTGATATGTAAGAAAAATGTAAAGAAATAGTAGGGCGTATTAATGTGTAATTGTAATATACACAAGCATCTCCATGTGGTGTAGATTTAGTTTAGTTGAAACAAGCCTTTGTTTGGTTAGCCTAGGTTTGGACAGACAACAAAAGGTCAAAATTAAACATTATAAAATATTTTTAAAAATATTTTAAAAGCTTCGCAAAAACAACAGAGTCAAATTTATTCTATTACGTAATTCCATGTCGTGTACATGCATATTTTTTCTAACCGTAGCCCCTGGTACAATGGCTGGATTGCGACTAGGGAAAAAAGTTTTATGCAGAAATATATCGATCTTCCCAAGGACAGGCTAGGATGGCCGCATTTTTTTTAGGTTGACATTAAGCATCAATTTACTGCACATTGATAAGGAAGAAAACCTTGCCTGATATGGTGAACATCGTAAGGAATTTCGTTTATCCACATGTACACGTTGCTTTGAGTAGCTTATAGAATTGTGAATCTTATAGAATGACCAATTATTGTGCTAGAGGATAAAATACAAAAACTAAATAAAAAGCCTATAATGTGTTCGCACCCCATCCTCCTTTCTCCCGCTGGATTCATCTTTGCCATGATTATTTTAATGGGCTTACGTCCTTTTGTAAATATGTTTTAGTTTTTGTGAATGTTGTAATTTTTCCTCATTATTTGTATTTTGTAAAATATTTACCTTTTTTTCTTTATTTTTTATTTTACAAACAAAATATGCTTATAAATACTATATGCAGAATGGTAAGAATATTTCTGACTAACTTTGTATATTTTCAAATTCAGACTTGACATTACTTTAATCAATTTAAAATACATATCTGGCGTACACCTCATAATCTCATATCATGGTAGTCCTAACTTTAAAAATGTTTAAAAAGAAATATGAAGACGATGAACAGTAATCAATTGCCAACTTTTCCAAAAGTCAGTAACATCAAAACGTACGATTCTTCTACACTTTATATAACCATTCCTCACGATGAAGTAAAAAGTAGGTTTTTTTGATACCACACACAACTGCTTCTTCAAATAAAAATGGAAGTCGGAAATTTTCGTACCTTGTGATTAGTCAACAACCAAATTACTTTGTTCAATGTCAGTCTGACTCTACACATAAGAACTCTGAAGTTGATATTAAAAGGATGCTGGAGTTCCTCATTGACAACTTAGATGTAGGAGACCAGGTCTTCAAACAAACTGTTGGAGTTTGGTGGGCACAAATTGTGCTCTTTTACAGCTGATCTGTTTTTTTTTATTATTCCTTCAGCAAAATTTATTAAAAAGTTATGAGAAGAAGAAAGCACTTGCTATGGCCTTCAACTCCACAGTTAGACAAATCGAAGACGAATTGTCAATTAACAATACATGTAGTTACTTTCATTTTTATGTTGACTCGATATATCCAAGTGAACTTGAAATAAAAGACACCACAGAGTCTGCCGTATCTGTTTCATGTTTGGATGTTTTACTGACTATAGACGATAAGGGCCAACTAACAACTAAATCGTATGATAAACGGAATGGTTTCTATTATTAACTTTCCTTAAATAGATTGTAATAGTTTGCTATCACCTGCATATGGTGTTTATATTTCAACTTATTCAACAATCAAGAGCAAGCTCTTAGTCCGATCAATTTAAACCGTGACAGCCTATTGACAGATAGGTGGATGTTATAAGGATTTCAAAAAAAAAAAAAAAAACTCGTTTAAATTCAACATTTCGTAAATTCTTTGATCGTTATAATAACCTTGTTAGCAAATCTAACCAACCACTGGGTCGTATTTTTGACTGACGTGTTTCATACGAAATAGTAGACTTTTGTTTCTTTACAGAACTTGCCTACAGAATGTCCCGTCAACCTGATCAATGCATAGGACTCACGGCGGGCGAGTCAACAGGAGATGCTTGTTCATCCTGAGCGCCTAATCCTGCCTCTGAAGTTTCCATGGGTCCGTATTTGTTGCCATGTTTGCAGAATTGCGTTGTTTGTGGATTTTTTTTTTTTTTGATCGATCACTATTCGTTATCTTCACCTTTTTGATTGGAACAATACAAATTGGGACCAAAGCAAAGACGGACCTCTAAAAACATCAAATGTGGGATCAGGTGCCATGGAGGAGTAAGCATCCCCGTGTGATAAAAAATGACCTAACAATTTGTATGAAAAAGTCAGTCAGTTTTCGACTTAAAGATTTTTGTTAACAAGGTCATTGTATCGACCATAGAATTTGCGAAATGTTGTCTTTAAACGTAACTGTTGATGTCCTTGTACGTAAAGTATGCACTTGCATATCGAATCAACTGGAAAAAATAATCTCCATATGCAAGTGATAATAATATATTGCTACATAATAAGGAAAGTTGGCGATATAAAAGTTGTTAAGAGTTCCGTTGTTAGATCGTCATTATCGTCTTTTCCTAGTAAGATATATATCCAAATATGAAATATATGTATCAGACTCTTTGGTAATTTTTATTTTGAGTTCAAAGGGATATATCTAAGCAACGCAGGAATAGAAATGATTATTGTTGATTGATAAAACGTCGTTGATATATCTAAATGTTGAATGAATTGAAGGTCATAGCATGTAGAAGTTTTTGAATAAATTCTGCTTCATGAAATATGGAGATAACGAACACTGTTCAAGCTCACAGTCCATTTAAACAAAACAAATCGGGAGAAGAGCAAACACGGACCTTCAAAAACTTCAGAGGCTGGATCAGCTGCCATGGAGGAGTAAACATCCCCTGTCGACCGGTCACACCCGCCGTGTGCTCCTTGTCATGATCGGGTAAACGGAAAGATCCATAGAAATTCCAGTGTGTAAATAATGGTCTAACAATTAGTATGAACAAGATGTGTTTGTGAAACACTATGCCCCCGTACGGCAGCTTATGTCGAAGGTTAAAGTTTCTCAAATGCAAGTCAAAATCCAGGCCAAAAGATAAAAAATGTTGATACCAAAAGAAAGATCTTGTCTCGAGGAAAACACCTGTGGAATTTGAAAGACCTAGATACAACTGTTCAAAAGTTATGGTGAAGGTTAAAGTTTTTTTTAAATAAAAGTCAAACGTCAAGGTCAATGTCAAAGTGGTTGGTATCCAAAGGAAGATCTCGTCACAAGGATTACATATGTGAAGTATGAAAGCCCTAGCACCAACCATTCAAAAGTTATGGCCAAGGTTTAAGTTTTTCAAAAGCAGGTCAAACTCCTAGTTCAAGGTCAAAGGGTCAAAGTGGTTGGTATCCAAAGGAAGGTCTTGTCACAAGGATTACATATGTGAAGTATGAAAGCCCTAGCATCAACCATTCAAAAGTTATGGCCAAGGTTAAAGTTTTTCAAAAGTAGGTCAAACTCCTAGGTCAAGGTCAAAAGGGTCAAAGTGGTTGGTATCCAAAGGAAGGTCTTGTCACAAGGATTACATATGTGAAGTATGAAAGCCCTAGCATCAACCATTCAAAAGTTATGGCCAAGGTTAAAGTTTTTCAAAAGTAGGTCAAACTCCTAGGTCAAGGTCAAAAGGGTCAAAGTGGTTGATATCCAGAGGAAGGTCTTGTCATAGGAATACACATGTGAAGTTTGAAAGCCCTAGCTCCAACCAATCAAAAGTTATGGGCAAGGTTAAAGTTGACAACAGACAGGCAGACAAACAGACAAACAAACAGACAAACAGACAAACAGACAGACAGGACAAAAACAATATACCCCCGGGATCTTTCGATCCGGGGGCATAAAAACGTCAGTCAGCATTTGACCTAATAATAGATTTTATTTGCTGATAAAGTCATTGCATCGACCATAAAACATGTCAAATGATGACTTAAAACGATTCTGTTGATATCCTTGTTTCATCAACTTGTTAGTTAATAGCTTGCCTCGTTGTAAAAATTGATCGTACGTAGGGAACGCTCTTGTGTATCGAATTAACTGAAAGACATAAACCCCATATGCAGGTGATACCGTTATAATGCTACATAAGTAAGGGAAATTGACGATAGAAAAATTAAAGTTTTTACGTTTATCATAAAGTTTTGTTGTTAGGTTACAATTAACGTCTTTTTTTCAGAAAAAAAATATCCAAATATGGAACAGACGTGTCAGACTCTTTGGTTTCTTTTATTTCAAGCTCACTGGGATATGAATACAAAATAGTTTTACTAATACTGGGTCCCAGTTAGTACACTTTGGAATTCCAACAGATTTTGTGAAGAAGATGTTCAAAAACTGCATAGATATTGTCAATCAGAACTCGAGCATCTTTTTTTAAATATCAACTTGGGATTGACTGTGTCAGTCAGAATGTTTTTTAACAAAATTATTTTGCAAATGACAAATGACAATGTTAGTAAATTAATAGAAATAAATTTTATTTAATGAAAAAGCAGATGCCTATGATGTCAAAAAGCCTGGACTTTTATATATCGCGAGGAATGGTTGTATAAGTTGTTGCAATGTCGTACGTTTTGATATTTTGGTAAAATTTTGATTTCAAAATTTCTAAAAGTGCCTGGAGTTTTAAGCATCCACATCTGATTAAAACCACTTCTCGAATATATTTGCTGTACAATACTCAATACTCTTTCACTTCTGTTAATATTTTGGTGAGGAGTAAAAAAAAAGAGGCTTGAATATTTACTGGAAACCCGCTCTATATCTTTTTTGTGAGGATTTTTATGTGGTTTAGGAATGCAGTATAGGTATGGTAATTCAAATTCAATTTGATTCTTGGGAACATTAAAGATATTTACAACTGCATGGCATGTGATTTTGTAGAATTTCTTCTTTAGAAAGAGAACTATGAGTATAAGTTGGATTGCCATTTGCAGAATTAAATCAGAATTCCTCTAAAATACAATTGAAAATTTAAAATGGGTTTTACAAAGACATTGTTGTTATCTGCTTTGTCAGCTGGGACCAGTGCATATTGATTGTGTAATCTTTCTAAATTTTTTTTTCACTTCTGAATTATTGAAGACAGAAGGATAGATGGTTTTCAAACTGCTCCCAGTCGCTTTATATGAGATTTCAACATTCATCTGATACTTTAATTTTAATCCATTCTGACAAAGTGTTAAGGTCTTCTTTTTCATTCTTGGCCCGTTGCTTGGTGTAATCCTCCACAGAATTTATAATATTAGATTATACAAAGATTACACGATCAATATGTGCTAGTCCCAGTTGACAAGGCAGATAACACCAATGTCGTTGTAAAACCCATTATTTCAATTGTATTCTAGAGGAATTTGGATTTCATTCTGAAAATGGTAATCCAACTTATACTCATAGTTCTCTTTCTAAAGACGTAGTTCTACAAAATCTGCAAATAGTACTCATTGGAATTCCAACAGATTGTTGGGGACTTCATCTCCAAGCATCATGTAGATATTATCGATCAGAAAATCAAGCATATCTTTGATATCACATGTTTATGTTTATAAGGTAGAAGTGATCAAATGAGACATCGTACATGTTTTTAGGTTTATTGTGAGACCGATGTCCATGTCTCCGTTTAGGTCTCTGTATATTGTTAAAAAGTCCCATCACATTCACCTGGCTATACTGTGGACTTCAAAGATTTCCAACACTATCAACATTTAAAAAAGCATATAAAGGTTAAAAGATAAAGGTAAATCAATTTGTTGTAAAATTTGAATATGAATTATGGAATGAAAAAACTCTGACTAATTTGAATTAGCTTTCGGAGAACTGATCAAATATTGTGAGTTGATTTCTTTTACCATCCGACTTTAATTATTTCATTCGTTTCTTCGATCGCGAGCGCGAGAGGGGAAAGAGCACATTGTGCTCTTAATATTTCCTATTCTCTTACAAATTTTGAGGATGTTTCCTAGTAGTTTGTTCTTTCCCTTTTCTGTCAGTCTGTCTGTCACACTCATATCATGGAGTAAAATGGGTTATGTTTCTTATGGAAGCTTGTCATATGATCTATCTTGTATATTTTTGGATGAATTCAAATATTTTAGTTGTGCTAACCTTTTACTTGTATATCAAGGGTTTGAATGCTGCAAGCAACGTTTTTCCGAACGAGTGATCAAGGCAAGTTTTTTTTCAAAAAGATGTAATCCCTACCTTGAACAAACTTTCGTGGACGATGATTTCAAGAAAACGTACCATCGATAATGATGCAGATGCTGCATGTGACCTATATTTCCTGAAAGAGTTCGCAATAGATGCTCTATATATGTAGCAGCTCCACTTCCAAGTACTTAATAGTCCTGACTTGGGATGCATACTACCAATCATGCAAAGAATGCTGAATGTTACCAATATTTTATATTAAAAATTCGATTTCAATTCAATATGCCAAATTTATTTTAACATAAATTCCGAACCTTCGTTATCTGGGCTAGCATTACACAAGCACCATCTAGCGTTTCATTTTTAGAATTGCTATGCATTAGTTTCTCTGAAATGTAACAAACGCATAACTGAATTGGTGCCTCAAGAACCACTGGACCAGGAAAATAGAAAATTATGTGAAAGCACTGTAGATTAAAATTTGTTCAAATCATGGTACCTGGGGTAAGGGTTTGACCACAATGGGCGATAAAAGTTTTACACAGGAAAAACCTTTAAACTTTTCTCAAGAACTACGGATCCAGAAAAGATCAAACTTATGAGGGAACATCCCAAGGAAGTGAAGATTCAATTTTGTTCAAATCATGAACCCCGAGGATAGAGTGGGACTAGAATAAACAACCAAAGTTTTACATATGAATTTATAGGATATTGTTTTTTCAAGATCAACAAAGGCATGATTAGTTATATTAATATGGACGCATACTCAGATATTGTAGATTCAGGTTTGTTCAAATCATGACTCCGTGGCTACAATACGTGGTCAAAGTTTACATAATATATAGAACAAAAATCTGCTCATGAAGAACAAAAGGCCCTTAGTGACTCAGGAGAGCGTTGTGATCCATTGGCCTCTTGTTTACATAACTAGATCTGCTGTGATACAACTACAGGCCTTTACAGTGCCTAAGTATGCTTCCTTCCATGTTTTCCCCGAATCTTTACGGAGATGTCCTCTAAAGTGATATCATCCGTAGCTTTGTGTACATTTTGATGGAGGAAATTTTCTTTCCAAAAAATGTGGTGCAGTAGATGCAAAAGTTTTGGTGATTCCGAATTATTTCAGAATTGAATATAGGACACTAAGCCAATTATATTGCGGTTGGAGGATCTTGTGAGCCCTATTTGTACTCGAAAAATCTAAACTGGAGAATATCACCGTGTACAGAAATCATTCAGTTGAGAATAGAAACAGATTTTCTAATGACACAAAAATGTGGTTGACAAACAGTTTCACCAAAACGTTGAAACGAAGTCACATATGGATATTCAAAGCTTTCCTAAAATAGATGAAATCTTCAGCTTCGTGTGTTATACATGCATATTGATTGGTCGCCATTTTCTTGCGAGTAATTCTTAAACAAACTTAACATTTTTTTACTTACAAGATACGCAGATTTACGAACCATATCACTTAAAAGGTTATCAAAGAAAACTCGAGTTTCTTTTTCATAAATCTCAAAGATTCTAAGTTTTAATGGTTTAAGAACGTTTAAAAAAAACTACATTCAATTATCATATAATTTTTATTTTGAGTTTTAAGGGGTGTATATGACTTGTAAATTTGAAATTGTGCATTGGTGAAACAAATATAAGGCAATTAAACACTTTCGATATAAGTATGCCCCTCTCCCTTGAAAAAAAGGGGGTATTGCTTTGCATCTGTCGATTAGTAAGTCGGTAGACAAAGTGTTGTCACACAATATCTTGAGAACTCTTTGATTGACAGAATTTGGTACACTGGTACCCAGTGAAGAGTTAATGACCCTTATTGATTTTGAAATCACAAGGTCAAAGGTCAAGGGTCAAACGACTCTAGATATTGTCATTAAATATTTGAGAACAATTTGCTTGACAGACATGACATCAAACTTACAAATATATTGAGAACTCAATATCTTGAGAACTTTTTGCTTGACATACATCAAACTCGGTACACTGGTTCGCATGAGGAGTAGATGACCGATGTTGATTTTGAGTTCAAGAGGTCTAGGATGAAGGGTCAAACTGGACATTTAAAGATTTTACTTGTTAATATCTTGAGAATCCTTTGCTTGACGGACATCAAGCTAAGTACACTGGTTCCACTGAGGAATAGATGACCACTGTAGATTTTGAGGTCGAAAGGTCAAAGTTAAAACGTAAAACTTCTCTAGAGATAGGAAGATATTGTCCGCCAATATCTTGAGTACCTTTTGTTTGAGAGACATCAAAATTGGTACATTGGTTCCTGAGTTTGAGGTTACATGTACATGTACAAGATATTAGGTCATAAGTCAAACTGGACATAGGAATACATTGACAGCTCAATATCTTCAAACTTCTTTGTTTGACAGATATCAAACTTGATACACTGGTTCTCCTTGATGACCCCTATAAGGTCACAAGGAAAAAGGTCAAGGGTAAACCTGAGATAGGAATATATTGAATTCTCAAAATTTTGAGAACCCTTTGCTTGACAAACATCAAGTTTGATACAGTGGTAATCCCTCTAATATGTACATTACTCTTAACAATATATTGAGGTCTGATAGGGATCAAACAAAGAATTATGTTTGCTCCTGACTAGTAGATGGTCAATTGCTTTCATTATCATTACAGGCATTCTAAATTAAAGTTGTTGTCTTTTTAATATTAGACGGTCATGGTAGCCTAGTGTTAGGGCGTTCCCTTCGTGATCGGGAGGCCCTGGTTCCATTCTCAATCTGCGCGCCGCGTCAAACCTAAGTCGTAAACATAGGCAGTGACTTCTTTCGCCAAGCGCCCGGCCTTAGAAGTGAAAGTCACGAAGTCACGGGTCTTTTGGATGAGACCCCTTAAAAACTGAGGTCCTAGGCGTTGGCAGGATAAAGAATCCTTACTGCTCAATGGCCCTGAGTGCCGAGGGTATATATAGGTCTAAATTTGAAGCCCCTCGCCGGTATGATGACGTCTCTACATGAATGAAAAAAATTTCGAATGGAACTTAAAACAGCATACAATCAATCATTTTAATATTGGCACCTGGAGAGGAAGGTATATGTTCCTCAAACACTGTTTTAGAAAGATTCGCTTGTCTAGGATTTTTGAAAAAAGGGGGAGGCAAAAGGCCAGGGGTCTGCGCAAATATTAAAGATTTCTCATCTTAACTGAAACTTTTCCTCCCGGCAAATCTTTATTTCCAAAGACTTTTGGAAAAAGAAATATATAGAAGTATATGAAATTGTTTTCTTTGGATACAAACTCGATTTTTATTCCTAAATTTATGTTGATTACAGCTTAACAGCAGTGTCTACACTGATCAGCAATCTAGTGCGTACCTGCATCAGTTTTTGAAAAAAAAAATTATAATGATTTCATTTTTATTTTTTGAGGGAAGAGGTATTTAATTATTCAGGATGGAAGTAGTTTTCTAACCCGTCTCTCTCTCTCTCTCTCTAAAAAAGGTGAACCACGAGGAAAAAATATTTTGATTCTTGATTGATAATTTACCTTCAATTTCGTTTTTCTGATATCCCCCCCCCCGCCTTCCTCGAGAAAATTTTTGGATGCACTCTTGGATCCTTAATCTTTTTTTTATTATTATTTTATAAGGGAGTAATAATCATTCTTCAACAGGAACAGAAAGTGAACAATTATACTTTATATAGACTTGGTAAAAGTATTGATCTCCGGCTCACTTCAGATGTGAGCGATAACTATAACTGTCTAGTGCATCGCTAACATTCGTATTGGAGAATCAATACAATGCATAACTTATTGGAGACAGGACCTATAATAAGTTAGATTGTTGTGTGTATCAACATATCAAATACGTACACAAGCTGTTATTATAGAAAGGTATAAGGATGCTTTCTTAATCAGCAAAGAAAACCTCCAGTATGGGGATAAACCTCTACACACAAGGTAAACACTTTTTTTTCTACCCCTAGGATTCTGACAGAGTTTGTTATTAATAGAATCATTCATTACTACGAGTGTGGGATAGTGAAATTCCACCAAGGGGACAAGATTCACGGTCTAGGACGAGGCTTTGCCGAGTCCTAGACCGTGAATCTTGGCCCCGAGGTGGAATTTCACTATTCCCACACGAGTATGTAATGAATGATTATTTTTCTCGCATTATTTTATCCAAAATAACGGCCTGTCAATGACGTCGCCATGATAGGGCTAAAAATATATTCTTTTAATTTTCCATCTAATTAAAAATCTAAATACACCATCAGAGAGAGCGTACCTGAAAATGGTTTACACATAGTGTAAACTGATAAAATGAATTTCAGTCCATGTAAATTAATTAGAAAGATAAAAACTGGGAATAAAAAAACTTATCTATCCGATAGCGTACACATTCATTCAAGAAGAATCCTTCCGCGATCTAAAAATAGTACCATTTAAAAAGTGAAATACGACAATATTTTGAATGAAAATAAGTTTATCTTAATAAGTTAAATGACAACATTTTAAGGATGTGTAATATTTTTTTTAACATTGTTACAATTTCTTTTTATAAAGACGGAATGTTTACGTTATCGTTCGCGGCGTAGTAATAAACAGTGTAGGACAGAAAAATCTCACACTGCTGTCTCACACCGGACAAGTCAATCTTACACTGGTGATTATGCGAGAAATAATGTTTCTTTATGCCTTTGCCTTCGCAAGGGAATTCAGATTATGCAGACTACCAGAATCTAACTGTATATCACTAGGGGTACACTGAAGGGTAAAATGTAACGTTGTTTTCTTTAGACTGCAGAAATCTAAAATTAGACTTGAAATTTTCGGCATAAATTGATACGTTGAGAGCATTGTTGAACCCCAGATTAAAAAATCACTCCACTCTAGATCTACTGTAAAAATACGAATACGTACAACTGCACTGTTAGGAAATCGAAATGTATTCATGTAGTATATGCACATATATTTACAAGCTTTGTTTACGGTTCGCACGTGTACCTCTGCAATGCTCACCTGACAAGGCTTTAATCTTGAAGACAAAATTATGGATAATGCAAATTTTTTTATAAGAACACTAAAATTAACAGAAATATTAACTGACAAAAAGACCCCTTGTTTATTTCATAAGATTTTTCTTTGTGTAGCTAATCCCGAGGTGGATAATACGCGTGACCTCGATACACATGTATGCTTTAACACCACGGGTCACCAAAGGAGTTTTCTACTTAAATATAGTAGCTTGGTCGCTTTTTACACCCTTATTTTACCGGTTGAATATAAACATAACGGTTTTTTCATTATGTATTACAAAGTATTTTAAATTTAACATGTTTAAAGGATTGTATATTTATAATTAATAATTTTAACATATCCAAAAATACAAGCCAATTTTTAGCACCTATATATATCGCACGTAAAATTTTCCCGAACCGATTGCAGTTTCTTTATTACATTGAGATAGGCGGAGACATTTGAATTAAATGCTATAAAAAGAATTTAGTTTTTTGACAGTACATAAAAATAAGGAAACATTGTTTTATAAATGTGTATCAATCATTTTCATTTCTTAGTTGTATTCTTTTATATCATGTATGATTTATTTACGTTCTTTTCAAGGGAGGGGGGATTAAACTTTCTATGCAGCTTTCAGATTTGGGAAGCATTTTTGAGAAAAAATGCTTTTTATACCCCCGTATCGAAGATTCGGGGGTATACAGTTTTTGCCCTGTCCGTCCGTCTGCCTGTCTGTTTGTCCGCAAAACTTTAACCTTGCCCATAACTTTTGATTGGTTGGAGCTATGGCTTTCATATTTCACATGTGTATTCCTTGTGACAAGACCTTTCTTTGGGTACCAACATATTTGAACTTTTGACCTTGACCTTGGAGTTTGACCCAGTTTTGCAAAATTTTACCAAACTTAAACCTTGGCCATAACTTTCGAACAATTGGTCCTAGGGCTTTCATACCTCACATGTGTAATCCTTGTGACAAGAGCTTCCTTTGGATACCAACAACTTTGACCCTTTGACCTTGGAGTTTGACCTACTTTTGAAAAACTTTAACCTTGGCCATATTGCCATAACTTTTGAACAATTGGTGCCAGGGCTTTATTTCACATGTGTAATCCTTGTGACAAGACCTTCCTTTGGATACCAACAATTTTGACTCTTTGACCTTGACCTTGGAGTTTGACCTACTTTTGAAAAACAGTAACCTTGGCCATATTGCCATATAACTTTTGAACAATTGGTGCCAGGGCTTTCATATTTCACATGTGTAATTCTTGTATTAAAATCTTCCTTTGGATACCAACAATTTTGACCCTTTGACCTTGGAGTTTGACCTACATTCGGAAAACTTTAACCTTGGCCATAACTTTTGAACGGTTGGTACTAGGGCTTTCATATGTAATCCTTGTGAGAAGACCTTTCTTTGGATACCAACAACTTTGACCCATTGACCTTGACCTTTGAGTTTGACTTACTTTTGGAAAACTTTAACCTTGGCCATAACTTTTGAACGATTGGTGCTTCGGCTTTCATATTTCACCTGTGTATTTCTTGGGAGAAAGCCTTTCCTTTGGCACCATTAATTTTGACCATTTGATCTTGACCTTGATGTTTGACATACTTTTGAGAAAACATTAACCTTTTCCATATCTATTCAATTGCTGCTGCTAGGGCTTTCATATTTCACAGGTTTATTCCTCGAGACAAGACCTTACTTTGGGTACCAACGTATTTGATTTGCATTTGAGAAAGTCTCACCTTTGCTATAAGTTGCCATACGGGGGCATCATTGTTTCACAAAGACATCTTGTTTTATCATATATTAAATTATTATTTTTGGCATGGAAGTAACCACCTTGTTTGTGAATAATGTGTCCATCTTTCATAGTTAAAAAAATTATGTCTTGAGTAATTTAGGAATAAAGTTCTGAAGCTACACTGAATTTTGAATTTCTTCTTAGTGATTGGCATTGTAGGCGGAGATAACTCAGTGGCGTAGCGACCTTTACGAAGCAACGGAAATGAATACACAGATTTTTTATCAACAAATATTAATGATTTCGAAAGTTCAATTAGAGAAAAAAAAATTAAAAAATATTTTAAATTTATAAAGAAGACTAAAGTTTTCAAGATTTATTTGTTTCATACATATTAACCTTAAAATTTTCAGCTTTTTATTGATATTTGATACAATTTCTTCTCGTTTTATCTAATTTATTTATTTATTTTTTGAATTTCAAAGAATTTTTTTATAAAAACTTAAAGTTTGAGTAATTATATAAATTATTCATCTCCTGGTAATTTAAAATACAAATTTGCTGCGTTGCACGAGTACTTTATTTTAAAAACAATCAATATTTGAAAATGTAATAGCATTTTAAATGGATATTCTGTGTTTGAAGTTGGATATCGCACTCCTGAAATTATAAATATTTGAAAAAAAAAGAACTTTCTTGTGAAATATATTCCATATCAAACATTGATTTTTCTGTTTTTAATGTTTTATTTTATTTTATTTTCTATTCTCTGCTGTCTCTCTATTAACGTTCAAAACGATATTGCGATGAAGGTACATTATAAGGTGCATTTGAAATAAAAACAAATTAAAATGAAATAAGGGTTCAGTAAATTTGAACAAATAGCCGAGTTTAGTTAAAATTAAACATTAATGGTATTTTGAACGTTCAAATATGACAAATTTGATATTTTTGTAAATTGATTTTAAAAAAGATAGAGTTGTGCTGCCACGTAGTACTTTGCATTTCTGATTGTAAAAATAACACCTGTGAAATTATCAGTCTTATTCAACGGATGTTACAAGTATGATCTGCAGTTTTTCACTGTTGAAAAAGAAATGCCTTCATACTAACGGAAATGCTTTTGGAGAAACAGATTTCGTGGATTCTCTCAAAACTCAGCCTTTTTTCATATATAGTAAAATTATTATAACAAAAAAAAAAAATTAAAAAAAAAACAAAAAAACATGATATTACAGGAGCTTTCGAGGGTTCCGTCCCCTTGCCCCCAACTAGGCCAGACCTCTTGCCTTTTTTAACACAGTAATTTTTTATTTTTTTTTTTGCTAGCTACGCCACTGTAACTGGTGTTTTGTTTACACAGGAAATGGTTGTAGCCATGTGCTGTGTGGTAATGCTTTTCATACTCTACTACAAATATTTTCACTAGCTGATTTTTATAATCTGTAAAGAAAAAAAATGTCTGCAAAATTTTTTTATTTTGAACAGTAAATATGCAGGTGTTGAAAAATAAATATGCAGCATTTTTTTTCCCATACAGATCTTGGTAAACAAGTGTTAAGATAACTCACTTAATATATTCCAGTATCTGTCACTTATATGTAGATAAATATTCACAAGTCAAAAAATATTTTTAACATTGGTTTAAGTTCCCTATCATTCCCACATATGTCCCATGTACTGCTGATCATTGAGGTTAGGAAGTCAATGTCTCACAACGCTGACAACACATTTTGGCATAAGGTCTCTCCTAAGATAAGATGGTAAGCTTTATTAAAAGTCAGTTTGGAAATAAAAAAGACAACACAAGCACTGATGAGCTTTTGACTGACATTACTAACATATAAATAACAGTAAAACAATGAAACGTGCAGCACTATAAACATAGAATTACTTATAACAGTACAGCACACAGTCACATTAAGAGAATATATCAGATAAAGATACATATATAAGATACACACACGTACAGACACACAAACAAGGATTACATAACTTACCTAGTGAAGCAGGCTGTGCACCCACAGTCCTTACCGCACCAAGAGGCTATCATAGATTTAAACTGTAAAATGTTAGATTGACATTTAAAATTTTCAGGTAAGGAGTTACATTTTACCACAAGAAGAAGTTCTAACTTTGGGTATTTCTAAAATATTCGAATATCTAAAATTGTATGTTACTTTCTTAAAACTCACTAAGTCTGACAAACATCTTTGAGAAAGGTCATGTAAAATCCTAAAACATTCCAAAGCCATACTGCGCATTCTTCTAACCTCTAATGATGGTAATTTTGCCTTATGTAGCAGATTCATAGCTACTTTCCAAATTTTCATAAATAGAACGTAAAGCCCCCATTTTCACTGGTGTTTTTCTTTGAGCGGAAGTGCCAAACAAGAGGATAGAAATTAAAATTTGACAAAATAAAACTATAAAATATAGTAATTTTGTTTGCCCGAGTTAATACTGAGCTAATGCGTTTAAGAACATTTAATTGTTGGGCAGCTTTTTTGCAGATATTACTAATATGAACATCAAATTTAAGCATAAAATCAATATCAACTCCAATAATTTAACAGTTTCATTACACACAAAATTTCAGCATCATCAATTCTTAATACTGATTTCTTATCAGAAGTTTTCTTACCCAAGGCAATAGCCTGAAATTTTGTTGGATTTGCCTGCATACAATTTTCATTAAACCATTTCAATAATACAGAAATTTAATCTTGCGAAGTACTTATCAAAGTGTCAAAATCCATATGTCGGTAGGCTAAAGTATTATCATCTGCATAATTATAAAAAGACCCATTCTTAATGAAATAAAAGAATGTCATTTATAAAAACATTGAGAAGTAATGGTCCATGAATAGAATCTTGTGGCACTCCTTTTTTTATACCAACCCTACTACTGACAATTCCCTGAAGTTTCACTTGCTGAAAACGTTCAGACAAGTAGCTACCCAGAATGGAAACAGAATATGATGATAAACCATAAGCAGAGAGTTAACTTAATAGTATATCATGTGGCGGACAATCAAAAACCTTAGAGATGTCCATTAAATTAGCAGCTACATGTATATTTGATCTAGAGCCATTTTCATATCTTCTAGGAGTCGCAGAAGTGTAGTTTGACATCCATGACCTTTTCTAAATGCACAATACCATCAAAATAGTCAGAGAGTTGTACACTCAAAACTTTCCCAAAAAGCTTTGATACAGTAGGTACAATACTGACAGGTCCATAATTAGTTTTTATCAGAGGGTCTTAATTTGTACAAAGGGATGACCTGTGGTAAATGTAATTTTTTCTGCGCGGATCCTGTCGTAGGGCATTTCTTTTCCACTGAATATATCTCGTATCCCTTCATACATTTCTGTGGAACAACATTGTCCAAAATCTCTTATATTTCTCCTTTCTCTGCTGAGAATTACTTCTGTTTGGTGGCTCCGGATCCTCTAACGACCACATTTGTCGGTTGGTTTCCGATGTTATGCATGGAAGGTATAGACAATGGACATATTCCTCTTCTTCATCATTCTGATTTATAACGAAATAAGGTATATCCTCATTGTTCTGCTCCTATTTAGATGGCGTATTGTTTCTCTCTGAGTTTCGGTAACTTCAGTTGCTAAAATAGATTTGTTTTCTGTTCCCTCCATGCTGTACTCAGCGCATTCCAAGATGGCTACACATTATACTTGGAACACTGGAAACCCAACCATTTCATAAGGACCATACAGGAGACATTGAATATTTACATGAAAAAAAAGAGAAATGAACCACATGTGTGCGTTGAGCTACACAAATGAATTATTAATGCTTTACAAGCTCTACATTATTATTATTTTTTAATTAAAATGCTGTAAGATAGATAAATTGTAATAAATATTTTATTGGGAAACCCATTTGTGCCTCTGTAACTCTGCAGCTAAAGGTCAGATTATGTCATTGTCAGATACTAGATCAGGATTTTGGCGGGGAAGTATGAGGCGCCGTTTTGGTATTTACTGCCAAAAAGTGATATCACCTATTCGAATAATTGATATCACCTATTCGAATAAGTGATATCACCTATTCGAATAAGTGATATCACTCATTCAAATTGAATAGGTGATATCACCTATTCGAATAGGTGATATCACTTATTCGAATAGGTGATATCACTTATTCGAATAGGTGATATCACCTATTCGAAATGAATAGATGATATCACCTATTCGAATAGGTGACATCACCTATTCGTGTTGAATAGGTGATATCACCTATTCGAATAAGTGATATCACCTATTCGAATAAGTGATATACCTATTCAATTTGAATGAGTGATATCACCTATTCGAATAGGTGATATCACCTATTCGCATTTCTTACAACAATAAATAATGAATGCTCCCTTCCTCGAGATTATCTAGATTTTCATTGGAACCAAGCAAATTCGGGCTGCGGTAGGGTCTGTATGTCTCGTCACGTGACTCGCGAGGTTTTTCGATAATATTAACTTCCAGGTACCTCACACATGGAGATGTGTATTGGGTGATGCATGTTTATGGTTTACACAAAGCGTATAAGGAAAGTTTAAAAAGTTGTACAAAGCCGAAGGGTTCTCCGACTAACGATGGATAAATTGAGTGTCTTGTAAAAAAGCTTGGGTGCGAGCAAGTAGGAAGAGAATTTCGATCGAAGTACAGGTAAACAAGTCAGAGAATGTCACCTGCTTCTTGGGTATTCTTGGGTGAAATAGAAGTCTTATATGAGCCGCCCCATGCGAAAAGGGCCCTTATGTATTTTGACGTCATAATGAGAAAAACGCCGGTAAAGATAACGTCATAAAATGCAAGTTGCGTATGTTATATATTTTTCCAACATTTTAACCTGAGCGCTATCAACTTATTTTCATTGTTGTAAATATCATTTAGAGCCAATAGAATATCAGGGAAAAAAGAAAATATGAATTTTTAGAGCTAAGTTCATATAAGTGGACATTTCCAATATCGAATATTAAATTTTGCTGATATAATTAGGTGTAGTTTTTTATCCAATTTTTTATACATTGAAAGCTATTGTACGTGATAATCGATATGTAAGTCTGCATGTACACATCCTTTTTAACACAAATACATAGTAACCGAATTAAAATAATTAACAATAAATGAAAAAATAATTCTAAAACCGCTTATATATGCAATTAAAATTTTGTTCAGCTCTACAGGTAGCAAATGACGAAGTTTGAAAAGGTTGATTCTTTGTAAAGCATTAAATTTAATGAAGAAATCATCTGATTTTTTTTTTCAAAACAACATTCATTATGTGTGTATAAACGCGATTGACGATCTGCATTCGTCACGGTCATTTCCGGGTCAATGTTTTGTTATCTCATTCAAGTAGAGAACCGGCTTTTACTGTTTACGGAGACTGCCTAGCTTCTGTGTTTGCTACGATAAATATTTCATGAAATTTTAGAATAAAATCTTGTACCATTTGTTAAAAGTCTTGGACCAGGCGGAAAAAAAATGAGAAAAAAGTAAATGCTGCCAACGAAAAAAATATTGACCAGATTTTTATTATGCAATCTATGGGAAGATTTGAGTTTGCTAAAAAAAAAAATGGGGGGGGGGTGTTAGAGGAGAGTGCAATTAGCCATCATTCTATAACATTCAATTATCAGTGAAACATTATGTATGGAAACACTCGTCCCCCAACAACATGCCTGCATTTCATTCCTAGTAAATAATGGGTCAATATTTATAAAACCCCAAAAACATAATACGAGGAAATTAAATCTGATTATTTATTTCCCTGTAATATTGCATCTGATTATTATTTTAATTTCTTCCAAAGATGCAGTGTTTGTCTGAATTAAAGGTTACGAAAATAAATACTTTTTTGTGTAGGGTTTGCAATAAGGTGTTTAATCTTTAACTGATAAATGGGAAGAATGAGTGCTTATTTTTTTAATGAATCATATTTGGCCATTTCTTTAGGCATGTACATAAGAACGTTTTTCAGAAGGGGGGGGGGGGGCTTAAAATAACAAGTTAAAAACTAATATAGGCCAAAAAAAAAAGAAAAAAAAGAAATGTATTAGGGGGTTAATCCCTTTTCGACAAAAGAAAAATTAGCTAAAATGGCAGTGCTCAGCAATGTCGGGGATACAACCAGAGGTAACTCAGTAGATAGATACAAGAATATCCAATGCTACAAATTTATCAGACCTCGGGTCAAGGGCGTTTCACAAATACTAGAACATGTCAAAATTTTACGAGCTTGACAGTACCAGCAAAGAAAATTTGATTTCTTTTTAAATCTGAGATAAATACTTCTATCACCGTGCAAAATCGACTCGTAAAATAAATCTTAGTTTGAATATTATTTAAAACATACATTCTTTTTATCAATTTTAATTACAAATCTTTATTTAGTGTAAAAAGCCCTATATAAAAACATTGAAGTAATTATTTAATTTAAACTTCTTTCATGTCAATCTTATCAAAGCTTTTCACAGACTTTGTAATTTACTCAAGACATGTCATTTTATCAATTCGCTAATTGTTGTCAAAGAACTCTGTTATATACCAGTATATAAATTGTATGTGTTCGGATGCCCGACAAATTTACTGGCCACTTCCGTCTGTGTCCCTGCATGTATTTCTTGAAAGTTAAAATTGCCGTCCATCGTTAAAAGATTTAATAAACTCGGAAACTGATTTACTCATTACTTTAGATTTACAATATGTGATTTCGGGAAGAGTCCTAGGGATACGGCACTACTACTTCCGGCCCGCAGCGCCACTTATTTCACTGCCAACATTCCTTCTTTCCCGATCAACGATATATCTTATTAGACCCAAACTAAGCGGTCACACTTCCACAAAATTTGAGAATCACAAAATGGATGGAAGAATATGTAGGCTTAAGCTTATAATTTTTTTTTCTTCAAACGAAATTTAGCGAAAAAGGGGGGGGGGGGGGGGTTACATGATGAATCAATATGACAAAAAAAAAACTTCAAACTTCAAAATATATTCTGGACTTATAATGACCGTAGAAGGATATGATAATAATATGAAAATTATATCCTCATCCTCAGTTTTTGTGAGATTACATGTTCACTGCAAGACATACGAATATTGACCCGCTTATAAGTCGGTACAGTGCAGATATTGTGACGGTTTACGCCAATATTGCAGGGAATACGGCCAACTTTAAAATAATGTTCGTATGCCCTCTCCCGACTCAGGACGAAAAAAATGGGTCGGTAGGTAGGTGAGAATTCCCCCCCCCCCCAAGAAAATTTTGATATAAATGCTGAATTTTCAAAATCTATTTTCCGAAATGCAATAAAAAATGCTTCCTGGCAGTTAAAAAGAGTTTTGAGTCGGGCCATTTTTAGCCGGCGGAGAGGGCAATCAGCCAATTTTGACAGATGGTCCGGTCTAACGTGTACAATATCATAAAAAACATATATTACCCATGTAAAGGGGGAAGGGATTGTCTCGGCACTTATTATTTGCCTGTGTCAATATTTACCAATGTAGGAATTTGAATACATATATGTTCAGTATTGTAGGTACATATCCTCCCCCCCCCCCCCTTCCCTAAACTTCATTTGTCAGAAATTCTCCTCAAACTTCATTCTTTAACTTTTCAGAAAATTTTAACTGGATTGTGTTACTGCAGATCCCCCCTCCCCCCTTGCCGATCAATGTTCTGTATCCGCCCTTCAAGCTTTCTTTCATAAATTCATCTAGGTCATGAATAAAACAACAAAAATTATATCCTTATGATGAAAAATGATCAAACAATGAACTCTATAACTACAAGGAAGACGCAATTTATCAGTCTTATCTTAAGGATTCTTTTTAAAATTTTAAACATTGTTTTTCATAAACTACAAATAAAATAAAATACAAGTCTGTAAAACATCTAAACACATATCTTTTATTTGTTTGTTTTTTATTTAATATTTACTTTTCTCTGAACCGTATATCGGAGCAATATTCACGTCTACAGTGTAACATGACGTCGCGAGTGTATAACGTTATTATTTAAAAAAAAAAAAAAAAAAAAAAAAAACATACTGGGTATTTACCAATATAAATCCATTATCTGTGTTTTATTTATGAGAAAACTTGCATAAAGAATTTTTTATCGGATTTTTTAAATAATTTCTGTTAAGTTGACCAAAATGGACATTTATGTGACATGCAAAAATGTCGACACTCTTAAAGTGTACATGTAACTTACGTCTAATCCAGAGTCCACGGTTTCGACAACTAGTATATAATTTATATATACTTTAACGAAAACAACTATATCAAATATTGCATGTAAAATAATTCATAAATTTTTCATATATATTTTCGTGTTATAAAGTAATGTTTTGTTTTTTTTCAATCAGATACATATTTCAAATATTTCTGAGAGGGATATACCAGGTACAATGTAAAAGCGTCAGTTTGAACGTCATTTTTCAACGTCATTTCTCAAGGTTATCTTAACATTTTCTTAACCTTTGATTCCCTATATCTCAGTAATTATTCTGAATATTTGAATCAAACTTTATATTTGGTTACTTTACACTATAATCTATCATAATCCATTAAAAAGTCAATTTTGAAAATTTTTACCTTAAGGTCAAGATCTAGTAAATAAAAGGAGCCTACAGATTCCTCAAATTTAAGAAATAAATTCCTTTAATGAAGCTTTATAAGTATAGCTTGGTAAAATAAGGTGTTTCGGGGCATAATTTGTAGGTAAACAAGACAAAAAATCATATTTTAAACTGTCATTTTCAATGAAAAATTAAGAAAATCAGTCATGAACATGGGAGTTTTTTCCATATCAGACAAATTAAATGTATCCATATTGCCTACAGTCTCTCAGAAAACGGTAAGAAGTATGTTCTTAGCTTTTTCTTTAAAATAATACTAAATTGAATATAGGTTTCGGGATTACTTTTCACATGATTTCAAATTGAATTCCAGAAAAATACTTTATTTTCTACATAATTCTATTACAGCCGTAAAGTACGGGAAAAAGAAAGTTTAATTTGATTATGACGTCATAATGGATTTAGCATCAAAAAGGCAGTCTAAATTCATTTACTAGATCTTGACCTTAAGGGCCCTTTTCGCATGGGACGGCTCATATTATACATTTGTATCTGATTAGAATAGTTTTGTTATCATCATTCCAACTAATTTATTAACAGATTTTTCTTGAATTCGAGGATAATGATGTTATTATCAGCTGATTAAGGAGGAGTAGTGTAAGTGTCAGATGGGTACGAACGTCATCTTGTGACAGCATCACCTTTGTTTGGGTAAATAATTTGTTCAGAATACGCTTCATTTATCAACAAAAATTTAGCTGTTGCATGTCAGTAGGTCTAGTTTTTTAAGTATTCAATGTTTGAAAGCACTTATCAGGTCCAGTACAATCTTTTGATTTAGCTATATATATAGCTTTATTAAGCTGCTCAGAATAGCTTAATTTAGCTATTTTATCACACTTTTTCTTAAATGTGTACTTTTCTCAGCATGCACAAAAAGTCGCACCTTGGTGCAGTGATGATACTCAACCTTGAACTTATCTGAAATTGATGCATTTAAAACTCACTCATTAAAATCTCCTTGCATACATGTGATAATTTTTAGGCCCAAATACTGTACAGCAGTCCTCAAAATACAGGAATTTGGGTGAAAATACTGTACATTGTTCATCAAAAAACTATACAAAAAAAATGTAAAAAATATTGACCAAAAATCAATGTAAGAGGTTCATTTTTTAAGCTCTTCTGAGCCAAAGGCCCAAAGAGCTAATGCTATGGCCATTTGTGCGGTGTGCGTAAACTTTTTAGAATATGGGCCATAACTCAAGAACCCTTTGGCCAATTATTGTCAAATTTGTCATAGGGTATCCTTGGGCCAAGGGCTTCCATTTATACTAAAACTAGAGTTGTGACCCTTAAACAAGGGGAGATAATTAGGAAAATAGAAACAAAAGAGACTTTGTACTCAAAGTTCTAAAAGTTTTTGGGCTACATACGCAATCGATACAGTTACTTCTTCAATGAATTTATAAAGGAGGCCAATTATGGTCAACAAGATAATTGATTGGTAATTAATTCAGTACATTCAATGAGAAGCAATCATACTTATCCATGCCTCAATGCACACAAGGTAGTGGACAGTTACTCAAATAATAGAAATTTATCTTTTGCTTAAAAGAAATCAAAAGTTGCAAAGTTGGAGCTATCTTTGATTTTGCTTGTTGTTTCGATAGCCCATAGCACATATATGAATAGTCAAATACATGCAACTTTTTGTCTATTTCTTACCAAAATAATTTTTGTGAAAAACTGCATATAAATAGCTAAATCAAGCTATTTTGAATAGCTTAATAAAGCTAAATAGCTATTTCAAGCTATATAGCTAAATTAAGAGATCATTGTACTAGACCTGCTTATTTCCCAATCCCAACGATAAGACTTTCTTTATATATTCTGCAAATTCTCTCTGCATTTATCATTGAACAAAATTCATATGACTGCAATTATATGACCATCTTCTTCAGTTTAGAGAGCATGTTATAGAGGATATTTTGGTTAAAGTTTTGGTCTGTTTCATGCAGTGTTTGAAATATTCTTTCATCTTACACAATTGTATACATTAAGATTTATTTTATAGCTAAAGTACAAGAGAACTGCAGCATATAAGACTACATGTACATCGACTTTGAATAATCTACCCGGTATATCCTCAAAAAGGCAACTCAAATACAGGTATGAAATTGATGTCACAAAATAAGTTTTTGGACTTACATTCACTCTTATAATTCATATACATATAAAGCATATAAAAAATAAAAATAGAAAAGAATTAAAGGTTCATCAGGTGACAGCTCAATCATGTATGGAATATTATTAGGCCAAATAAAAAATTTTTGTGGTTCCCATTACCTGACCGTCCCTATTTTAGATCCTCGACCCTAAACTTTTTTCGACAATATTCATATTTATTTTCCGGAATTTTCCGCAATTTCCGTCATCCACTTCGGTATTAGTTTTAGTTCCAGCAATGGCGGCCTCCATTTAAAAATCGTTTTAACACGTAGTGCAAGTGTTTGATGGTGTTAAATCTAAAGCAAGCTAGCATGGCGTGGCAGTATACCTTTTTCCAGCGCCATGTTTTTTTGTTTGTTTGTTGTTTGGTTGCCAAAATTAAATAAATATGCCCAAGAGTGGCGAGATTCAGTTAGTTGCTCTGTTTACAGCTGGTTTATAACAAGTGCATGCTGATTAGCCCCTTTATTATTTAATGCACGCAAAGGTGTGAAGTCAGAATAGGAAATCACTTCTCGCTTGAAAGCACACAGACAGCTGGCCAGGTAACGTTTTTTGAAGTTAGGGGGAAGATAACATGAGAAAACATTTATTTGATTGCATTGATTACGCAAGAATTAGCCCAATGTGTAAGATAGATTAACTTGTAAACTATTAAATAATTTATATCAGGATCATCTCTTTTAAACCGAAAGTAGAAAAAAAAACAGTTCATGAGGAAAAGTGAAAAAGAAGCTGATTTTACATGAATAAAGTCAACTTGCAAAACACCAATATATATGAGAAATGAGCTTGGAAGTATGAAGTCTTCAATGAGGCAGAAAGGTTTCATGAAAGGATTTAAAATTTTAATAATATTAAATATTTGTAATTCTGACAAATTTGAATGATTCTATGTCATCTTGCTTAGGTGATTTATTTTGTTTTAAACATTACTGTACAAAGTATAGGTGTCACATTCTTTTCCTCTGACAGCTCTTAGCAGAACTCTCATGTCCGTTTTCTAGTTTATAGTTCAGAATTTATTATTATGTAAAATAAGAACTATTCTGGATAAAAGTAATTAATTAATTTCATTTATAAACACTGATTTAAAAAAAGGATGTTCACCTTGGACTTTATTTTTTACAAAAAGAAAAGATTGTGTTTTCATTATTTTTGATTTAAAAATATTTGTTTCATATTCATAACTAGGGTGCCCCCTGCCAATGTTGACTAGTATATTTAACGCCACATCAAAATGCCACTTATTTTCTCCTTCACTCTGTTCATCCACAAATAAAACATTTCTTTTCTGAACCATAGTTGGAAAAGACTGAATTCAAAATAAACAAAACATTTATTAGTTATGAGTTATATACTCAGCTCTACACAAAATATTTCTGTTTTTTCGCATTCTATGTACATTTTTAGATTTTATATACCTGTATAAAGACTACTGCAGCAGATTCCGATGGAGAAATCATGATCTATATTTAAGATTTAATGTATAATGCTTAAGATATCCATTAATTTTACTTATAATATACAATTCTGAAATTAATATCATCCTTTAAAAAAAAGGATAGCACATATCATCTTCGTAAACACTTAACATTCTAAAAAAAGAAAATATAATATCCAAATAACAGTTAAATAATTCAAATTGCTCATGCTGATTTTCTTCAAACATTGTATTTTCTAGATGAGTATGGACTCAAATGAATAGAATCAGCAAACAACTGTTTAAATACCCAAGACATTTTATTCACACATTAAAGCACATATCTAATCCATATGCTGAAGAGAAAACATATCTAACACTCTACACATAAAATAGTTCACTTATGCTAACGAAAAGAAATAGGTATTATTTAGAAAAATTTAGAAAATCATTTTGTCCAAAAAAAAAAAAAATCCCTACCTACCCTATTTTTTTGGAGGTGTAACTGGAACCACACATATTTTTTTGTTTGGCCTTAATGCTAAGTTTCCAAATGTCAAAATTAAGGGTATTCAATATATTCCATACAAGTTGTCAATCATTTATTAGTGATTTATACAGAGGTTCATTTGCATATAAATGTTGTTAACATTGTTTTACTGTCTTTATTAACTTGTAATACTAAATTTTATAAATTGACAAATTCATTCTTTTTAGAAAGTGCATATAATTTGGAAAAGAGACCATCAATCCACTGGGGGGTATCACATGAAAGCAATGATTATAGAATATTGTAAGGCTAGAGGAGTTATAGTACAACAGGCAGGCGAGTAATGGTACTTTGTTCTGGAAATTTTTTGCCCCAGTTTTATTTTTCTCATTCTGCCCTCCTTACAAGTAGGTGAATTTAAAATGGGACAAATTCGAAGAAGGCAGCATATATCTTTTAAACACAAATGTGTCTGATCAAATTTGAAAAGGGCAAAATTGTTTTCAAGGGTGAAAGAGTGAATATTTTAAAAATTAGAATGGGGTGAAAATATCCAATAATACAGGTTATATGTATTAACACAGTACATATGGATTTCTCTTTTCTTTATAAAGAAAATAATTTGTTCTGTAAAAGGACAAATTTTGTTCTGATTTGTATCAAATAAATAAATATGTGCCAGATTTATTATTTTGCAGGCACCTAAGTTACCATCAGTTGTATGTCAAGCTGTGCAAAAATTCTATGTCATGTTACAGAATCTTTCTTAAATACAGGTATATGTCTGCACATCTGGCAATCTTAGGACATCACTGGATGGTTTTGTTAAAAAAGATTACAGAGTAAACACACACTTCCAGCATGAAGACCAGCCAGTTGCCTCACCTGTCCTGACATTGTTAAAGGTAAATGGTCCTTTCAGAAAAGGATCTGACAATGCAAAGGCTTGCTAATCAATTAAAGATTTCTATTTACTAATAGGTAATTAATTTGAATTTCTGTAGCTTAAAAATTTAATGATATGAATTAAAAAAAATATTTTAATCAAAATTATTTTTATTTCAGTACTTTGTGACAGTGAAAAGACATGGCTTTAAATTACTGTATCAGAGATCAATCCAGGTTATAAATCTGAGGAAAACAATAAAGCATCCACTTCGAGCTACTTATATCACTGCCTTAATAAGATGTCTGCATGTGTAACTAACAAAGGACAGTGACCAGTTGTAGCTATGATATCAGAGGGCATCCTGAAAAACACTCATCACTAAGAATAGAAAACTTCAAATGACTTTTGTATCAATCCTTTTGAATTTCATCTGGCTTGGAATTTCAGTAGCCTTTAGCATCCTTCAAGCATTTCATGAAGTACATGTACCAATTTGCAGGCATAAAATGTTTGAAACAGATTGCTTGTCCCAAATAAAAAAAAATAAATTCTCTGCCAATTAACAGTGTCATAAGCAGTTGATTGATATCACAGTTCCACTGGCATAGTATTTGTGGTTGAATGGTGCCATTTTTAAGAAAACTTTTCACAAAAACCATGAAAACATCAGATGGAAAGAAGCATCTACAAGAAAAACAGTTAACACTTTCTTGAATATTAACAATGATATATCATGCCCATTTACATCCTTTATATAAACTAATTAACCTAATCATAGAGAATTATGTACAAATATGTCATTTTGTGTATTTATAGTGTATTAAATTGATTTTACTAATTTATAAATATTTATGTTTTTCACAGTCATTAACATTTACAAATAGAAGTACATATAACATAAAAATATTACATGTTTAGTAGGATAACGTGAAATTGTTATACCACGAAAACCATCGCTGACCTCACCTCAGTCAGCAATGGTTTTAAGGGGTAAGAATTTTACATCACCCAAAATAAACAGGTAAATTTTAATATTTTTCTTGGCATAAAATGCATTTTAAAGAAAACATCAAGGTGAAACAAATGTGCAAACATTCTGCACAGTTAACATTTTTTATTACTGTATATACTGTTACCCGTAGTCATGCATTTTCAACCACTGGGATGTAATGTTTGGCATACAGTATGGTAATAGTACTTGTTAACAAATGTTTTTTAAACCAATCGAATTTGACTATTTAACATAAAAGTGTATCATAACAAATTTATCTAGCATAATGGTGCTGTAAGTAACCATGGAATGTGAGCTTGTGTGAACTTGATCCTGAATTATTAAGTTTTGAATATTGTAAAAAAGAATTGTGCAGCCTAAACTTTAACTTGTACCTGATTTAAATGGAGTTCTGTCATTAACAACTTGGAAGTTGGAAGTTGTCACACTCTTCATGAGTATAATAACTGGGGGATCTGCTTCATTTGCCGATACATGGATAACACATTCACTCAAAGCACTGTCCCTTTTTCAGTACCTTGTGCAGCCCTGTAATATATAATGACAAATGGAGAAAAATGCCTATTTCAAGAAAAAAAGTCTGTCTCATAATTGTAGGAGTATTGGAAAGGGGGGGGGGGGGGTCATGAAACTTGGCGGTTAATACAGTTTGTATGTGTAAATGAAAAAATGCCTTCTTCTTTGTAGAATAAAAAATGATTATTTTTTGAGTGTGTGTGACCATTTTATTTCCGAATAGACAGGGTAGCTTATAGCCTACAGAATGAGCTGACCATTTTTATTTATTGTAGTAATTAAATTAAAAAAAAAAAGAATGTGTTTTCTACAAAGATCATATGTTATAGATGTGGTATTCAACTTTGTATTCCCATGGTCGATGCATTTGGGTACATCTATTTTTTTTATTTGCTTTCAATGACATCGCATTCAATATCCCAAACTCATATATACCTGTCCAATACTCCAAATTATACCACTGTAAGCTAAATCAATGCTTTAAATTTATGAAACCAATCTGTAGATAAGCCTACCTTTTGAATACAGACGATTTTAGCATAAAAACGATTTAATTTTCCCTTTTTGCTTAAGTATGTTGGCTAATCTTGGCCCCCTCGGAATAGCTTGTGTTTACGTTAATAATGAAAAAATAAAGCAATTAAACGCTATTTACCTGCATCTATCAATCCACTTTCTCCTCTTCTTTGCAACAATCGGGGATCAAAACAAACTGCGATGCTTACAACTTAAGTAATCCATTGTCTCCAAGAACGCTCAGGTACCCGGGAGTTATAAAACGAAAGTGAAAGTCAACGAGACTTACAGACCCTTTGAATTTTCCTATAGTATACATGATAGATAAGTGTAATAAATATAATTTGTGAGCAAAACAAACAACAAATTCTACTGGGGTGCTTAAAACTAAATGCGAAGCTGTAATCCATTGTCTGCAAGAATGGTAAGTTATAAAACGAAAGTGAAAGTAAATGAGAATTAAAGGCTATAGTCTTGGGAGCAGTTGTTATTTCATAAATAATTTGAATAGGTGATATCACCTATTCGAATAAGTGATATCACCCATTCAAAATGATTAAGTGATATCACCTATTCGAAAAGGTGATATCTATGGAACGCCAAATTAACATATATTCAAATATTTGTACCTATCTTCAAATAATTGTACCTACATGTATCTTCAAATGAATTGTACCTATCTTCAAATGAATTGTACCTATCTTTAAATCAATTGTACCTATCTTCAAATGAATTAGAGAAAGGTATAATTCAATTATACCTATCTTTAATTCATTTGAAGATAGGTACAATTGATTTGAAGATAGGTACAAATGCAATGAATTGAAGATAGGTATAATTGATTTAAAGATAGGTACAATTGAATTGAACCTATCTTTAATTACTAAGATATTGGCAATAATAACTACTCCCTTCATTATACGTCATTTCCGTTAGGTCTACCGATCTCCGACATCTCTCGAGTATATATATTTTTCAGCTCACTTATTGACATACATGTGTATTTTAATAAGTATGTAATGCTTTTTGCACATTTTAACATATCTTTATTTCTCCTTTCATCCTCGTTGTCGTCGCTCTGTGTGTTCTGTGCGTTTCCCTCCATGTTCAATATTGTCTCCTAGGGAGCGTTCATTATTTTCAATAACACAAAATGAATTGAACCTAGGTATAATTGAATTGTACCTATCTTCAAATCCTTTGTGGACATGTTCTAATTGTACCTATCTTCAAATCAATTGTACCTATCTTCAAATCAATTGTACCTATCTTTAAATCAATTATACCTATCTTCAAATGAATTAGAGATAGGTATAATTGAATTGAACCTATCTTTAATTGAATTGAAGATAGGTGTAATTCCGTTAAAGATAGGTATAATTTATTTGTACCTAGGTATAATTATTTAGAGATAGGTATAACTATTTACACCTATCTTCAATTCAATTGTACCTATCTTTAATTCAATTGTACCTATCTTCAATTCATTTGAAGATAGGTACAATTATTTGAAGATAGGTACAAATATTTGAATATATGTTAATTTGGCATTCCATAGATATCACCTATTTGATTTGAATAGGTGATATCACCTATTCGAATAAGTGATATCACCTATTCAAAAGGAATAAGTGATATCACCTATTTGAATGGGTGATATCACCTATTCGAATAAGTGATATCACCTATTCGAATAAGTGATATCACCTATTCGAATAGGTGATATCACCAATTCAAATCAAATAGGTGATATCACCTATTCGAATAGGTGATATCACTTATTCGAATAAGTGATATCACCTATTCGAATAGGTGATATCACCTATTCAGAAGCTGAATAGGTGATATCACTTATTCGAATAGGTGATATCACCAATTGAATAGGTGATATCACCTATTCGAATAGGTGATATCACTTTTTGGCAGTAAATACCAAAACGGCGCCTCATAGGGAAGTGCTAACTGCAGATAAGATTAGATGTCAAGTCTGACCAGTTTTTGTGAGGGGGTCAAGATTGTGTCAAGATTGCAGATACATAGCTTCATGGATGTAGGAAATAAAAAAAAAATGAAATAGTTTTTTTCAAAAATTATGTTTAAAAAGATTGAGAGATTGATTGTATTTTGTTTAACGTCCCTCTCGAGAATTTTTCACTCATATGGAGACGCCACCACTTGCCGGTGGAGAGCTGCAAATTTTGTCCTATACTCGGCACTTACGGCCATTGAGCATTGAGGGATCTTTTTCGTGCCAGCACCTACTGCGACACGGGACCTCGGTTTATACGGTCTCATCCAAAGGACCGGTCTCCACGTCCCACAGTGGGATTCGAACCCGCGACGTAAGGATCAACTCCTTACTTCGCGACTCTAGAGCAGACGCTCTAACCACTTGTTTAAAAGAAATACAAGGTAAAGTATATATATATATATATATATATATATATATATATATATATATATATATATATATATATATATATATATATATATATATATATATATATATATATGCAATTCAGCATCATTTGTTGTGTTAAGAATAAACTTTATGCAGGTTTGTAAACCAACACCCCTTTTTAAAGAATAATAGTATATTCCCAGAATAAGTATCTTGTACATTTGTTAAAGCCAAATAAATAAAAAGTTCAGAACAACGACAGTGAATGAAAGTGAATATGTCTAACGGAAGAGAACACCAAGTTTCAGAACTGAATTATCAGGAGATATAAATAAGAAAATTAGTGTGTTGGAAAATTTACAAAAACTAAGATCTGAATTAGAGATCAAACTGAACAAACATGCTGGAAATCTATGAGTCATTGAATATCTTTTTTTGTCTTTGGACTGAGAAAAGAAAATGAGGAACACATCCAAGGTGATGTTCCACTGTCTGTCCAAGAAAAATCTCCAGCACTTAGTCCTTACATAAAAGTTCAGAGAAAAGATATGAATGAAAAATTCTTCTTGTGTGCAGAAGAATCTTTAAGAAGACTAGTAACATGATCAAAATTGTACTGTGAATTTAAAAATGAAGAACATGCATCAGAGAGGACATGTAATGTCAACAAAATTTCAATGTGAGGAGGAGGAGTGTAGGCATACCTTTCTATGGTCATCCTCTCCTTTTTTTGCCAAACAATGAATATTTGGTAAATGAACGCGTCAACCATTTTTTTATGCAGCGGGGTGCTTCCATCACACTACACTAGATTTGCTGATGGAGCAGGTATTGGGAAAATATCAAAACAGAATAGGAAAAAGTTTTTAATGAATCTAAAAAAAACATTCAAAAGGAGTATGAGGACTCAATATACACAGCAACTCTGGAGAAAGTGGCATCATATGAAGACCTGGAAAGCATAAATATTATGACTGGTGAACGTCATGGTTGGCGCAAAACGCCAAAGGTCCCAGCGTTATGGCTATTGTGGACAATACTCACAAAATTTTATCTTGTCAACACGTGACAAAATCTGATGACCAAGTGTCACAACGGAATGAAAAACTCGGAACAGAAAGAATCTACCAACATCTGAGAGATCAAAATGTAACTGAAGCAATCTATACTCATGACAGAAATTTGTCAATTAATAAATATATTCGTGAGGAATGCGAGTCTATAAATCAAAACGACACCTGGCATGCTGTTAAATCAGTTAAATTTTCTTTGAAAAAAATATCTTCTGGACCAGCATATCTTGAGGGAAAAACCTGATCATCTCAACTTGGTGACAAAGTGGAGCCAGTGTGCACTCACTTTCACTGGGCCATAAGAAATTGTGACGAAGATACCTCAAAACTTCAAACACTTCTATTGAACATAGTAGAACATTAGAAGAACAATCACTCAAATTGTCATTCGTCCTCCAGGTTCAAAATGGATCCAAACTATGAAATATCTCAAAAAGTCATTTCTTACCCATTTGCCGAAAAGTTGTTGGTAGGGGGTCATAAAAATTATCTTGTTTATAAGCATCCCCAGGATTACATTTTATGTCACCTTCTACGTTGAAAGCTTCAACAATGTAGTGAATGTATACCAGGACATAAAGATATCGTTTTACCAGGACAAAAGGATATCGTTTTCTGATGACATGTACAGAGCAAGATCTAATTTGGCTGTATGTCATTCGAATGGAAACCAAATCAAAGAATGCCTAGAAGTGATAAGGGTTAAAAGAACTACAAAAAAAATTTAAGAAAAATATTTGAAAGCGATATGTAAATAGTGTCTACAAAGCTAAAAGAAGAAACTGATATTATTGCTTTAATTGAACAAGACATGTGTCAATATCCCAAAAACGTTAGAATTTTTTTATGAAATTCCTTAATTAATTAAAGAGATTGAAGCTTTTGTCCTGTGATTATCTGCAAAAAAGGTAATTGTTTATTCACTGTATATATATATATATATATATATATATATATATATATATATATATATATATATATATATATATGTTTATAAGTAAATGTTTTATAATTAATCTTGAATAATTAGATTCACAGTACGTGCACACAGATTTCGATTGTTTATTTATTGACATACAAAATGGAATGGAATTCCCACTGTCGGTTATTTGTAAACAAAGCTAACTCAGCTTAGTGCCGTTCTTATCAGCAGCACTGACAGTGATGGAGATATTAGCACCGCCTATTTATCAGGTGGCAAAAAATCTAGGTCGTCCCCAGCCTTTAAACCTGGTCCAGTAAATTTCTTATTATTCTGTACTCCGTCCAATTAGTTACCTGTAGGTGTCTAATAAGATTCAACTTATTGGACAGCTACAGGTAACATTGAAATAAAAACAAAAGTCGACGCAGACAAAAAAAACCAGAATTGAAAAGGCTTTGATATATCATACAATTTACTATGAGTAATGTAGAAAACTTAGCATCGTAAATTATAGATATTTCACAAGATAATTCTATTGAACTTTGCATGAATAATCCACGGTGAACTGAATGTCTCACAGGAAATGTAGAGGAATCCGTGGCACCGATTTTAAATTCCATTAAATCACCGTTCATTACTCTTTGTTTCACATTGTTTGATACATGTTACATTCACAGAATCGTGGGAACACAGAAGAAGAATCAGATGCATGTGTTACCTTGCACATATCCTTAAAGCATTTTAACGTAGTTATTACATTTTTTCTTCCTTTAACTATTTCGCTTACCAAATTTCAATTGAATCGAATTCTGTGATATAAGCCTGTATTTTCGTTAGGTAATGTGAACATATGCCCTTCCAGTCTTTCGTTGTTTGAGCGAGTGTCTGTCGTTGCTTTTAAGGAGTGACTGGAGTAAACTCCTTCAAAACTTGCGCACAATCCAGAAACTGTTTGTTGCATATTTAAAAAGAAAAAAATCATAAATAATCTCCCAATTTCACACTAGGAAAAAAAATCAAGCTTCAAGAGTGGTTGGAGTAAAATCTTTCGAATTCTGTTGTTTTGCACAATCGGAAACTGTTTCTTGCAAACTCCGAAACATATGAACATCTCCGGATTTCTCGGAAGACAACTTCAAGATTTAGCTTGCGTTTAACATTTGGTTTTCTTTATGACACTGTCAAGAATACTTGAACCTGAAGAAGTCGCTGTTTTAAAATGCATGTCCTCATCCGTAGTGTTGTGTTGTAAACTGAACAAATTGTCAAGAATTTAATAGAACTAACTTTAACGCATGCGTAGTATATATTTAAAAATGCCACAATGCGGATAAATAAGATTAAACAAAGTTTATGTTCACATTTATCGATGTCAACTGTGACTCGATGATTCCTTCTATGGAAAAACTTCAGTGATAAATTCAAAAACTAGTTTTCTTTGGCCGAACTTAATGGACAATGCCCGGTAATTATAAGTCACCCAAGCAGTTTGATACCGATTTACCTGTAGGTGTCCAAATAAGGTAACAATGGAAGTGTTCCGACATTGGTGAAATATAAGCCTCAAACTGACCATAAGGTCAGATATTAGACTCTCCTCGACGTTAACGTGTCTCGGTCCGTCTAATATCTAACATAATGTATAGTTTTCGGCTTATAACCATTACTTATTATGGTGTAACCTGATTTATTTGGGCGAAGGGAGGTGACGAGAGCTTCACACTCGTCGCCAAACTGCCTTTGCCCAAGTAACTCAGGATATACCAAAAGAAGTATACAATAACTATTAATTGTGAAATGTGTTAATTAAAGGTTCTAATAACACCTTCGTGTTTATTTATACCTCTAACCGAATCTGATTAGTTGTAATGCTGTTCATCTTGTCTCGTGACATTTGAATATTCATTGCATGGATTTTATCTGACCGCTATTAGCACTGAAAGTTCTGTAGCCATTCGATGGTTCTTTTAAGTGCAGGTAACACGTATTTTTACTTTCTCTTTTCCAAGTTACATGGGCGACTCGGATGACGAGCTGACTTTAGATATAAATTACCGAAAGACAGCACAGGAAGGACTTCTTCATTGGGGATCTCGAACATCCCTTAACTCTTTACGGGAGTAGTACAGTCCCAATTCAAAAACGTTCTCGGGGCAGTTAAAAGCGGAGCTGTCAGAGTCTGTTTCGAAGAAGTCCTCTACATAAGATCAAGCCCGCAGATAAACAGAATTCAGTTCGAGTTTAACGTTGAAATTGTTAGAATATCAAGAGAAGTTAGAGTCGAGAGCCTTTGATTTGAAGGATTCTGAGTTACTGAACATTACTTCCGACTTATCTAAAAATTGAAAACTCGGTTGAAACATATAGCCGATTCGTCTCCTGTTGAATGGAAAACTGTCAACGAATATCAGAGTAATGAAAAAATGATGATGAAAAAAAGATTCGCAGTGCTGAAAATAGGGCCCTCAAATATCACAAGCAAAACAAGAGATTTCTGCCTTATGGGGCACAAAAAAACACCACCAGCGGAAGCAGTGGGATCTCCAGATCTCCTGGGGTTTCTAGTACTTTTCAGCTCTTTCCTGCGTTTCAACAGCAGCGACAGCAGCCATTTCATTACGATCAGGGCAGAAACAAGCGGTCAAGGAGAAGCTAATGCCGTATGACGTTTGTTTCAATTGCTTCGCAACAAGGCAGTGGAAGTCCAACTGCTCAAAGGGAAAGACCACTCAAAGTCCATGATAAATATACTAGTTGTTTTATTGGCTTGTGCTTATGAAAAGAATAATACGGAATATAGTATAAAACATAGCTTAAAAAGGCATTACCGTAAATGGGAAGGAAATGGGACTTTTCAAAATATTTTGAAAGTAATACATTCTCGTTACGAAATTCCTTTTGTTTCTATGACTTTTCGAAATATTAAATCTGCAGGAATGAACGTTGACTTTGTCACATCAAAAATATCTCAATTAATTGAGACAGGTTCAGTTTTAGAAGTTACGTACAGACCAGATTGATTCTAGATTTGAGTTGACTGAATAATTATGTGAAATATGAAAAAAAAAATAAAGTTTGAAGATTGGAAAACAGCTTTGGATTATTTTGAAAAACATTGTTATTGCCTAAAATTCAGTCTCAAATGAGGCTAACATTATATAGATATGCAATGATACAAATTGAAGTGGTAAAATTTTTCGTTCGGAATGGAAAGTTTTGAGCTTTCTTTTGATCGTTGTTCGTCACATAATGACTTCTTCAGAAAGAAAAAAGCGGTCAAATGGTTTATTCGAATACCTTTAAGCTGAACACGACTCGTAAATAGGCATACGCCATATTCGATTATACTATCTACGATATTAGCACTGGGATATACTGATCGCATTCATTACACCTGACTGCTTGTCACGGGTATCGGCGTGGAATGTCGACAAGTGTTCGTGCTGGTTATCTTGAATTGCCTTTGTTTATTTATTATATTGCAGTTACGTGTATTTGTGTTTGTTTGTATACTGCACTGACCTGTGCAACTATTGTAATTTCTTTGGTATCTTACTCTCCTGTCGTAGAAGTACACAGTTATTTTTGTCACTATCGAGTGCTGTGTAGCATGCGTCCTTCTACACCGGTGACAACTGATTACACTGAACAGTGACTAAGTGAGCGGCTTATATAGGGTCCCTCAGATATATCGAGTGAATAATCGAATATGGCGGGCAAATTCCTTTTACGAATCATATTCAGCTTCAAGAACAGGTCTTCCATAAATACAATAGCCAATCAGTTTGGCAGTCAACATGAATACCGAATATACACGTGTTCGACCAATACACGTGTTGTGATAACTGCAATAAGCATGATAAATTCATCATTGTGTACATATTCGTTGCAATAGGTGAGTTTTACTGATGCGAGGATGGTCTTTCTCTCCTAACGTTTCCAAATCATCAAAACTCATGTTGCTAGTTGCAGACAGTGGGGTGTCGTAACACATTTCGACAAATATTGATTTCTCGTTTCTAAAGAGATGGGCGTGTCATTGTGTTACTATTGACATTTGAAAAGAAAGACACAAAAGTTCCATTCAAATGAAAAACGTTTAGCACTTCAATGAGCATCATTGTATTTCTGAAAGTTTCCAGACATCTCTAGTTCTCTTGGAATAAAAAGTGTTATTGTTATACCTTGTTTTCGTTTGGTTTGTCATCCGGTCCATTCGTTTTTACGAAATGTCCAAGATTTGATGTTCAATTCTGGAGAAAGAGGGGTATAAGATTAGTACTTTACCTAGATGACGGTTTTGTGGTTGCTTCATCTTAACATGGATGTTTGTCTGTTTCTGAATTAATCCAAAAGAGTTTGTCTGAATTTGGACTATTTATTAATTTTGAAAAATCTTAATTTTACCCAACCCAAAATTTAGAATGATTAGGAATTTAGTGGGATTCAAGGTCTTTTTCTATTGCAGTGCCAACAGCGCAGTACAGTCAAGGTGCCAACCCTAACAAAAAATTACTATTGTAAACTATAGTTAAGTATAGTTTAATAGAGTTAACTAGAGTATCAAAGCAAAAACTTTGGAACTTTGATTAACTAAAGTAAAAAAAAATTGAACTTTGATTTACTATAGTAAAAACTTTGGATCTTTGATTTACTTTAGTGAAAACTTTGGAACTTTGATTTACTATTAATAGTGAAAACTTTGGAACTTTTATTAACTATAGTAAAAACTTGGAAACTTTGATTAGCTATATAGTAAACTATAGTTTACTATAGTATTTTTTGTTAGGGAAATGCCGAATCGCCCATCCATTCTTTACAAGGATGGGCGATTCATCTTAGGACTTTACTATTATTGGACAAATGTAATGTGGTTCAAAACTATATGTTAAAGACGGTTAGATTTCTTATTTAGAGTTGTCACATGATGTGGCAGTCACGTAATTTTAGCAAATATACCTGCAATTTGAGGTCAACTATATAAATTCCAATATTGCAAAGGCATTTAACCAAGTTAAAAATCTAAGTTTAATTTATAATTATTTTCAACACTCTTTCTTTGTAGTTCGTAAAAAGTGCTGCGAACCTATATAGATTCTACTATCTAATTGTTAAAATTACATTTGTTAGACCACTTGTTGAGTATTTTGGTGTTCAACTACATTAAATAAATATATAATAAATTCATATGCAAGATTTCATCAGGTTCGCAGCACTTTTCAAATATCTTCCTACTTCTTGAGTTTATGTGTAAAAGCTTGTCATGATCCATTGAGGGTATGTCCTTGCAATATATCGATTTATTAAGACCCTTAAAATGCTATTATCCTTCAATGAATCTGCATGCAAATATACGGTAGTATCACTTGTCTAGGGAATGTACGGAAAGTATATGAATAAAATTATAAAATAGACATCGCAATCAAGTTAATGGTCTCTTAAATATCTTCAAATAATATTTTATTTCATTACAAAATAATTTTTCATTGTATTAAATATAACTTGATCCGCCTCTCACTGCATACAGACTGCGTCAAATTGTTCGATATGACGTCACATTGACAAGTGCATTGCGATCAGTGTATTGTTTATATTTTGCTTTGTGGGATATAACAGAGACATATATAACAGAGGGACCGCTGACTCATTTTCGCGCCAAATTATCTTCCTGTTTTCGCAGCGCCCCCACCGGGAGGCATAGAAAGACTTCCTGTCATAACAGCTGCTGTGTTGTCTTCACAGCCTTTGGGGTAAATATTGCGAATATATTCTATATTTTATTATGTATAGCCTGTACGTCAATTACTATTTACATAAGGCGATATCTTAAATGTAATTTTCCAGCTATAACGAGAATTAAAAAAAAGAAGAAGTAGAACTTAGATCATCAGATGTTGACACGCAAGTCATGGTCACATCGATACATGTAATTTGAGTTAAAATTTTGTCTTGTATAGGTTGTTCCCTTATATCATCAGGATAATTGTAGACTCAGGCCCGTAAGAACCGGTGAGCAAGGGGAAAATAATTTTGCCAGTATACAGGCACGTAGTTAAGTATTATTTTTTAGGGGGGGGGGGGTTATATCTGAAAATCTTGGACAAGCAAAAAAAAAAAAAGTACAATTGTCAGAACTCGAAAATCCTATTTCATGGAGAAGGGGGGGGGGGGGGCAGCTTTCAGTGGATATTTTACACAATCTTTTACTGTTGAAAATATCCACTGTACAGTAGTTTCTAATGTTTAGGCTTTGTATACACTCTGACATGTAAGATGTAGTATGGGGGGGGGGTCCCTTTTCCATACATACCCACATATTTTTCCACTCCTTGGACTGTAAATTCTGAGTAAAGAAAAGATATATGTGATGTACATTTCAAATTTCAATGTGATGCATATAAACTGGAATTTACTGCAAGGCCTAAATGTGTGACAATAAAACTAACTTTAAGTCAACCAATACATACCGGTATTTTTGTCTTTTTTGAACACCTACTTTTTCAATATATATATATATATATATATATATATATATATATATATATATATATATATATATATATATATATATATATATATATATATATATATATATATATATATATATATATATATATATACCGTTTTGTCTTTTTTGAACACCTACTTTTTCAATATATATATATATATATATATATATATATATATATATATATATATATATATATATATATATATATATATATTTGAAAAGGTAGGTGTTCAAAAAAGACAAAAATACCGGTATGTATTGGTTGACTTAAAGTTAGTTTTATATATATATATATATATATATATATATATATATATATATATATATATATATATATATATATATATATATATATATATACACAATGTTATGTACATACAAGAGTACATGTTTGTCATTTAGAGTTGAATAAAAGACAAAGTAACCAAGTACCTCTACATATTCACAAAGATCGAGTCTTTAACATCCTCTCTCTGATTTTTTTTTTTTATTATTATTATTTTTTTTTTTACATTTCAGAAGATTTAAACTGTTTAAAGCTTTGTTACATATAAATATACTTTGTAGTAAATACAGGGTTTTTGTATGGGCAAAACATTCTTTAACTGTGTCAGCTTGCAGGGCTGATATACATGTAAATAAAGTATTCATTAAATTTTATTTTGGCTTAATAAATTTTAAGAATGCTTGAATTGATTAATATGAATGAATATACTGTAAATTTTAAATTATTTCATTTTTAATTAGAATGTAGATCTAACAGAAGGTCAGTCTTCCTGCATATAAGTACCACATAATACGTCTAAGGTGTGCAATGAATAGAGGGCTCCTAAAACCATTAGCATTACTTAAGTTGCATAGACCGAGTGCACTTTGATAGGGTTTTCTTGATCAGCATCACTTTAGTTAAATTTTTTTTCAGTTGACTTTTTTAAAGCAAAATGGCACTAAATGTAACAATGTTTTAAAAATGCAGTAAATGATAAAATGTATGAGTTGCTTGATTAGATTACAAGTCACAATCTATGCTTGGTTTCAGGATGGTGTATTTTGTGTTTTTAGATATGTTATACATGTAAATATAATAAAAAATCAAATATAAAATAATATATTTTATTTACAGCAATATGATATATATATATATATATATATATATATTTAAAAAAGCTAATTTTAGCGATTTTTTAGTTTAATTTTATTGAATGTATACAGATATATTCATATAACGATATATAAAAAAAAAAATACGGGAAATACACCAACCTAGTTGTATGAAATCTAGCACCTACGTATACATATAGGTAACCATGCACTAAATAATATAATGCATGCCAGTGCAAAACCAACACGGCAAACAAATGGCCTCGTCAAAAGAGGTCTTCTTATCCTACACAATAAAATACATGTTACAGTGTATTTCTTAGTGTGGAGGTTGTAAAGAAGACAAGCCATCAATCATGAACAAATGCAACTCGAGTCGGGGTTAGAAGATCGATTCTATCTAATTACTGTAGATAAATTTGTTCTCAATTCTTTGTCGTCATGAAAACGAAAGTAACTCATCCCCCGACGATTAATGCCACGAGTAAATTTTGCTTAAAATTGGAGTTGTAGCGATGTTTACTACCCATTCTATGATGAAACGCCATACTGTTTATAGTTTCTATGCCTCCCGGTGAGGGCGCTGCGAAAATCGGAACATCATTTTCCATTCGGAATTAAAGTACCCAGCTTAAAGTGAAAAGTCTAGAGACGCCCCGAATGAGTCAGCGGTCCCTCTGCTATATGTCTCTGGATATAACCAACGGCAAAATGAATACAATAGTAAGTATTTATGTAGTTTAAACCTCTCCAATAGTTTAGAACACAGTTACTTGTGGACAGGACCCCCCCCCCCCGAAAATACCCCCCGGGTCAAAAAATATTTTTATGTCTTTTTTTCATAAATTATTCTTCTAGTACATATTTACAATGTATTCCATAAGAAAAATCCAAAAAATAACGCAGAATTAACGTTTTACTAAAAAATCATACCCGCGGTATTATAAAATAGAGAAGAAGTGACTTACCTCTATTTTAACTGTGCTACAAACACGTCTTGACGACACAGTTGCTTCTTTGCAGAAATAGTGGAGAGTTGTTTTTTTTTCTAAAGTGACCACCAGAGAGTTGGTAAGAGTGGTACGAGTTTGATAGGATTGGATTTTACTGAGTAAAAAATAACGATTACTTGGATTAGCTGAGCTTCAAGAGTAGTACCGCAGTTATCGTACAGGGGCTAATACAAGGGTTGTTCGGAAAGTTTGCGGACTTCTGTGATAAGTGTTTTACTTAACGTCATATTAAATGTTATGGTGACATATTTCTGCCCCCTACATGCAAGATAAATTTTGTTGACATGCAACAAAATTATGTAGACATGCGACTTATTTATGTCAGCATGCAAAATAATTATGTTGACATGCAAGTTACCAATCTCTTTAGAGAATCTAATTTAATGTTGGTAAAGTTACTTACTACTGTCATTACACTACTGGCTTTCAAAACCCCTGTCCGTATGAAAATCCCCTGTCTTTCTCTGTAACCTACAGCATTTCCACAATTATCTACGGTATATCTACAATATGGTACGGTATGTCTCCTCTGCATATACAGTAATTCTCAGTATGCCACTGTATGTATCCCCAGCATGCCACAGTTACCTACAGTAGGCCCCAGTACGCCTACGGTAGGCCCCAGTATGGCTACTGTTTCCTACAGTGATCTACGGTATGCCACAGTATATACCCCCAGCAGGCCCCTGTATTGTTAACCGAAGCAAAACGGTAGAAGTACACAATGTTTTAAGAAGCAATGTTTTTACAGTTGAAGCTATTCATTGCTAAAAATTATTTATGAAGAAGATTATGATGATTTATAGAATTGTTTTTGTATATTACATCTCTAAAGTAATATGATATACTTGCTATGTTGTAACAAATAAAATTAAAAAAAATATATAGTATAATAGATTTATTTCTGACGGGGCTGATTATGGTCAATATATTAGAAATAACGAAATTTAATCACTATTATTTCTAGAAAAAGTTCTGTCCTGTTGTAAGTGGCTGAGAATCTTTATATCACTTTGAATCATCGAATCATCAACAAGGTCAGTCCGTTTTGACACATTGAATGTACATATTTGGACTTTCTTCGAACTTATTAAAAAGAAGAATTAGTTCGTATTAAGCCCGCATGTTTTTCAATCAGATAAATGAACATGTTTGTAAAGAAGGTTTTTTTTTTAATCTAGGAGTATAATTCCCGATAAAATTGTTAAAAATGATGCCATTAATGAAAATGACAGTGGCTAATGAACTGATGGACGTGATAACAAATCATTCTTCCTGACGCTTACTTGATAAAAATGAATTATAAGTCGTATTCAGATATTTAATTTTTATGTATTAAGAGCCCTCTATACACTGCACACTAGAGAGTTCTGATTTTGTTGTATATTTATGCACATAGAGTGATCTGCTCTTTGATCAAGAATAAAATAAATTGAAATTGACAGTTTATTACTTAATTTGTGATCAAATCAAGCATTCATAACACTTTAATAGGCCAAGATAAATAGATAGAACACTTCATTTGCAGGTATTTTTCCCACTTAAATAAACAACAGTGATTTATGTTCATCAGTACTTCATCATCTTTGAACATTTTTCCCGGGGGTAAATGCAAGGCACCCTTTATTGAAAATGTGATAGATAAGCTCAATATTTACACCTTTACACATTATAATTTTCTCAATGTCCAAAAAATATTTTCCTCTAGTGTATAGAGGGTCCTTAATGTAACGAATTCAGAAACAATTATTAACAACACTGAAATGTTATTATTCTTTTCTCTTTTTCACGTTATTTTAAAACGGCCCAGAAATCATTTGAATGTAATTTTCCATTCTTTTTTGTTGCATTTCTGACGACTCCTAATCTGCGTTTTGATTTAAGTAATATTCTGCAAAAAGTCAATCAAGTTTCGATTGTGAAATCGATCAATCATTTTCTTTTTAATTTATACGCAACTTTTATAAATATTTCAAACTGCTGAGAGCTCATACTATTTATAATTGGAGGATAGTATAAAGCTTTTAAGTTTATAAGCCACCCCCTCTTGTCTCCGTAAAATACGCTAAAGACAGGGCCTGATTACTTGTACACAGTTTTAGACATTAATTCTACGTCACCTTTTTGTTTAATATCGTGATGAGATTCTACATTATTTGGACCTTATCAGAACAAAATTTTCCGATTTCCGATCATAAAATTAATTATTATGCACTTATGGTGATACAGAAGTAATTTAGTTTAAAATGAAATGAATTTATAATTCAATAATAATTTCATTAACTCTATCATCTAGTTTCAATTTTCAGACCCACTTATGATTAAGAATCATTGATCCGCCCCGCTCTTTTCTTTTATCAACTTCATTGTATGCACTGAGGCAGAACCAGGGTAGGTTCTAGTATATATATCTAATGTAATTTGCAATGGTCAGCTTAACAATAGGTCCTAATTGCCTATTGTTCTCTATCTGCGTCTGACCACTGGTGTTAGGACTAAATAAACGACTGACCACTCCTAACAAGACTGTTCTCAAATTCACTATGAAATATCAGTTTAATTTATAGTATAGATATGCTAGAAAACTTTAATTTAAAAAAAATATAAAAAAAAAAACGAACACTGAAAAACAATATATTTACAATTATTACTGCTAATTTGTACTTTATCCTTGCTAATACTTTCAACATCGATGTTGTTTCTTAGGCGCTTCTTTAAGGGGTGAAACGCATGAATTAAAAATGTATATAAGTTTCGGCTATACAATTTCTGTTTTAAGAATATCATATATTTGTAATGTAAAATGCATTGAAAAGCAAGCACGAATGAGTATAATCGTCTTATTCATAAGTACATTGAAATAAGCAGTCATTAAAGTAATTCGAGTCCAGAGAGAGAGAAAAAAAACATAATTACACTTTAGATTATGCAAAATAAATGAATAAGAAGTTATTTTAAACAAAGGTCAGCGAAAACAGTTGAGAAATAAGGGAAAAAAAAAGATCCGTACATGAACCAAAATCTTCCGTCAGTTTTATATCAAAATCTACTAATTTAAAATTTACTCTGCTTTATATGCAGTTTGTATCGTACGCTAATTGATGTGAAAAAAAAAAAATCGGAATATAAAACACCTGGATATATCTGTCAAACCTTTGGAAAAAAAGAAGATAATTCAATACTAAGTCTGAAGTTTATTAATTCCTGAAATGCTATAAGTCGTATCATTTATTTTGAAAATTTATTATAAATTGTGTCGTATCAAAGTCATTCTTTCTGACTATAACCTCAAGAACATACTTAGACACAAGACAGGGCACGGAAATATGCATGACTAATTTTTTTTTCTTAAACAATTCAGAGCGTCAAAAAAGAAATCTGACTTTTTAAAAACCCTAATTCAAATTGGCGCAACGAACTAGCATGTTATTTTCAATTTATTCTCAGAAATCAAACACCGAAGAAAGTTTTTTTTACCTGCGATGACAAATTTCTGACTCCATTATAAATACCAAGGCACTACAGATGCATACGCTTTTTTGTCCTTTAAAAATATACATGTAGATCGATATCAAAAAAACAAAACAAAAAAAAAACGCAGGTGCACATCCAGAAATATTTTCCCGAGAGAAGTTTTGGTGGGCGGGTGTGTTGTTTACATCAACTATTATAATTACACTTTGCTCGATCCTGGGAAACCTATTTCATGGAGGGGAGACTCTTTAGACATTTTCGTTTCTAAATTTTCTTCAGATACACGACTCTCCTTTCTATTATGAGGAGCCCTTGTTTCCGGGGACAAAGTAACTTTACAAATTTTCAGAAAATTCACTTCTCTTAAATAATTCCAAGGAGGCCAAAACTCACATCCGACATAACCCCTTTACACCCGCGCATGAAATAGACCTTGAAAATTGTGACACGTGCGAATATGAATTACGATTCTCCCGGCATGTAGACTGGCCCGAAGATGTAAAAGTTTATATTGTTTGTAAATACATGTAATTAAATAAAGACATGACAGCAATTTCAAAATAATCAAACATTTAAAATCAATAATTCAATTATTCAACATAAATTAGAGTGGGTTATCAATTTTCCCAAGACCAACGCAAGCTAAGCGAGATCGAAGTCTGATATTATTCTTTGAACTGTAATTAAGGACAAACGGATTGAAATTAAATTAGTCCCTTGCATAATTGAATTATCTTTTATTAGAATTCATTGAACTAAACAGTGAAAATAGGAATTAAATCCTGTTATACTGTAAAAGAAATTTATATTATATACATAAGAGCGAATGAAATCTTAAACATATACGCTGTTTCGGGGGGGGGGGGGTAAAAATTATATTTCCGTGACTGTATACATACATCTACAATGCAAAAACGCCAAAACAAACGGAGTTGTTCACATTCGTTATTTGACACATGATATGAAATGCACGACAATGCTGGGGAAAGGACTTCCCCACCAATACCTGTTAATGTCATGTCAATGTGATACATATACATGTACATTTATCCTTCGTCTAACAGTATGCGATAAATATCGTAATATCCTAAATCCCCAATCTATAATGCTTACTTTACGAACTCCTTGCTCTTTACTACGTTATCATTATTCTAGACATAAGTATCCACAGCTAGCACTATGAACAGTAAACGAAGACTGTTCTTCAATCTAGTTACTTATTATGATTTTATGTGCTGATTTACTGCAAAGAGAATGGAAACACAAATTCTAAATTACAATTAACTTAAGATGAACAAATATAAAAGCAATTTTTTTTTGTAAACATGCATTTTTAGTATATACACGTCATATATATGTATATTCATCCCTGACAATTAGAAATAACCCCCCCCCCCCCGAAAAAAAAGAAAGAAATTAATATCAAATACTGAGTAACTTTTTTTTAATTGCCACGACATGGCAAAATAATTTTTAGGGTCTCCATTTCTTAAAATTGTCGAACATGTTCAATATATTTTTAACACAGCTATAGACCTATATTGTGTTTCGTAATATGAACATCACAATCACTGACACAAATAACGAATTCGTTTTAACTAAAGATTTTTCCATTAATCTAAAAATATGTCATGCTACAGTAAACATAATCCATTCACATTGATCAAAATGTAGAAGTCAAGTCACAACAAAGTATTACACTGTACACTATTACGTTAGACTGATACAGGTAATCAGGTCCATTTGCATCGTCACTGTCACCACCCCGATCACAGAATCCATACCATTTTCTGATTTTTAGCAGGAACAAGTGGCTTGCTAAGTCTGCTTACATGGAAAAGCTGTCCTCTAACTGGATGGATTTCGGAAAACAAATCACTGACAATTACTACGTACGTTATTGATAATGGAAGTTGTATTACCAGATTATTTACAGCCTCAATCACAGGAGTTCGCAGTTTTATCAATAAAGTTAATTTTATAAATAAAGTTAAATCATTCGATTGACCTAGCATCGATTGACCTAGCATGAGCTACATGTATGCGTTAGCACAGCGAATAAGCGAACGCATAGCTCATGCTTGGTCAATCGAGTGATTCTATTGACTTTATTGATAAAATTCCTGTGGCAACCAGTGTCCACTGAGTAATAAAAAAAAGTAATGAAGTCCCGCACAATCATGACAATTGCACCTTTTAGGATTCACTATGAGAAACACACACTACAGCTTGTACTTACTATACATGTAATATATTCAGAAAGATGATTATGAAGAAAAATGCGTCCTCGTTTAATTCATCTGTCAAGGTCAGCCTCTTGCGATTTCTTTTGAGGAGTTTTTCCGGATCTCGATCCCGTAACATTATGATGAAACATTTGTGATGTTGTTATACTATTAAGTCGACATTCAACATATTTGTAGTTATACCCTTTGATGTTTTTGCCCCCTAGCAAAAAAAAAAGGGGGGGGGGTTCGCATGAATATATACAAAAAGTAAGTAAATATTTTATTATAGTGACTTGTGAATACAATAATTTTACGTTCATTAGACAAATAAGCATATATGTACAACACCCGGCCCATCGGACCTATAAGTCACTTTTAGCAATATATATCAATTACATGCGTTTGATTTTTCATTGTCTTACAGTGTATGTTATATGCATTATATATGATACTCGCAGTTTGACGTGGGAAATGAGTTAATAGATATTTGAATAGAACATTTAAATCGTAATTTTGTAAATTTGAAATGCCAATATTTCTAAGAAAATCATGTCTACAGTTTTTATACAGATTACACAATTCACTGTCCGTCCCATTGAGCAATTACATATAATTTACTTGTGCCTCTTTTGCATAAAATGACTTTGTATTATACGTTTAATATTGAATTCTCCAATTAGAATTAATACTGACAACATGCTCTAACCTAGAAGGGGGGGGGGTTCCGAACAAGTTATATTGAAGCAAATAAAAAATGACTTTGACCCCCCCCCCCTTTCAGAAAGCTTGGATCCCACCACGAAATTTACAGGGTTTTTTCACGTTAAGGAAATGGAATTTGCGTTAATTTTTTTTGGAATTGGGGTGGAATATCCCCCCTCCTGGAAAAATTCTTGGATCCGCGCCTGGGCAGCATGTTATTATGTAAATGTAAAAGTTGAAGATAGTGAACAAAGGTCGAATAAAAAAAAAATAATCGGTTGACAATAGAGAAAAAGAGCTGTGTTACCTAAAGATACTATGTCATTAGATACTATGACAGACCCACTACTGTCGTATACAGCTATGTTTATTTATTGGAATTGTTACATGTACCAAGATTAAAAGACTTTTTTTTTCTCGCTGAGCAGGCAGAAAATCTAAATAAAATAAATTTTACATTCCTGTATCGACGCGGATTGCTTTTCAAATATATGCATCGGTGAGATTTACTTACACCAGGGACTCTTATACTAAAGATATAGGTCATTAGTTACACGACGTGTTCAAGTTTATTAAAACACCAAGGAATATATTTTACAAGCACATGTAGCCACTAGCCAGGAGCATATCATATATTAGTATATACATTTAGGTCTCTAATGTAGCCGTACTATAAGTGAATAAAATCTTCATTGCAGAATTATTGGTCGTATTGCATGCCCTTCCCAATTTGATGTTTTAAATTTTTTGAATGAATGAAGGAATAAACTAACATATAAATAAATAAATAAATAAATAAATAAATAAATAAATAAATAAATAAATAAATAAACAATGAAAAAATAATGAATAAAATTCATTAATTGATGATTTTTTTTTTTTTTTTTTTTGCTTGAAGCAGTGATTTGTAAACTTTTCAGAACTACAGAATAACCTTATAAGTCTCTTAAGAATTCTAAACATAATGAAAAGTACGAAGAAATTAATAATTATAACAGTTTTAATGTTTATAGCGTATTTTTGTTATTTTGTCAGCAAGAAATGTATACTTAAGAGCGATCAGTCAACATTATTGACCATTTCGATATTTTCTTTATGGCAATAAAATATGCGTGAATTTTTTGCCTAATGTGGATCACGAGACCCGTATCAGTTGACTTCGGTTGTATTACTATGTATATAAAATAATGTTCAAAAGTTTCTCAAAGGAAAAACCCCGTGTACTGAACTGACAACCTCACATCTTAGACAAACAGTGCCTCTGGAAGTGTGTATACTTCTTCCGTTTTGCTTCGGTTAACAATACAGGGGCCTACTGGGGCATATACTGTGGCATACCGTAGGTCACTGTAGGAAGCAGTAGCCATACTGGGGCCTACCGTAGGCGTACTGGGGCCTACTGTAGGTAACTGTGGCATGCTGGGGATACATACAGTGGCATACTGAGAATTACTGTATATGCAGAGGAGACATACCGTACCATACTGTAGATATACCGTAGATAATTGTGAAAATGCTGTAGGTTACAGAGAAAGACAGGGGATTTTCATACGGACAGGGGTTTTGAAAGCCAGTAGTGTTATATGACATCATACACGTACAATGCAAGATAATTATGTCAACATGCAAAATATCATAAACATTAATAAGGCATGCCAACATGATTCTGTTGCAACTTGCTTGTATAATGTCGTATACTGGCGTTAGAAAGTTAACATTAAATTTAGAATCTCTTAAAAGATTAGTAACTTGCATGTCAACATAATTATTATGCATATAGACATAATTATCTTGCATGTTGACATACTTTTCTCGCATGTTAGCACAATTCATCTTGCATGTAGGGGGGCAGAAATATGCCACCATAACATGTATATCCAAAATTGTACCATAGTTAGGTATGATTGCTTTTGTTAAAAGTGCGGGTTATCTGTACATAGCTCACACTTTTCTAAACTCCGCCCATCAAGGCAGGACAAAAGAGCATTTCAAAGATTCAAGCCAAATATTTTAAATCGAACAATCATCCGTACTAGATACACCAAATTCAAAAGCAGAAAAAAAAAATATAAATCATAAAAAGCATTAGACGATCATTATCAATTGAAAACTGCGATTTAAGACTGACTTTCGTTAACAAATGAAAAACAAGTACAGAAATCGCCACAGGTACTTGTGGACAGGACCCCCCCCCCCTTCCAATATGCCCCACAGGTCAAAAAATATTTTTATGTATTTTTTTCATAAATTATTCTTCTAGTACACATTTACAATGTATTCCATAAGAAAAATCCAAAAAATAACGCAGAATTAACGTTTTACTAAAAAATCATACCCGCGGTATTATAAAATAGAGAACGTAAGTCACTTCCATTTGTTTACACTGGACCCCTCTTGGATATCAGGCCCGAAATATCATTTACCTAATACATGTAACCGAAATGTGTCATGATATCTTGTTTCGGTAGATATTTTGTCTTTAATCGTGCTATTTAATTGCCCAGGCATCCCATAATAATCCGAGTATTCATCGTCAAACGTGAAAAATGCTACAAGATTTGGAAATGTCAGAGTAGAAATTACGGAAGTGATACAAAAACGACACCTAGCGTGTAACTCTCGAGTTCCGAGTGTTATAGAACTAAGGGAAAAGTCAGAGGTCTACGAAAAAGTTCGGGAAAATTTTGATAAAGAACTCGAAATTGATTCATTAGAATTAAATTCTGCTTAAGATTTTCGAGATGAGCGAGGGTAGTCGTCAATATTCCCTTTAAAGGATGTTATCATTGATACCAAGTAGCGGTTTAAAAATCGCTTAAACATTATAAACTTGACATGTAAACCCCCCCCCCCCCCCCACTCCACCCCGACCGCCTTCCCCATCTGCGTGGACATGGAATTTTCATTAAATTGTGTCTGCGGAAAGGTGGATATCCGTTAAACTAATGTGGTAGTAAATATAATATTTAGAATGATAAACTAGTTTTAAAAATAAGTAAAGACAGAAATGTGATTATTTAAAACTGTACAAAAAAATCTCTCTTTTTTCCCCCATTTGTTATGAATCCGCTACATGTATTTAATCATTATTGATTAATTTGGGGACGGGGGCTGTGCAACGTCATTAAAAGTTACAGTGTTGGAGAAAAACAAATTGACCGGTTGATGAACAATATTTAAACGTCAATTGCTACGTAATACAAGTTGCAATTATCTAACTATGACTGTTAGAAAAGACGTACCTAAAGAACTTTTTTTAAAAGTCTTTATTTTATAGAAGTTAAGCTTCCGTTTGTTCAATTAAAATAATATCAGCTTGATATATATGTAATCAAGGCCAGAAATAAACTCAGCAGTGCGACGCGAAAGTAAAGAAGAACATGAAAATTATTTTTTTTTTAAAAATGGGGTTCTGATTTTCATTCTTAAGAATTAATTTTGAAAAGACTCACATATATTTCGGGCCTGATATCCAAGAGGGGTCCAGTGTAAACAAATGGAAGTGACTTACGTTCTCTATTTTATAATACCGCGGGTATGATTTTTTAGTAAAACGTTAATTCTGCGTTATTTTTTGGATTTTTCTTATGGAATACATTGTAAATGTGTACTAGAAGAATAATTTATGAAAAAAATACATAAAAATATTTTTTGACCTGTGGGGCATATTGGAGGGGGGGGGGGAGTTCCTGTCCACAAGTACTTGTGAGAAGTATTACCTAAACTCTTCACTTTCACACTTTCACTTTTCCATTTATTCACATTTATTTACAACTTACAAGACATGTAACCCCCCTTCCCCTTCTACATGGACATGCTTGCAATTAATTCCGATAATATTAAGCTTAATAATTATGTGTATTTTTTAATATTCTTATGCGATGATTATCATTTGCCAAGGAATTTAAATGTGAGTCTTTTCAAAATTAATTCTTAAGAATGAAAATCAGAACCCCCCTTTTTTTAAAAAAAATAATTTTCAAGCTCTTGTTTACTTTCGCGTGGCACTGCTGAGTTTATTTCTGGCCTTGATTACATATATATCAAGCTGATATTATTTTAATTGAACAAACGGAAGCTTAACTTCTATAAAATAAAGACTTTTAAAAAAGTTCTTTAGGTACGTCTTTTCTAACAGTCATAGTTAGATAATTGCAACTTGTATTACGTAGCAATTGACGTTTAAATATTGCATGGGTTGTACAACCATTCATCAACCGGTCAATTTGTTTTTCTCCAACACTGTAACTTTTAATGACGTTGCACAGCCCCCGTCCCCAAATTAATCAATATTGATTAAATACATGTAGCGAATTCATAACAAATGGGGAAAAAAAAGAGATTTTTTTGTACAGTTTTAAATAATCACATTTCTCTTTACTTATTTTTAAAACTAGTTTATCATTCTAAATATTATATTTACTACCACATTAGTTTAACGGATATCCACCTTTCCGCGGACACAATTTAATGAAAATTCCATGTCCACGCAGATGGGGAAGGCGGTCGGGGTGGAGTGGGGGGGGGGTGTTACATGTCAAGTTTATAATGTTTAAGCGATTTTTAAACCGCTACTTGGTATCAATGATAACATCCTTTAAAGGGAATATTGACGACTACCCTCGCTCATCTCGAAAATCTTAAGCAGAATTTAATTCTAATGAATCAATTTCGAGTTCTTTATCAAAATTTTCCCGAACTTTTTCGTAGACCTCTGACTTTTCCCTTAGTTCTATAACACTCGGAACTCGAGAGTTACACGCTAGGTGCCGTTTTTGCATCACTTCCGTAATTTCTACTCTGACATTTCCAAATCTTGTAGCATTTTTCACGTTTGACGATGAATACTCGGATTATTATGGGATGCCTGGGCAATTAAATAGCACGACTAAAGACAAAAATATCTACCAAAACAAGATATCATGACACATTTCGGTGACATGTATTAGGTAAATGATATTTCGGGCCTGATATCCAAGAGGGGTCCAGTGTAAACAAATGTAAGTGACACGTTCTCTATTTTATAATACCGCGGGTATGATTTTTTTAGTAAAACGTTAATTCTGCGTTATTTTTTGGATTTTTCTTATGGAATACATTGTAAATGTGTACTAGAAGAATAATTTATGAAAAAAATACATAAAAATATTTTTTGACCTGTGGGGCATATTGGAGGGGGGGGGGGGTTCCTGTCCACAAGTACCTGTGGAAATCGCTTGATTATTTTTGTTATTTTTGTTCATTTTTTCTAAAATATTCTCATGACCTGCGAGACATTACCTTAAAATTGGTATTGATATCGTTGCTATTTCTTAAATGATTCCAATATCGTTCTATTGATAACCAACCAAGAAAATTTGGTACATAAAATCGAAAACGAACTGAATAATTGAGTTTGATTGCATCTATTCTATATATACAAATTCCTTTACATTATTAAATTTTTAAATCATAAACACGAAGGCGATGTATGTATTACCATGCACGAGGAGGATAGGTAAAAAGTAACAGGAAAATAAAGGAAATAAGTAAGTTTTTTAAAAGTTGAATTATTTGATTTTGTTATTTTAAATATACGAAAAATACAATTAAATCAACATATCCAGGCGCAGATCCAGGAATTGAAGTAAGAGGGGGCGCCACCCTAACAAAAAAATACTATAGTTAACTATAGTGAATCAAAGTGTCATAGTGATCACTATAGTAAATCAAAGTTTTCAAAGTGATCACTATAGTGTCATAGTGATCACTATAGTAAATCAAAGTTTTCAAAGTGATCACTAAAGTGTCATAGTGATCACTATAGTAAATCAAAGTTTTCAAAGTGATCACTATAGTGTCATAGTGATCACTATAGTAAATCAAAGTTTTCAAAGTGATCACTATAGTGTCATAGTGATCACTATAGTAAATCAAAGTTTTCAAAGTGATCACTAAAGTGTCAAAGTTATAACTATAGTAAATCAAAGTTTTCACCATAGTAAATCAAAGTTTTCATAGTGATCTCTATAGTTAATCGAAGTTTTCATAGTTATCACTTAAGTAAACCAAAGAGTCAAAGTTATCACTATAGTAAATCAAAGTGTCAAAGTTAACACTATAGTAAATCAAAGTTTTTATGGTGTCAAAGTTATCACTATAGTTAACTATAGTAAACTATAGTTAACTATAGTAAACTATAGTTAACTATAGTATTTTTTTGTTAGGGCAAAAGTAGGCAGGGGGTCTGAGGGCCGCTTTGAGGCCCCCAGTGGGTCCAGGGCGAAGCCCAGATGGGGGTCCTGGATTGTAGAGTTTTTGTAGGGTAAAAACGAGGTCTACCGAGTAGACATTTTTACATTTTCTCGACGAAACTATGATTTACGCAAACTTTGACAGTTTTAGGGAGGGGCGCCGGGTGCGCCCCCCCCTTAAAATTCGCCACTGATATCTCATTGAAAACAAGCATATTTTTCAATAACACATGCCATTTAAAATTTGTACTACATGTACTACATGTAAACGAGTTATAAATATGATCAATTTTACTAAACTATGGTACAAGTCACTTATTCCATGTTTTAAGCCGATGTATTAAGTACAAAGTTATGATGAGGAAGGGTGCCTCTTCCAAAATTGTGAATTTCATGGCCCCTGGGTTAGGGGTTCTGGTGTTAGGGCGGCGCTGTATAAAATTTCTGTAAAACTATAATTATACAGTGAAATGCATTAATTCTTTTAAAATCTTCTCCTCTGCTCCTGAGTATTACGTTATGCAATTAAGTATATAGTTATGATGAGGAAGGGTGTCTCTTCCAAAATTGTAAAAGATGTGGCCCCGGGGTCAGGGGTTTGGGGGAGGGGGGCTTATTAAATACATGCTGAAAATAAATTAATGCTTTGAAAACCTTCTCCTCTGCTTCTGGGTATTAAGCAAACAAAATAAATGCATATTTTAGGAAGGATGCCACTTCCAAAATTGTAAATTTCATGGCCCCTGGATCAGAAGTTCTGGTATTTGGGCGGGGCTCTATTGAGTATACAGCAAAAATGCATGAATACTTCGAAAATCTTCTCCTCTGCCCCTGAGTATGAAGCAAACATACTAAATGCAATAATATAAAATGTAAATTTTGAAATATAAATATAAGTAAATGTGCCTTTTCTCTGCTCCTGTGTATCTAGGAGGCAAGCAGAGTATAAAATTGTGATATGTGACGCATATAAGAGTTCCTCCCCCTTGCTAAATTTTGTTCAATCAAGAAATCCTTGTATTTAATTTAATTATCAGGTTGTTTGATTGAATGAGAAAACAAAAAAGTGTTATAAATATAGAAACAAAATTAAAATGAATGTTTGGTTTAAATAAACAAAGCAAGCTCAAAGTAGGATTTTTGCTTGGAAAGCAATATAAAAGATTGATATAAAGATTATTTATGTTAAAACCTTACTGGTAATCCAAGGCAACATAGCAGCTCTGTTTGTTTCTAATATTTATAACAGAAAACATGTTAAGTGTAAAAAAAAAATGAAATCCATTAAACAGTTACAAAACAATTTGGCTGTGAGACATACCAGCATCAAGGAAAGCTTGTTGATATATAAACTATTTCTTGACTAGAAATGCAAGTCAATAAATGATTACACAACAGTGGTCTCCCAGCCACAATATTGTTACAACATACAGATGCGATAATGCGATATAATACAACATCAAACTTTATTGGAAACAAAAGTGGTGCATAAAGAACGCCATCAACCCAACGGGTTGAAGCACCAGATTATTTAAGTAGCAAAGGGCCAGTTCTATTTAGTATGCATATACTGTGGTGTCCTGTTTCACTATTGATGGAGTTTTGTCAGGTAAATTCATAGAGATCAGAGCTTACTTGGCAAGAGTCTACATAAAGTTGTATTATACTTTATTGAAGTGAATGAGTAATCCAACAGTGGCTGTCAGCTATCATCTGCAACTGTACTCGGCAATGCTGGTACCGGACAATTATGACTGTACCTGCTCACTAATATCAAAAACGGAATGTCAGAGCAAGATTTTCCGGATTGTTCAACGTATTAAGGGTTTGGTTTTGTGTTCATCCAAGTGAAACGCGTACGAAATAAAACTCTCAATATTTTAATAAATACTTCTTGCTTACTCTTGAAAACTGACCTATGACACCTTCCATTGGAAAGCTGTCTTGATATGTATGCAGTTTGATTGTCACTTGCAGTGTCATGCAGCAATAATGTGCATATTACACTTGCAGGACTGCACAGCTACAGGTCTAACAAAACAATAACATGACATTTGTTGTATATGTGCAGATAGTTGAACGTCATGGGTACAACTATTTGTTTCGTTCCTAACAATACTGTGCTTACTTTTTCCAAAACTGTCTGTTTTTCATCAACTAGGCATGTCCGCCATGCGAAATCGGGGGGCTGCCATTCCGGTATTGAAACTAACTGACTATTTCTGTAATCTGATGTCTCTAGTACCTCGATTACACAAAGCAATTAGAGAGATATTTCGTTAAACATTTCCAGCTATTAGAATGTTTCGATCTAAATGTTTAATATTGTTTATTATAAAAGTAACATCGATGTTTACGTCATATCAGGGAATGCTCCGTCTTCGATTTTACAATGGACAGATAAATTAATACGCGCCCAGTTTTAGCAGTTCCGACTGAATTTAACGTCTGTTATTTCTTTTGCAGGTAAGGCTGTTAATTACCTTTTATCAAATAAGCATATTAATCCTACAAATGTAGGACAATGTCATATAATATTGAAAAATATTGCACGAAAATTAAGAACTATAATCACTCAGCGTAGTTTATTTCTGAGGTCTGTCATGCGATATTCGGCTAAAGTGAAAGTAGGAGCTGGTAAGTCGATTTGTTGTGTTTATTGTGATTTATGAGCCTTATCTCAGAAATACGATATAACTCCTAGTATCAGTAATACATTTTGAGTATGACAACGCCTGCGATCTAATGCACATCAATTTTAAAAAGATTAAACGTTATACAAAGGATCTGAGAATTTCCACGTGTTTCTTGCAGACCACAATTTGGTAGCGGGCAATATTTAAGGTTCCTCTAATGAATGTTTCTATGTTTCAAAATACTAAAAGTATTCGTCATTGTATAAAAATATAGTTCAGTCAAAAACAGGGTTTCAAATATTATGAGCAGAGTAAAGAACTGAATTTTGTTTTCATTAATGAGCGATTTTTGTGTAAGATCCTTCATTGAGCCTCAGACACACCAAGTTAAATGTCCAATGACGGCTAAGTGAAGTGGCTCTACGTAGTACACATATATGGTAAATCAGATGTGTTATTTGTAAATCAAAATTTTGATATTCAAATTTTATTGCTTTTTTGTTTTACTTTTTGTAAAAGAGATGCAAGTATTATTGATTATTTATATAAATAATTTTCACATAAGTTTGTACTATGTATACAAACCATCATTTTGGACTTGGTCCTTCTGATTTGCAGATTAGTGCAGTATATATATATATGTAGTTCTAATGGGGAAAAGTAAATTAAACGATAAAAATTTTCAAGGATGTCAACTTAATTTGCTTATTACTTGATATGTAAATTGTTCAATGTTCATCAAATGAAGAGACTGCAGCAAAATTGAAAAATAGGTTTTTTTAAAGATGAAAATTGCATAAAGTGTTAATAATTAATATTCTCTAGTTGAAATGGTTAAGATTGAAAACTTGAATTTCTGCAACGGCATTGGTTTCATCAAAAAGGGAGTATAATAAGGGGGTCTTACCTGATCTTAAGTTACCATTGAGCATGCTGAATCAAATGCTACCAAGCATGTTTATTTTTAATTGAATGTTCATTTTATGAAAGTTTTTCATATGCTCAATTAGACTTAGGTTGTTGGTTGCACTTGTAAGGAAGAGATAAGGTGCTGGGGGTGGGGTGGGGGGTAAACCTTGGTATTGATCCATAAATACCATAATATTCTTGTAGAAACCTCTAAGATTTTTTCTATAAAATTGAAAAAAAAATGAATGTACATGTAGCCACCACTTTATCTCAAAGGTTATTATTATTATTTTTTTGGGAGGACCTGCATTTTAATGGTACAGGCAAACCTTGTTACATTGTATTTCTATCCTGATGGGACCAATAAAAAAAATGAAGAAATCTGGTATAGTTTGACATATTGAGGTTAAAATGCTTAAAGAAAAAAATGGAAGAGACTATAAATGAAATATGAAGATAACAAACAATATTCAAATTCACATAATTTTGAGAGATGGAAGCAAAACTCTATTCTTATAATGTCTCATAGAACAAAAGTTTTAACGGACACAGTTTCAGGAAATAAATACCATTCAGTTAAAACACTGACACCCTCCAACATGTTCAACAAAGATTAATATTAATATCTAGATTTAAAAGAATTGTTTTTGAACTTTTTTCCTAAAATTTATTATAATTATGTTTACCATGTTTACAGAATGCCTTGTTTCACAAAAAAGAACACTGTTCAGATATTTTCTCTGGACTGTCAATTTCTGCATTTCATAATCATGTGATACCTGTGTTGGAGCCCTCCCAAAAACCTCCCCTGTAAGGTGAGTTTTATATCCCATTGAAATGATTCTGTAAATTTAATAGACATGTGTATAAGGGTATAAGGTAGGTGTTATAATCACAGTGAGCTGACTAGTCATTTCATTTGGTATGATTGGATTCAGATGTTATTCTATGTGTACAGAATAAAAGAATGTACAATTTTTATGATGAGAAATATATATGCGGTTGGATGAAAAGAAAGATTTTGTTTGAGTGAATGTTGTGTATGTGTCCATCACATTGTCTCAAGCCATGGTTGGAGTCCGCCTACAGCTCTCTCCTACCCGAGGCTGCTTGAGCGAATTAAGTATTGTTATCATGAATAATCAAACCTTATGTGTGATGTCACGTTATAACCCCAAAAAAAAAAACAAATGTTAGGTAAACAGTGACTGAAAAAAGAAGTCACATCAGAGGTTATTTTTAAATAATTGAAAACTTCAATCTCTTTTGAAAGGAACTGTTTCTGATCATCTTCTTGTAGCTTACTAACACACATGTCATCATATCAGGTTTTTAAAATTCTGCCATCAAATCCTTACTTGTTATTTAACCTTCAGATTTTGTACTTGTTTGCTTTATTTAATTATGATCTTATATGCTTGTCTCATCTACTTCCCAAGGCAAGATGAAATGACCATCACTTGGGTTTACCTTAATTGATCTTATTTATGGTTGATCTCTTTGTATACAGATTAGACTCATATATCTCTATATGGATTAAACTACTCTGATCTACACTATTTGTAAATTAAAATAAGATATATTCAGTCCAACAATCAGTGTCAACCAACATTTACAATGTGACCATCATTGCTGAGGGATGTGTAGCCTTTGACCCTGAAATTTACATGTCTGTCTTTGTATGCTTTTTACTTAGTCATGATGTAAAGATTTAACTTTCAATTCAAGTTCCCTCTTTGAGAGTGATCAACAGTATTGTTTTTTTAGTGGTATATTATAAATTACTTATATTTAATATTTTACAGATTTCAAAGTTAAGGAGATCATTCAAATGACAGAGGTTTTGGTCCATCTTGGTTTGTCTCAACAGTTAATCTTTTGGAAAGCAGTGTTGGAGAAAATATCAGCAACATGTGAAGACTATGATTTAGTTTCATATGATATGACTAAAGAAAGTTAATATTTTTGATTCCATGGTTGTATGAACAAATGCTTTGAACTTTCCAAACATCATTGGAAAAAGAACATATGATGACCAAACAAAAATACATATTTGAACTTTCCACGAGTTTACAATGAAGAACATTTTGGGATCTTGATACAGGATATTATTGTGTTTAGTGTTTTAGTGTTTTATCTAATTTATTCATATTGTTTAGTGCAAACCCATGCTAAGAACACAGGTCTCAAATATCTTAGAGAGTTATATTAGAGTTATATTGTTAGAATTGAAGCTTATTTATAAAATTATACCTTATATCTTTAAAGAAAGTTTCACAAAAAATAGTCAAACTTGCATATACTGGTTAACATGTTAAAAGAAATATAATATCCTGGAAGTGATTAAGAATAAAAAAAAAGTTCATTTATCATCCTTTTCTTTTGTTCTTCTAGGTGACTTTTTCTACAATAATCAAAGACATTTACATTTTAGCTCATCTGAGCAGAGGCTCTGTTGAACTTTTCTGATCAAAGAGTCTCTGGTGTCTGTCCATTTGTCATCCATAAAAATTAAACCCTAAAATAGGGGTATCAAAGTTTTACATGGGAATAGATAGGAAAAAATTGTCCTTTAATGAACAACAAGGTAATGATTTACTCATAATGTATGCAAGCATCCTCAAGAAGTGAAGATTCAAGTTGGTAAAAATCATTTGCCTGACTTATTATTATAATAATATTAAAATATTCCCTATTTGTATTTTTTTCATTTTTTTTCTTCAAATAAATCTGAGATCAGATTTTACATATAAATTGGTAAATGCATGTATAAATGTGAAAAAAAAAAACTTTAGAAAACATATAAGCCATGTTAGCCATATTGATAATGAAATATCCTCATGTTGTGGAATCAGTTTTGGATTAGACATGGCCTTATGGCCCAGGGTGGGGCCACAATATTATCTCAGATTTGTTTTTATGAGAATTAAGGGGGATAAGAATGTCTTAGAAATCTGAAGAACACCAAGGTGACTCAAGTGAATGTTGTGGGCCAGGCCTCTTATTTAAATTGCCCACTTCCATTATCCCTGCAGATTTTTAACATCTTATTTGGCATACTTTTTAAGGAGAAAATCATTTTTCTAACATTAATTTCCCTGTGTTTTGTACACACCATAGAGTAATATTTTAGATACATCTGGGCTTTCATATAAAGTGCTATTTTTAGATCAAAAGTGAGTGTCTTTAATTCTATTTTTAACACATTGCCATGTGGTTGGGACTACTTTCATGGCTAACATTTTCTTGTTTAACTAACAAGTATGCATTTAAAGAAATGTACCTATTGTAGTGAGTTTACTTTTAAATCAAAGGTTCTTCACAAATAGTTGTAGCCACTTAATTGTTTTAACTATTTCATATTTTTTTGGATTTTTTGGTGCACTACTAAAACCTGTGGCTGCACAGTCCTGCAGGTGTATTGTGCACTTCATAGCTGCAAATTGCTGCAAGTGTCAATTAAACTGCATATACCCAGAGATTGTTTTCATTATGAAGATGACATGGACCAGTTTTCAAGTGTTAGCAAGGCTTAATTTTTGAGATATTAAGGTTTTTATTTTTAGTGAGTCTCACTTGGCTGCACACAAAACCAAACCCTTAAACTATATGTTGTTATTAAGTATGGATTGTTTTTTAATGAAAAATACGAAATGTGTTAATATAGAGGAAAGAAAATTTCTGATTTTAAATAAATCTACTTTATGGAAGGCTGTAATCGCCAAAACGGTAACGATAACTGGCTTAGTGAATATATCGAGGAAAATATATGTAAACTTGACTATGCCTAAATCCATTGCATGGATCGCTATAATCTCTAAAAAGTAACATTTACTACAGTGTACATTTTGTATATCTATGACTGTACGAGGGGTGATCAAAAAGTTCGCGAACTACAGTAAACATCTTTTATAACGTATCTCAGAGGACTGTGATAAATCCTACGTCATAACCGGTGTACGTTATAAACGGAGACCGGAAGTACTCAGTACACCTTTACCGTAAACAGTTTTCAAACTGCTAGTGTGTTTTTTATATTTTAAAGTATGTATACATTGTAAACGATTTACAAGTATATTTGGTTTCGTTCCTTATATTAAGAAAGATTAATATTCAGTAACATTTTATTTATTTATCGTCAGATCATATAAAAAGTCCGTAATGTTTGTCTGTTTGGACATTTATTTACAAAAGTCTCCGGAGTTGCCAGAGTCGTGAAAACTTCGGACTAATGCCCTTTGATCGTCTGGGTAGATGGTATGCACATGTCAGGCATGGCCTCGTCGTCCTCGCTGTTGTCGCGGTCTACTGATATGGAATCCCTGTATTTTCCTTTCACTTGTTTAATTATATCATTTTCGGTTATACTGCTATTTACTGACTCAAAGATGATTTTTTATTCAAAAAAATTATTATGAATACATCTAATCGATGAACTTTATTCAAACAGTTTATTATAAATACATGCATCTACCTGAAACAACAAAGAAACCTCATTTGTAAAAACACTCAATTACGGAGAAGCTATGAAGTCTACAAACCGTGACTAATCCACAGTCCCTGGGCTGATAGAAAAGGTGTGAAACCATGCAGGTTTCAAAATACCTTATAAGAGGTGTAATTGTGTAACTGGACCAAATTTCTAATACTTTATAAGCGATACTACGTTATATACAAATACGTTGTAAGCGGTGTTTTTTTCAAATGAAATATATAGACACTTTGCCGGGACTACGGAATGGCTACTTTACATCCGGAGATACTTTATAACCGAGTACGTTATAAAAGAAGTTTACTGTATCTCTATATTTACAAAACCACAATTCAGATCAAAATGAAATTTGACACACATATAGCCATACACATGTTCTCTAAATAGCAGATGTTATATAATGTTTTGTTCCGTGTTTGTGACGTCACAATATAAAAATGACGTCAATATGTAGGTGACTTGTAACAAAAAATGGTTGACTCAGTTATACTCGAGCAACGAACGGCTGTAAAGTTTAACGTATATCTTGGAAATTCCTTCGCAGTAGAATATGATGATTTGTACAATGTTTATGAAGACAGAAGACTTACCTGTAATGTACTTCTATCTATGTTTGTTGTACGACTTATCTAGCAATGGCACGACTTATCTAATAATGCAAATAGGGTTATCTGTCCCTGTCATCTCTGTATTTTTACCCGCCATGTCTGAATTTTCCTGTCTGGAATAAATTCTGTTTGATACACCCAACGGTGTTTGTTCATACCTTATATTACCAGAATATCACATGGTGTCAGAAGAAACTCAAACTGACAACGCTTCTGTTCGATCAGCCTAGATTCGACTGGCAAGCCGGAGATCTGTACCAGGAATTTTGTCGGTTCAAGCAACACGTGGGTTTCATCTTCAAAGGGCCACTCGCGAAATCCGATGCCAAACATAAGGCAGGATGGATCGGCATGTGGATTGGACAAGAAGGTAGGGAAGTGTACAAAACTTTTGTGTTTGAAAATGACGATGAAGACGATCCAAAGAAAATTCTGGAGAAATTAGAAAACTACGTTCGCCCCAAGAAAAACAAGCGAATGGCAAGATACAGACTTCATCAAAGAACACAAAAAGAGGCCGAAACTTTTGATAACTTTGTTAAGGATCTCAAAATCTTAGCTATGGACTGTGATTACGCGGATAATGATGACGTTTTGATTGACTTGATCATTAGTGGCGTCAGACATAAGAAAGTGCAAGAGAGGATGTTAGAACAAGGCCAGGATATCACACTTAAGAAGGCCATAGAAATTGGACAACAGTTTGAACTGTCACAAGCACAAGTCAAATTAATGAGAGGAGAGGAAGTACTGAAAATAGACTCTCATTCACATAAGAAACACCCCACCAAGATCTATGCGGCACGCAACAAAAGTGTTAAAACCGGAAAACCAAAACACTCTAAACAAATCGACAACCCAAATTGTTCAAGTTGTGGTCTGGAACATGAACGTGGAAAGTGCCCAGCACTAGGAACTATTTGCAGTTACTGTAAACAGCGAAACCACTGGAAGAAAGTGTGTCGTCGTCGGCTGAAACAGGTCAAAGTCAGCACAGTACAGGGAGATACAGAGTCAGAGGGAGAAGAACTACTTACCATTAGTATGTGTACTTCCGTCAAGTCTGCTCAGGATGACAACTGGGATGTTCATCTCCGTATCAAAGATCAGCAGGTTCGCTGCAGGATAGACACTGGAGCACGGACTAACATACTCACATCTGCTCAAATTAGAAACTTGGGAGGATGCAAACTCGAGAATTCTAACAAGACTCTTAAGTCATTCAGCAATCATAAGATCAAACCAATAGGATCAGTAACTCTTTCGGTTTTCTACCGTGATCGTAAAACCAATGTTCACTTTGAAGTGGTCGACTTAGATCAAGAGAATATCATCAGTGGTGATACTGCAGTCGCTCTTGGATTGATATACAAAGCCGACCCTGATTCGCAGACTAGGATATCAGCTGTGACTGAGACTACAGAAAGTGCACAAAGTGAACTATCCAGAGACTATCCAGAACTCATAGAAACTACAGGAACACTACCCGGAGAGTACCACCTCAGTATAGACGAATCTGTACCAGCAGTTATTCATCCTGTAAGGAAACTCCCAGCAGCAATCAAGCCCAGGGCAGTTGACAAGCTGAGAGACTAATGGATACATCACGAAAGTGGACAGGCCAACAGAGTGGGTCAGCTCAATGGTAGTGAGTGTAAAGGGAGAAAAGATACGCACCTGTATAGACCCAAGAGATTTGAATCGTGCCATAAAACGGGAGCATCATCCCATGAAGACTATTGAAGATGTCGTATCTGACATACCGAAAGCTAAGATATTCTCAGTATTGGACGCCAAATCAGGATTTTTGCAGATTCGGATGAGAAGTCCTCGTACCTGACAACATTTAACACATTTAACACGCCGATAGGAAGATATCGTTGGCTCCGCCTACCCTTCGGCATAAAATCTGCACCAGAAATCTATCAGAAGATCATGGACAACATGATATCCGGAATCAAAGGTGCGTCTGCAATCATAGATGACATCCTATTGCAGGTGAAACACTGGGGGAACATGACGCCATACTTAGAAAAGTTGTGGAACGGGCAACAAACTACAATCTGAAACTGAATTTTGAAAAATGCAAGATTCGTAAATCTAGTGTGCCATACATGGACCATATAGTGTCGGACCAGGGACTCAAACCAGACCCGGACAAAATCAAGGCTATACTAAACATGCCGGCTCCACATGACAAGGAAGGTGTACGCAGGTTCCTTTGACTTGTCCAGTACTTGTCGAAATTTATTCCAAACCTGAGTGATTTGGATGCTCCTCTAAGAATCCTTCTCAAGTCTGATGTGGAATTTCAATGGAACCATGAACAGGATGAAAGTTTCCAGAGACTTAAAGACGTGTGTACCAAGCCACCAGTATTAGCTCTATTTGATGTGAACAAACCGGTCGACATCGAATGCAAATCGAGCAAAGACGGACTTGGAGCGGTTTTGATACAAGAAGGCCGCACAGTAGCTTATGGTTCTAGATCTCTTACAGACTCGGAGAAACGATACGCTCAAATTGAGAAAGAAATGCAAGCTATAGTATCAGTTGTCAAATATTTCACAACTACATTTTCAGAAAGGAGGTCACAGTGTACAGTGATCATAAGCCCTTAGAAACTTTGTTCAAAAAACCTTTACTGTCAGCTCCTATGAGGATCCAAAGGATGATGATAAAACTGCAGTGGTATAACATCACTGTCAGATACAGGAAAGGAACTACGATGTACATTTCAGACACTCTGTCAAGGGCTTACCTAGCGGAAAGTGGTGAAGATGAGACTGAGAAAGCAGATATGGTCTGTATGTTATCCATAACACCTGAAAAATACTCCGAAATCCAGAGATCAACAAGAAGTGAACTTGAAACTCTCTTGAGCACCATTCAAACAGGATGGCCAGACACAAAGAATGAATCTCCATATGAAGTCAGACAGTACTTTGACTCAAGGGATCAGTTATCCGTTCTTGACAGCATTGTGTACAAGGTCAGTCGAATAGTCATCCCACCCAGCTTGCGGAAAGAGATGCTTAACCTTATACACAAGTCTCACCTTGGAATAGTCAAGTCAAAGAGTCGTGCCAGAGAGGTCATGTATTGGCCAGCCATGAATGCCGACATAGAACAGGCTGTAAATAATTGTTCGTCTTGTGCAGAGTATCAGAAACAGCAAAACAGAGAACCTCTGATGCCAACACCAACTCCAGATCTTCCATACACTCATGTTGGAGCTGATGTATTTGAATTCAGAGGCAAGAAATACCTGATTCTGGTGGACTACTATTCAAAATACATTGACACCGTAGAACTCAGATCAGAGACAACTACAGGAATAACAGAAGCCAGGAAAACAGTTTTCGCATGCCATGGACTTCCAGGGAAACTCAGGTCAGACAATGGACCACAATTCAGCTCAGCTAACTTCAAAAACTTCTGCACAGAGCTTGGAATTGAACATGAAAGAAGCAGCCCCCATTTTCAAAGCTCGAATGGCGAGGGTGAAAGAGCAGTACAAACTATAAAAAGCCTATGGACAAAGTGTGACGACAAGCAGCTTGCAGAACAACTCCTCTAGAAAACATTAATCTGTCACCAGCTCAGCTATTAATGGGACGGAGACCTAGAAACACACTTCCAGCATCACAAGATATACTTAAACCAGCAACACACGACCTCAGAAAAGTAAAGCAACACCTAAATGCACAGAAAGCCAAGCAGAAACTTTACTATGACAGGAGAAGAAATGTGAAGGAGTTATCACCCCTAGACAATGGAACAACAGTCAGAATGGAAACACTTGGTTCTAAGTCCTTATCCCCAGGAATTGTCGTAGAGAAAACAGACAAACCAAGATCTTATTTAGTGAAAAGCAAAGGGAGACTTTATCGCAGAAATCGTGTTCACCTCCACAAATCAAGTGAAAATCCCCAGGATGAAGTGGATGAACAGGACATGCCCATGGAAGACAGCGGTCCCAATGAGCCTACTATAGAAAATACTGCTACACCCCAAGTCAGTGACAAACCCGCCAATCACAAAAATGCACTCCAAACCAGATCTGGATGAATCGTTAAACCTCCAGAGAAACTTGATTTGTGAAGTGCTTGTAAATAATTCTGTTAGTGACTTTTTATATTGGTTGCATGTCTAGTTAGCAGTTTGCACTGTGCTTTGGGGCATAATAATCCCCGTGCAGCTGCCAGAACACAAGTTCTGCTATATTACTTAGTGTTATTATTATTTTTGTTTATTTTGAGTGTTTGAAACAAAATCCAGACTCTTGCCATGAACAGTTGAAACTTTAAAATTTTTACATTCTGTATCTGTATGTTAAGTGACCAAAAACTGTCTTTAATTTTAGTGAGGGGGATGTAATGTACTTCTATCTATGTTTGTTGTACGACTTATCTAGCAATGGTACGACTTATCTAATAATGAAAATAGGGTTATCTGTCCCTGTCAACTCTGTATTTTTACCCGCCATGTCTGAATTTTCCTGTCTGGAATAAATTCTGTTTGATGCACCCAACGGTGTCTGTTCATACCTTATATTACCAGAATAGCACATTACCAGAAGTTCAATCATTAATTGGATTGATTGTTTTAGTGAATGCAGGGAGATGGTTAAAATGATGTTTGTTCTGTTGCTCAGCGAAAGCAAGCCGGGGAAAAGATGTGTCCTTAGTTGAGCAATTTATTATGAAAGATGGCCAAGTTAAAATTAAAATAATAGGTGAATATCTTAACAATAATATAATTATTAAATCCTTAAAATATCGTTTACTTTAGACTTTAAACATAGGAAATATGGAAAAAAGAAGGCGCCCATACTTTATCCACATTGGATAAACGACGCTCCCGAGAATAGGACTCGAGTTGGGATGGTCACCATGCTAATTCTGGGAAGGGATATCCTTATCCACCCATCCTATTGCCGAGATGTGGCAATTTCTGACAGATGGACTGCTTTTGTTTTAAAAGTATAACTTGCATAGTAAGAAATATAAAACTCGGAAAAATCTTGTAGCTTCTGTGAACAGACCGCTACGGAGCATGTCACGTGACCGCCTGGATCACGTGATTCGCGCATGGGCAGAACAATGGCAGATGTGCATTAAAATCGGAGAGGACTACTTTTAAAAATAATGAACACTGAAACCTCATTTTATTTCTTTTACGGAAGTAATTCAATTAGTTCGCAAACTTTTTGATCACCCCTCGTATACCTGTGCCTGATATACAACATCTGCGACTGTACATGTACCTGTGTCGTACATACACACTACCACTGACTCAACCCGCGCTTGATTAATAACATCCACGACACGAAATTCTGTGGATTTTCTCCTTTTTAGATTTAGACTGATTCAATTAACGCTAATCTTTATACATGTATTACCCATTACAGTGATACCGAGACAAACGATGCCAGCAGTGATTAGGGAAGGATCCAAAACTTTTACAGATTTAAAATTAAAGCTTTAAAACTTTATGTTCAGAGAACAATATGAGTCAGGTCTTTATTTTTTTTTTTGGGGGGGGGGGGGGGGCTGGGGGCATGATTTCAATTTCCTACGTGCTCAATAATTATGATTGATTCCAGACAATTGATTGCAGAATCTTAGAGAGGTGGATCTAATAAAAATATTTACTTATGCAAATATTTTCTTCGGATGTTATAGACAATTATAGCAGTAATTTCCTTTAATATGATCAATTATTTTAATACCATACCCTGCATATTTCAGGTAGCACACCACGGTTATCTGTAAAAGTTTTGGATCCTTCCCTAATCACTGCTGACATCGTTTGTCTCGGTTTCACTGTAATGGGTAATACATGTATAAAGATTAGCGTTAATTGCGCTTTGATTGAATTCAGTCTAAATCTAAATCGGAGAAAATCCACAGAATTTCGTGTCGTGGATGTTATTAATCAAGCGCGGGTTAAGTCAGTGGTAGTGTGTATGTACGGCACAGGTACAGTCGCAGATGTTGTATATCAGGCACAGGTATACAGTCATAGATATACAAAATCTACGCTGTAGTAAATTTTACTTTTTAGAGATTATAGCGATCCATACAATGGATTTAGGCATAGTCAAGTTTACATAATTGTAGTTTCCTCTATATATTCATTAAGCCAGTTATCGTTACCTTTTGGCGATTACAGCCTTCCATAAAGTAGATTTGTTGGAAATCAGAAATTTTCTTTCCTCCATATTCGTATTTTTCATTAAAAAACAATCAATACTTAACAACATATAGTTAAATACGTTGAACAATCCGGAAAAAAACTTACTCTGACATTCCGTATTTGATATTAGTGAGCAGGTACAGTCATGGATGTCTGGTACCAGCATTGCCGAGTACAGTTGCGGATGTTAGCTGACAGACCCCACTCGAGTAATCAGAGAGATAGGGTGACTAGGGTACATGTTGTAGTTAGTGAATACTGGCAAATAGCCATGTCGTATAGCCAAGTCTCTCTTTGTGTACTTAATTGTAGCACTAGGCAAGTACAAAACACATATCTGTATATATTGCATATCTTACACACTAGGAAAGTGTTCATTTTATTTGGATATTTTGCATTCATTCCTGTAAGACTTGGGAAAACCAAGGAGGACCCCAAGAAGATCAAGGTATTTTTGAAATTCTAGTACAAAATAGCTTCATCTGTCAGTTTATTTTGTTTTAAACTTCTATGGATCCTTTAGTGTTGTATTATACTCAGGTGGCCCAGGCGCGTAGCTGCCTATACGCAAATACGCAAGTGCGTACACATCAATTTCAAAAAAAAAAAAAAGAAAAAAAAAAGAATTATTCGGAGAAAAAAATCTCAGTACCATCCAAGAAATATGTTTAAAATTAGAATTTCAAATTTTATCATACAGCCATGATAATTTAAAATTAATTTAAATCGAAAAGTATTCACTGCTATAAATATTACTATGTCTTTTATTTTACTATGTCTTTTATTTCCTAAATAAAAGCTAAATGGCCCAATTTCTATTTTGCAAGAAATGAATGAAATATTTGGTAAAACTCAGGAGCTTAAATCTAGGCCCTCATCAGCAGACACATAGTATCGCGGGGGGGGGGGGGGGGGGGCTCCACCCCAGCTTATTTTCAAACCTAACCTTTTACTATTGAAAATGTACATTGAAAGGGTGGACCCCACGGTTTCTTGTAGCATTGTTAAATCATGGTAATTTGGTAATGTTTTAATAAACTTTGGTTTGTGAAAGTTGGACCCCCCCCCCAAAAAAAAAACCCCACAAGAAATAGGACTCCAAATTTGACTTCTTTCTTCCTTGCTTGTCAAAGTTTTTAAAGCTGTAATTTTTTCCTGGCTGGCATAAACTATATTACGTGTCTGACCAGAGCCCTTGACACACTGGGGGGGGGGGGGGGGGGGGGCTCAAGACCCCCACCCCATCCCGGCCTGCCTTCCTCTGCGTACACATCATTTCCATTCTGGCTACGCGCCTGTGGCCGTTAAGGCCTTTGGGTCTCTTGTTAATTTATCCTCCCCGGAAAACTAAACTGGCCCTTGAGTAGGATATCCCCCGAAAAATGGGCTCTAAGAATAAGTTTATTTTAACTTTACATTAAAACCCATTTTACAGTCTATATACGGTAGGGGCTTGTCGTTTGTAACATTGACTCTGGCATGCGTTAAATATCTGTGAGCTATGACTAACTGCCGAGTACACTTCTAACATAAATTGATAATTGCATAAATTATTGATTGTTTTGTTTATGAATAGAGAAAACGTACTTCCGGATTAATATTTCAACCAGCAAAAAACGTACACAGGTTGTTATTTATAGAAAGGTGTATGGTATTTCCCGGATGCTTTGTTAACCTGCAACCGCGCCAGTATGAAACAGACACTACATATGTATAAAGAGAGACCTCTACAAGGTAAACACTTATTTTTTAGGGTTCTTACGCCATTAATTTCTTTATGCATTTGCCTTGGCAGGGAATTCATATTATGCAGATTATGTTTTTTTTTCTTTTATTAACCTTGCAGGGACGTGACGCGATGTATGAGAATCTAAAATTAGACTTGAATTTACCGTGACTGGGTTATGTTATACACTCTACATGAATATAGACTCGACATGAATAGACACTCCACTCTACATTTCTGTAAAAATACGAACACGGAACTGTGCAGATGTAGTGCATGCATATGCATTACAAGCTTTTTTATGATACGTGTTCCGCGCGATCTGCACTGATTTACTGAAATGGTCTTTAGTCTTGATGACAAAACTATGGATCATGTATAATTTAAGGACACCTGACTTAACCATGCTAATCCTGAGGTGATAAGAAGCGTCACAACAATAAACATATGTATGCATATTTTAACGTGAAAAACACTACGGGTCACTTTTTGTGTTATATTGCTATAAGTACTATTACTTAGCTACATGTAGTTATTTTAGCTAGTTAAGACTTGTGTGCAAGGTCAATTAAATTAGTCAAGTTTGGCAGAATGTCTTTTTTTTAAGTTTTACATTTTATTATATCGTATTGTTTAAAAAAAAAAATTTGATCACTGTTTTCATATATATTATCTTTAAAAAGATAATATGTGTAATTTTTTTTTATTTATTTCAACATCGAAGATATCAATTTTTGTGTCGATTTTATTTAAAATTGTATTTCAATCTAAAAAAAAAAAATAAATAAATGAAAACAATTCTTTTCAGTCAGCATACATGTCATTAATTTCTTTCAATAAAAATATACCTGTAAGCTGTTTAAATAGTATCAGGACAAAGCCTCTTTAAACTGAAATACTTCACTTAAACGTATTTACGTGATAACATCCAAGCCAATCAATTTAATTCAATCACACAAGTTTCCTCAGTTTAATGAAGCTTAAAAGTAATGCTGTTCGACTGCAATATTGTTTCAAGTTTCTTCATTTCCGGACGCCATCTGGCTCTCAGAGTATTAAGTACATGTTATTAAGAAAAACAAATCATCATTGTTGTTCATAAAGATGTAAACTTAGAAATTATTTGAAAGGAATGTTACAGAGAAATCACTGCTCATGCAAAATTATTTCAAAGGTATTTCATACATAACTTTAGCTATAAAGTTTGATTTTTATTTAAATGCGTAACACCTATTGATTATTTAAGGTATGAATATCCAAAGTTACCCAATCATACTAGTATAACTGGGGTCGCAGTTTATGCTTTATAAACCGCGAATCATTTTTTTTTAATGACGTATACTGTTTTAACCCCAGTTTATAAAATATTACTTGTTTAACTACTAAATTCATGGATTTAAAAGATACAACAAGTTATACCAGGTTGGGGCAATTTATAAACTGCTTCAATATGAAACTTTCAACCTAGTTTATACGAATATAACTTATTCCTTAAAATTCAATTTATAATTTAATTTAGACAAATTATCTTCGATAACTGCATACAAATGTAAAAATGTACAAATTAAAATTTTAATTTTCATTTCCATTGCGTGATATGTTTGTGACGTAATACTAGGGCATAGGGTACACAGATCATACGATATAAACTTTTTTTCATCCAATCAATTGGCGCCTCACAACCAGAATTATTAAATTAGTTATACCGGTAATTTAATTTCCAACAATTAAGTGAGGAAATTAAAAGATTTGTCCACAAAAATGGCATTAATATGTTAAAATTAAATATAACGTCAAGTGTTCTCATATTGTGAAGGAGACAACATAGGTTATACTTTTCTTAATCCAATCAAATAGTCTCTCAGTTTTAACCAGAATTAAATTATCATCAGATGGAAAAAAGTGTTTGGATCCTTAACGGAAACCCTGAAACTTTCAATTCCACTAGCCTACATTTAGCATAAGTATATAGAATATTGAATGCAGATAACAGTTTGTGGAAGCGATAGGGGGTAAGGTAATGATAGTAAACCGTCTTCATACATATTAACAGATATTGTATTTATATATATCATCCATCAAAAGTTAATTTTAACAAAAAGTAAGTTGTATTTGTATGATTGTAATGTTAAAATGAGAAAACACCTTTACTCTAATCTTTGATATCAACGACTATTGTAATGATGACAATTTTCTAACAGAAAATTGTTGAAGATTAAAATGTTAAAATGTTATGATGGAAACATATAGGTACTCATGTATGTCAATTTTAGACTTACCTCCGTCAATATAGGGTTATTCCACCTTAAAATCATTCAAACATGTAGATATTCAAATTTAATGACTGTATTAATACTCAAATGTTTGAATATTCAAATTAATTGCATAAGTATTTTAATTAAATAAATATTTTTTTTTTAAATTACATAGTAACTTTGGTGCCTGAATATATTAGGAGTATAAACATTTTGCATGCATATTTATTCATTGTATTTCTGTTTCTTCGTATACAGAGTAAAAAAAAATCCTTCACACCTATCCAAAAATGGTAGCCGGACTCTTCACACAGTTTCTGCTATTGTCATGGAAAAATATACTTCTGCAGAGACGAAAAATCTGTGTGACAATTTTTGAAATAATACTTCCACTGGCCTTTCCCGTGCTATTGATTATTATTAGAAATCTAGCTGATTACAACTTTGAGACCGTAGAGGCGAAAACATATGAAAAGGAAAGACTCAGTTTTGGATACACGTATAGTACAATCCTTTACGTCCCGAACACCACGCTTATTGAAAGTATCCTCAACAACTCACAAAAAATTATGAAAGGTAATTTATTCTGATATTAAAATAATGATAAAAAAAAGATATTTAGATTGTACCTCATTATAGTTTAAAGATAATATTGTGAGTGAATAAATATACTAAAATGGGTTTTTCTTTTCCAGAAAACAACGGAGATAGATATTCTAAACCCATGTTTAACCTAAAAGGTATGTTTTCAATATTCTAAATGAATGAAGGAAATTATGGAAGGCACGACTGTCTCAAGTTAACCTATATAAAACTGTCAATTTACGTTTCTTCTTATAACTTACTATACATGTCCAGGAAAGTTTAGTCATATTTATATGGAAGCATCTTCAGATAATGTAGATTTAAACTTGTTAAAATAATGATTTCGGGGAATTGGGTGGGTGGGTGGGTGTGTGTGTGTGTGTGGGGGGGGGGGGGGGATGAGGTGTGTCCAAAATAAGCGATCAAAGTTTAACATAGGATATATGGGAGAAAAGAACGGTAGAACGTAGTACCTCAGGTGAGCGTTGTTGTCCCTGGGCCTCTTGTATTTGAGTATTAAATAAGAATAAAATTATAATCCATTTTATTCAATGGCTTGTTATTGATCTGAATTTGCAGGCTGGAGTTAAATATAAAAATTTCAACATGATAAATAGAATATATATAAATTGTGCTTATGAGGCCATCCTTAAAATAATGTTTGTTTGCACTCTCCCGGCTCAGGGTTAAATAATCGGGTCGGTAGGTAGGTGGGAAATATTTTTTTCTTAAAAAAAATCTACATACATATTGACGGAATAATTAATTCAGGGATAAAAAGGAAAGAAATCGTTTCCTGGAGGTAAAAAGTTTTGGGTCGGGCCATTCGGTCGGGAGAGGACAAACAAACAATTTTTTAAGATAGCTGATTTGAAAAATATTATGGAGAAAAGTATATACTGAATATGCGTTTGCTCACAATTTTCAATTATTTTTCATACAAATATTAGGTGTAAATATTTGCGAAAAATGCGTGTTAATAAAAATGTCTTCTCAAAACTGTTAAAAAGTGTACTTTTCAAAGATTCAGCGTGAAAAAAGTGCCGAAATAATATTTTCACTATAATATTGTACTATTACTAAGAAAAGACGTTTACTGCTTAACTACACATTTTTTGATTTCAGGATTTGAAAGTGAAGCCGATCTATTAGAATATCTACGTCGCTCTGACAATGATTACGGCTACGGTTCGTATGGTACAACTGGAATCGTATTTGACCCGTCTCATTCGTATGAGTCCGGTCTTCCAGAGGTCATTACATACTCTGTGCGTATGAGTGGAGAATGGAAAACAGAAGAAAAATTCGCTGACAAGTCCTTTAACCCTGGACCTGCATGGGAAGATAGTAAGTGTAATGTTGTCCGATAAATGGGAAAATAGTAACTATTGTAATGTTGTCCTGATACATTGTAAATGCGAAAATAGTGTGTGTACGATAGTTGGGAAAATGATATATGATGATAATGAACAGTACTCATGCTCAAAAGACTATGGAAACTATACAAATTTTGAGCAGAGCAAACATGGGCGTCTAAAAACAGATGTGGGATCAGGTACCATGGAGGAGTAAGCATTCCCAGTCGATCGGTCACAACCGCTGTGTGCCCTTTGTCATGACCGAAATCTGTTTTATTTTATTATGGAAGTAATGGCCTAACAATGTGTATGAAAGACATCTGTCAATATTCAACCTAACACCAGATTATATTTGTAAGGTCATTGTTTCGACCATAGAATTTGCGAAATGTTGACATCAAACGAGATTGTAGATACCCTTGTATCATAGCTTGTTTATCAGTAGCCTACTCGTTTTAGAAATTGTTCATACAAAGAACATCCTCTAATGTATTGAATCAACTTTGAGAAATACACTGCCCACCATAGATAAGTAAACACACAGGAAATTGAATGTCTTTTGTCTATAAAGATATAAAAAACAGAATTAACCATGAAGAAAATTTAATTTATAATGTGAAAATGAATTGTAAATGATTTAATATCAAAACATTTGAAAAAAATCATGAAGATTTACAATTTTTTGTTCAGTCTATCAAAATATAGTGAATAAATGTCAATATTTGGTGTATCCACCATGGGCTTCAATAACTGCTTGTATTCTTCGCGGCATACTTTTTATAAGGTCTTGGCATCTTTGGACTGGAATATTGTCCCGTGCATCTAAATCGCGTCACAGGTTCTCGAATGGATTAAGATTAGGACTTTGTGGTGGCCAGATCGGTAAACGCAGGTTGTTAGTTGCCATCCAATCCTTAACAATTTTGGATTTATGGCATGGTGCATTGTCATCCATATACATGTATACCCCATATGCAGGTGCCAATGCTGTATTACTACACAAATAAGGGAAGTTGACGATAAAAAAATTGAAGTCATCATGTTAATCATAATTTTAGTTGTTAGTTTGCAATCAATGTCCTTATCTTAAATGTCATAAAGATGGAATTGTCCATTACCGTAGATGTCTCCCGCTTTCGTTCGCCAGTCCCACCATAGTTCGGATTACGCAATGACAAGTTCTCTAGACACGATGGTATTTCAAGCTAATGAAAAAAATCCCGATTTTTTTTCACAATAAAAACACCATCTTCGCTAGCCAAGGGTTTTTGATACGCTACTCTCCTCATAAACCCTTGGCATACGGTGTTAAAAAAAGTTGGGATTTTTTTTATCAAGTTGTGATTGGAGTTGGTCGACATCGTTCGACCAATCAGCAATTGTTTTTTGTAAATGACGATATTTGCGGATATATCTTGACTGTTTAATATCGGGAATGAAAAACGCAAGTAAACAACGATCCGTAAGATTACATGCCATTCTATGAATAGCTATATTGCGTCATCCAATAACTTAAGCTACGTGCAACATATGTGATTAAGAATCAATACTGAAGATGTAGATTTGCATTTTAACATATTTAAATAACAAAGCAACATAACTCAATATCCTCTTGTTAATTATTCTTTAAAAACATGATTTTTTTTCAATACGCTTTTTATTTCTGTCGATGACGCAATCTGTGCGTACCTGGTAAGAATCGTTATCACGTGACGAAAACAATCCAGTCTTTTGCCAGCACCGTATGCCAAGGGTTTATGAGGAGAGTAGCGTATCAGAAACCCTTGGCTAGTGAAGATGTAAAAACACAAACTCTAAAATTCGCGATATCTTATATACGTCTGTCTCTGTACCACGCTAATAAAATATTTAAATATGTAGAAGTTGTGTCAGACTCTGAGGCGTTTTCTTTTATTTCGAGTTCGGTGAGATATATCAAAAATATTATATAAATACTGCATGTAGTTGAGTGTTATATTGAAAATGTTCACCCCAAGAAAACCATTGTCAACCGAGGCGCAGCCTCGGATGACAATGGTTTTCTTGGGGTGAACATTTTCAATGTTACACTCAACTACATGCAGTATTTATTATATTTTACTGAATGTTTTATACAGATACATATTACAGTGAACTTTGCGCGCATAAATTCTGCGCAGTCAGTATTTTTTTTAATAACACCCATCGTCAAGCAATGTTGACTGTTGCTATGCTGGAGGGCGTGACTTCATTATTCAGCGGGTAATAGTGTTTTTTAACAAATGTTTCTCGACGAATCAGATCAACTAATTTACATGAAAGTATAATATTAGCGTATAAATAAAAATGACTATAATTGTTAATCGATAAACTCTCGTAGTAATCACCATTGTTTAAGATGCCCTAGTGATGTATGTAGTAAAAGTGGACAACTTTACATCTATGAATAATAAACATATCTCATATTGACATCATGAAACAAATTATATATTTTGTAGATGGCGATGTCATTCACCCATGCTAATAAATCTATTTTGAATAAGTACATATTCGAACATTTTAGTTTTAAGTACCATAAATCATAATGAAAATTTGGTGTACTTTAAATTAATATTTACTGTTTAGATTACATAGGTTGGGGCTTCCTTGGAATCAAACAATCTATAGATGCTGCTATAATCAAATATTTCAATTCCACTCTTAATCTGATGGACATCAGTATGCAGCGGATGCCTTACCCGCCATATTTGAAGAATAGTTTAGGACAGTTTATCAGGATATCTGTTTCTACAACCACAGTTCTTGGTCTCATTTTGTCAGCCTTGCAACTAACGAAAGAAATTGTGTATGACCGGGAGAAGAAGCTGAAGGTACACCGCTTACAAGATATCATAGTATATGTTATGTATACTGATCAGTAAACATTATTTGGAGAAATTTTAGAAATCTTTATAAAAATACAAGAATAAAAAAAAGAGTAAATAAGAGCCATTTCAATTTTACAGGAAACGATGAGGATGATGGGACTGAGTTCCTTTGTTTACTGGTTCTCCTGGTTTTTTAAAGGATTTATCTATCTGATCATCACCTTTGCCATCACCGTTCTTATCTTTCAAGCTGGAACCAACAAGATGTTTGAATTTTCCAGTTCCTCTTTAATTTTCTTTTTCTACTTGTCCTATGCAGTATCGGTTGTGTCATACTGCTTTTTATTCAGCACATTTTTTAACAAAGGTGAGTTAATATTTAGAAGCATACCAATGATGTTTTTTTGATTTAAGGGAACAAGCTTTTTGTAAAGAGAACACAGTATGGAATACATGTAAAATGATGCACCTTTTTTAAATACAGTAAAATACCCCCCCCCCCCCCCATGTACTGCGATAATGGCATATCTTTTTAAAGGTGGCTGAATAAGTTTATTTTTTAATTGTCAATAAAGAAAGTAACATGAATTGTCTTAAAACAGAGATGTGATCTCGTCTTATGAAAAAAAATGTGGGATTATCTCCTGCTCAGGTACACTGCTAGCTATTCTATTTAAGTCCTAGTTTTATGAATCTTAAACAACTTCCGATTTTATGAAATGTTTGAATTTCTTTCTTTTTAGCAAATACAGCATCGTATTTTGCTGGATTTTTCTTTTTTGCCACAATTATTCCAAATTTTGCCCTTGATTCAAAGTATGAAAACATGACACGATCACAGAAGATGGCATTATGCTTAATAAACAACATGGCCATGGCGTTTGGGTTTACATCTGCGTCAGAATACGAAGTAAGAGGTATCGACTCCATAGGATTATTTACATTATTTGTTACTTTATACACATGCCCTGAACACGTTGTCTTTAGTTTTAAAGGTTTTATCAATTGATTATAAGATATTATGATTGGGAATCTGCCAATAAATATAAGCAAGTTAAATTTTGAGCTAATCTTGAAACACTATCTAGGTAATGGAGTTCAGTGGAATACCTTCACCAAACCACCAACAGTAGATGGTGATTTTACCTTTGGCGATGCCGTCTTGATGCTATGGGTGGATAGTGCAATCTATCTTTTGATCACGTGGTATATAGATGGCGTCAGGCCTGGAGAATATGGAGTTCCTCAACCATTTTATTTTCCATTTACGGTTTTATTATTTTTATTTCATTTATTTTTTGCAGTTCCATTTATGTGTGTGTGTGTGAGAGAGAGAGAGAGAGAGAAGTTCTTGTAAATATTTTCCTTGAATTGATATCATAAAAGGTGTTGTGACTTTGTGTATATGCCACCTATCTAAATAGAAAACAGACACACACTAAGGCAAATTTCTGCCCATATTCTCTAACATTCAAACAAAGCATATACTGAATTGACAGTATACCTAGTTTAAAATCCCTTTTAGCTCGGTTTGCTCTATTTGATATTTATTTTATATTCCATTTTTTTTTGTAAATTTAAAGTTAAATTTGATGCATATTATGAAAGTAGCACTCATTTTGTCTTCTTTTTTTTGTCTCACTTATGTATTATAGCAAACTGTCCTCAAGAAATCGCCAATATTCACTAATTTTGTAGAAAGAGAAAAAAATCATTATTTTAGAAGCGCATATTGGTTTGATTTGATTTAGGTTAATATTTTCTAACAAATGTTTATATAGAAAACGTACTGGTGCGGCGGGCGACAGACCCAAAAAGCTTCAGATGATGAAGTTAAACATAATCCGAAATATTTTGAAAAAGAACCGTCAGATCTGGAGATTGGAATAAGCATGAAACATTTACGTAAGGTAAGTTCATCAGTCATTGTGGCATTTCAAAGCTTTTTACTAGCATTCATTCAAATAAGTCTTAAGATTTTATAATGCATGGAATACACAGTTACTAAGTATATCAACAAAAACTGAATAAAATACTCATAAAGTTGCAATTGGTGGCTTGTTCTATTGAAAAAAAAAATGATGGTTTTTACAGGTTTACAAAACAGGAATGAAAGAAACAGTCGCTGTGGAAGATACGTCTCTTAATATTTATCAAGGGCAGATAACTGCACTGCTAGGACATAATGGTGCAGGAAAAACAACAACCATGTCTATGTTGACTGGTAAGACATTAAGCATTTATCAATTTAAAAAAAAACTTCACTCTAAATATATCTTTTTTAATTGCTTAATTGGTTTTGTTAAGGATTTATTCCATCAACTTCCGGATCTGCGAGAGTAAACGGATATGACATAAATGATGACATCAGTAGTGTGCGGGGAAGTCTTGGTATGTGTCCTCAGCACAACATTTTGTTTGACACTCTCACTGTAAAGGAACACCTAGAATTTTATCATAAGGTAATATAAATGAGTCTGTTAAAGGACTATCTCATCATTTCCAGATTAAAACCACAAATCGTCATTAGTTTGGACTTCCAGTAGAATACTGTACGTGTACATAAATTGGCGTATTCAAAATTAGCGCAATCACTGGGTATGGAGTTGTTGGCGAAATCATGAATTAGCGCTGTACATGTCCGTGCCGTATATTGCATTTACAAATGATTTATTAACGGTATTCATAAATAAGTGCATCGTTTTCTGCGCCAAAGCCGCTAAAATATGAAGCCCGCTTTTTTAAATACACATTCAGTATTCCTTGCTTCTGTCTGACGTCACCCCTTAATGTAAAAATTTGACATATACTGTTTATTGTGACTGAAATATTTACTTTGAGATTTCTCTTAACAGCTTAAGGGATGCAATAAAACTAAAATGAATGAAGATATCAATGAAACGCTGTCCCTTTTTAAACTCGAAGAGAAAAGAAATGATCTGGCTGGAACCCTTTCAGGTGGCCAAAAAAGGAAACTGTCCGTAGCTATAGCACTTATTGGAGGCTCAAAGGTACAAAATTCATGTTTTATGTTTTTGTATTTCCTAATATAGATGTCTAGTTATTTTGTAGGGTACATTTCGTTTATTTTTGTTAAAACATTTTATTAAGGATTTTGATGGAGTTTACTCACATATCCATAAAATACAAAAACTTCTTGAACACTGGTCATTAGACGCACATTTAACGTAATAGTGTTGTGTTTCCTTCTCTTTATGAGACAGTTCTGTTGTGTGAACCAGTGACTAGCTTCTTTATAGACAACAATAAAATTCATAACTTTCTGGTATTTACTAGTTTTTTGCCGTAAAGACCTTGGAACTCGCTTGCAATTTTTGGCATACAACCTGTAAAATTCCAGATATGCTCCTGCAGATATTTGTATGGTTGTAGAAATTCAATTTTAGTGCAATTTGTTTGGTGCAGCTGAACTTTTCTAATTAAAGAATGCCAATATCTCAAATGTTAATTAAAATTTTGGGAAAAATAACATTTTACATTTTTCTACAGTTTACTAAGAGAGTAGGTAGTGTGGATTCAGTCATGTCAATGATGATCCCCGAGGGTAGGGTGCAATTTTAACAAAGGAATATTTTGGAAAAAATCTTTAAAATCTTTTGCTCAAAAACAGCAGAGCCATTCGTTATATTGGTATGGAAGCATCCTAAGGTAGTTTAAAATTTAAGTTCCCTCATGTAAACTTTTCAATACTGAACTGACTTGTGCTTTTTCCCAGCCAATGTGCTCAGTTGAGCGATATTGCCCATGGGCCACTTGTTTCATTTTTTTATGTTGTTGTGCTATTCGATTACTGAGACTTTATTTCAATTATTATATATATATATATATATATATATATATATATATATATATATATATATATATATATATATATATATATATATATATATATATAATTGTAACTCAGGTAATTATACTAGACGAACCTACGTCAGGCATGGATCCTGGGGCACGGCGCCAAATGTGGGATATCCTTCAGAAATTTAAAGAGGATCGAACTATAGTACTCTCTACTCATTTCATGGATGAAGCTGATGTTCTTGGTGACCGTATTGCTATAATGGCCGACGGAGTAGTCAAGTGTTGTGGTTCTTCGTTGTTCCTAAAGACTCTTTATGGTATGCTAAAGGTGAACTGTAAGAAACAAATATTTCATATATTAAATACATGTATTTCATTGCATTTGAATCGTGGCATAGATGAGATTGAATGTCGTTTTCTTTCCAGAGGTTCTTTTGTTAGAGGGTCTAGAAAGAGAACAAAAAGAAATACTTTATAGGGGAAATCATTGTGAATATTGGGCTATCATAGTTGTTATGTTAAGAGAAATTTAAGTTAAGCGTTAATTTACGTTTTTTTGAGTACGAATTAGATGAAAAAAAATTAGATTAGGATATATAAGCACATGCTCTGAGTGTTGGGATTTTGTTGTAACTTGATAGAAATTTGCAGGCATTTGTTATCTTTAAAAAGATTGATTGAATATTGTTTCATTCGAGAAAGGAAATACTAAAAATAACTGTTTTGAAAGATTTAAAGGTACCTGAAATTTCAATTATATGAAATAAAATTAAATGTTTGCTTACGAAATTTGCAAAATTGATGCTACATGTACCTTTCAATTTCAATAATTTCTTCTTGCATACTGAAATATCGCGCGTGTGAGGAGAATGATGATAATTAAATAATCATGGATATTTATTATCTTAAACCCAATTTCAAATGACCATACTCGACATTGTTTGATGACAATGGCTTTCTGTTTTGTATAAATGTCTTGTAAAATCGTTTGTTTCTATATCTGTAAAAACTCTGCTCACGGATTTTTATATCACTCTCTCCAAGAGTTCAAAAAAATATTTATACCCAAACACTTTCTTTCAGTCTATCTGTCAAATGTGAATTTTCCACATTTTTGTCTTATTCAGTGCCATTTGACCAATTTCATGTAAACATGGTGCTAGCATTCCAGTAGCCCTTTTCACAAAAAAATCTTACGACATATTTTTATCTTAAGTGAAAACTTACGATAAAAATCATTTTCACAAAAATTCTTAAGAAAGTCGTAAGTGCAAAATCTGTCGTAACAAGAGCCCCAACCCTCTCTTAAGTATTTTAAAACAGATTTAATTGTAAAAATATAACCACAAAAACCAAAATACACGTTAAATTGAACGTTGTAAAGCAACTTACAATAATATTTTATATTTTCTTCACAATCATTGTCGAAAAATTAAATGAAATACACTACAAAATATTTACGATGTAAGTTTCACTTAAGATTTTCGTATGACCTACTTTTACGTCAGACTTGTAATTGTGACGTCAGATTTTAAACTTCCTTGCTTCACAAATGATTGCATTCGATATTTGTTGTCAATAATGTTTGTTATGCTGACAATTGTTGAAAACTAAGTTTTATTTTATTTTCACCCACTTATTTAAGGATTGTAAAGCATATTGAAGTCGTTGCTTGGGATGAAGTCTGTCGTAAGTAAAATCTTAAGTTCAATCTGCTACGAATGCGTTCGTGAAACGCACTTAAGATTTGTCGTAAGATATTCTTAAGGGAGCCGACTGGGATTTTATTGTGTGAAAACTACTATAGAGAAACTCTTTAATTTTATACCCTATATACCTTACATTGACTTCAGTATACATGCCAAGTTTAGTGAAAATCTACCGTCTGGTTATTTTTCAGGGACCGTCTCAAAATACGGGTACATTTACTATAGGATTATATAGGAAAATACCATTTTTTCGCACTTCGGAGCAAACTATACAAATACTACTATAGACTTTTTGCTCAAATTTTATTATTTGATGGGTAATACTATATTGTACATTTTGTGCAAGAAACACAAAATTCTACCGTCTGGTTTCCAGAGGGGGCATCTCAAAATGTCAAAATTCATGATATTTTCCTTTTTTTTATAGAGTAAAACAAAACATGACAGATAAAACAGATTTACATAAAAAATAGTAACAATGATTGCTATATTCTCAATGTCCTATGTTTAAAATTCCAAGAGCATACATTTTATACTTTTTATTTTATGGCATAATTAATGACCCCACTTAAAGAACTTCGGTTATTCATAACGTCAAAAACACACTATTACGACGTCTTTCTACCCATCATTTGAAAAATCGTTAAAAAAAATCAGTTAATTAAAAACGTAATTAGATTTTTTGACCTCATATTTCCTAAATTTGTTATTTTTTATAAAATATGTAAAACTAGTTGCTTTAAAAGAGTAAATACGCTTTATTTTACTATGCTGCGCGAAGTATTGCGCAATGAAAACCCCAGTCGGCCCCCTTAAGTTAAAATCTTATGCAAAAACTTAAGATTTTTTGTGAAAAGGGCTACAGGACAATTGCAAAGGGTATACAACTTTATTCAAACGGCTCGCGGCCCTTCTGTAATTAATAAACAGAAATGATGTGGCTATTTAAAACACTTCTTAAAAACCATTGGGCCAAAAAATTATAAGAAAGGTTCTAAATTATTAAGGGTTCATGCAAGTTCAAAAAGTGGTACCTAGGGCAATATCTTTTTCATTGATATATGTTTGTAAAATCTTTAAAACCTTTTTTTTCTCAAGAAGTATTTAATCAAATCATAACCCTTTTTGGCGAGAGTGGTCTATGGTGGAGACCAAGGTTTTACTCAAAAATATTTAGCAAAACATAAAGGCCACAAAGTAGACAAGACATCAAAAAACGATATACCATACTTTAAAGTTTTCGAAATAGTTCATAATAAGAGGTTTGCATTATTTACATATTTATTTGTCAGAAAGAGAAAAGTGAATGAGGTGAGGATAGTAGCCTATGGTCCTCATGTTATCATAGAATATTACATTATAGGTATTTTTTCCATGACGTTTTAAGCAAAAAATTTTCAACTTAAGAGACAGCATAGCTTTTGTAATCAAAACATGTTTCCATGCACTTTCTCTTTACCGATGCACTGTATTAATGGAACTATGTCACTTTTAGGTGCTTCATACTTTAAATATAAACATATAAAGATTTCTACATTCTTTGAAAATAATTTTTAGCATCTGTTTACCCTTCCTTCACATCTAATTTAGTTTTTATCTACTCAGTTTTAAATGTAATTTACAGGTGCTGGGTATCACTTAGTAATGGTAAAGGAGCCACAGTGTGATGTTGCTAAATTATTGGACGCAATAAAAGGACACATTCCCTCAGCCTTCTTGGAAACTGAGATCGGCGCAGAGTTGTCTTTTATTCTTCCCACGGAAGGGTCACCCTCTTTTGAAGACCTGTTCACAGAACTAGAGGAGAATGCCCCAAAATTTGGGATCAGTAGCTTTGGAATGTCTGCGACAACGATGGAAGAAGTATTTTTGAAGTGAGAAACAGTGGTTTAATTACTGTCCGTCCAAGATTTCTTTTTCAAGTTTTTTTCTGCTTTAGGCAAATTTCGCTCACTTTTCGTTCTTGTGGCGTCCAATATTGTGTATGTTCTGATCTTAACAATTTTAAGGTAATGCATGTGTGAATACGTCTTCTAGCTTACTATATAATTTCACTCAATGAAATGACGCAAAAGCGAATATCTTTTCAATGAAAGTTTGAGCGTTGAATTGTCTGAATATTTTATTGATAGTCGAAAGTGAAAAAAAAATAGGATAAATCATTTGTCTAATATTTTAGCCGGTTCATACCAACAGATAGGTAAAAACTTAGACAAGATACTGCGTATCTATCCTTTCAGTATCCTACAATGATTTGCTGATAATTATACCCCTCCTCCGATGGAGAGAGGGTATAATGTTTTTCCCTTGTATGTCTAGCTGTCTTTGTGTCTGTCCGTAGCAAATTTCCGTCAAACAGATGGTTTAGGTCAAAACAAAAGCAATGAAAAAAAATCAAATTCATTACGTAATCTTTTTTTTTTTACACTTTTCACTCTCCCCTTATACAATAAACATTTCCGGAAAATATTGTTTACAGGGTTATTTTCGCCCTTTCACACTTGCAAACAATTCAGCCCCTTTTTCAATTCGCCAAGACGGTTAAATTCGTCCACTTGCAACGAGGGTGAAAGGGCTACAAAAACGGATGCAGAATTTTCCCTGTATACAATTCAACAAGATCTTCTTCCTACGGAATTGTCGTCCTAATTGTTATTTATTGTTCGTCATGTTGACTCTTCTCTCTCGAAATTATTTGTGGTGTGAACTATGATAAATAGTTTCTTGAGATTTTGTACACCGATTCTTACATGCCCCACGTACAATTTCTAATACGAGACAAGTTATTGAGAAACACGTTGATGAAACAAGGATATCAACTGTCTCGTTTCAAGGCATCCTTTCGCAAGTACAATCTATCAATAAGTCGAATGCTGATTGAGATTTTTTATACTAATTGAGTAATTGTTACGCCATTATTTATACACTGAATTTTCTACGGATTTTTTCCGTTTGCCTGATTATGACAATAAGCACACGACGGGTGTGACCGGTCGACAGGGGATGCTTACTCCTCCATGGCACCTGATTCCACTTTGATGTTTCTAGAGGTCCTTGTTTGCTCTGCTCCCGATTTGTGTTGTTTCAATTGACTTTTCGTTATCTCCATATATTTATTAAATATATTGAAGATGAAGGTCAGTTGGTGTCTACTTATATCTTAGCCTTTATCGTTTTTCTTGGGGGTCAGACTTTCATTGTTGTAAATGATGGGGTAATATGAAATTGTGCACCTTTCAAAAACTATATTGAACTGAAAAAGGTGAAGATAATGAACAGTGATTGATCTCAAAATATCTATAAACAATATCATTGTGAAAAGGGCATAAAACACGGACCCCTGGAAATTTCAGAGGTGGGTTAAGCTGCGTAGGGAAAGTAAGCATCCCCTGTTGACCGGTCACACCCCTGTGAGCCCAGTGTATTGATCAGGTAGACGGAACATTCCGTAGTCAGAATAAAAACAAAAGCCTAACAAGTCAGCCAAAATACGACCCAATGGTAGGTTATATTTACAAACAAGGTCATTATAACGACCATAAAATTTACGGAATGCTGTTAAAATGCTGTTGAAATTCCTGTAACATCAACCTAGCTATCTTTCGGATGCTTGTCTCGTTTTAAAACTTGATTTTACTTGTTGCATGCTCTTTAGTAACTAATAACTTTAGAGATGTAAGCACCACATGCAGGTGATAGCGGGATATTACTACATAAATAAGGAAAATTAACGATAAAAAAGTTTAAGTCATCTCGTTTTTCATACAATTTAGTTGTTAGGTGGTCCTTATCGTCTATAGTCAATAAAACATCCAAATATTAAGCAGATATGGCAGATGTGGTGTCTTTTATTTCAAGCTCACTAGGATATATCGAATCGACAACATATGAATGAAAATAACTATTGTCAATTGATATTACATCGTCGATGTATCTAAATGTCGAGTTGAAAGCCCTAACAAGTGTTTTCTTCCCATGTCATAGGAATATAAAAACAGGTCGGCTAATAAAATGAATTTATTGGGTTACATATATATAGGCATACCTTCACATGTACTGTGCCTTCTACCATAATGCATCTTTAACATGCTGCTCCATCAAAACTATGAAAATTTATGAAAGTTTGCTTTGTACTGTGATGTCAATATTATGCGAAATACCTTTCACCTGATGAATGTCCCGTTACTTCTGTTGGACCTTAAATGTATGTCTGTTTTGAAAAAAATTCAGGGTAAAAGACGATGCTGGGAACGGTAACAAAGCTTACAATGATGACGAAACGGACACTCACTTCGTGCAACTTGATATGGCAGAGGGCGCGTCATTACACCCCAACACCACAGAAAGAAATGATGAGATAGGTATGTTGGTAGTTTTTATTTCTATTTTTTGTTTCTATTATATGTCTAGTGTAGGAAACTAATGTTACCCAGGTCAGTGTGACATTTTCAGTTAGTAAAATTGTTGATTTCTTCAATGAAACTTGTAATAGTTTATATTTAGTACCCACCTTAAAGTTAAACATTCTATAAAAATATCCTTTTTTACACATTAAGTAATGAAATATATGGAGATAACGAACAGCATTCAAGCCCAAAGTCCATTATACAATACAAAACAGGAGCAGAGCAAACACGGACCTCCAAACACTAGAGGTGGGATCAGGTGCCATGGAGGAGTGAGCATCCCCCGCCGACCGGCCACACCCGCCGTGCGCTCCCTGTCACGATCGGGAAACAACGGAAAAATCCGTCGACAATTCAGTGTGTAAATAATGGCCTAACAATTAGTATGAAAAACGTCAGTCAGCATTTGACTCAATGATAAATTGTATTTGAAGTAAATAACGAAAAGGTTCATATGTTGTGGCGAAAGCGATATTCAAACAGGGAGGGTTGGCGTATCGAAATGGTGAAAGTGTTAACAAAACATTATTCTTCAATGCAGTTGGACACGTGGAAAAAAGGGCTAGATAACCACAAGTAAAATGGCTCTACGTAGTTTAAAAAATACTTTGAGTATCTTAACTAAGGACATCCCCTTCCCTATTTCTAACATAAAAAGAAAATTAAAAAAAAAAACAAAAAATGCTTAAGAGAATACATACCGGAGAAGGTTAAAGAGTGGTTGAGTTTGACAAGGATGAAAAAATCAAGAGGAAGGTATCATAAATGGTTTTAATTACATTTGATTTAGACCTGTAAACAGACTAATAAATCCTGGCTTATTTACCAAGATCAAATCATACTCTTTACTTTGTTTTTTTTCAGATTTTAACAAAGGGTTTGAAAAGAACACCGGAATATCAGCCATTTTCCAACAATTCCGTGGATTACTAATGAAGAAAGCATTACATACATGGCGAAGCCGATTTATGATCATAATTCAACTCACTGTGCCTGTTTTACTTGCAATATTTGGTCTGCTTGCTGACCAGTCAATTGATAACCTGAAACCCCATCCCGATCCACCACTACCATTAGATCTGCAACCTTATCCAAACTCCATAACAACATTGACTCGAGGAATTAATTCCCCAGCAATATCTGAAAATATGATTCAGGAGTATTCAAAAAATTTCCGTAAAAAGGGCTTGGATGTGGTTGAGTACGACTCTAATAATTCATCCGGGTTTAACATTGACAAGTTTTGGCTAGATCGCATGAAGCAAATAGGACAGAGAACTTTTAATTCACGGTATGTAATTGGTTTTGGATTCGACCAAAATGAGATCATCAGTTATTATAACGGTGAAGCGCTTCATGCTAGTGGTATCAGCTTGTCTATTACAATGGATTTCCTTCTTAAATTCTACTGTGGGAACGCTAAAAGCATACAAACCATAAACCACCCATTTCCACCAAGTGAGGAATTAAAGCGTTCAGCTCAGAGCTCAGGATTTGCAACCTTCAAAGGACTAAGTCTTGCTCTTTGTGTTTTATTTGGACTTTCCTGTTTAGTGGCTTCTTTTAGCGTGTTTCACATCAGAGAAAAATCTTCTGGCGCCAAACACTTACAAAAGGTTAGTGGAGTCGGCTCCAGGGTTTTCTGGCTGGCCAATCTCACCTGGGATTTTATTCATTATCTGGTCCCAATTTTTCTCATTCTGATTTGTTTTGCTGCATTCCAAATTCCAGCATATACGGAAGAGAACAGACTTGGAATTGTGTTTCTGGGTTTGTTTCTATTTGGCCTAGCATCAATATCATGGATGTATCTCCTACATTTTATATTCCGATCGCCTGCAGGTGGAACGGTAGCTATGATAATTATCAACACTGTCGCAGGTGGGTTAATTATAACTGTATTCATAAAGAACACTACAGTTTTTATTTTACAAATTCCTTAAATACACTACCACTTGCTTATCCGTTATCTTCCGTGTAGATTTCCTTTTGAGGTGCACTTAAAATTGAAAATTGATGTTGTAATGGAAACTTCAATACGCAGATGGAAAATTCTTAATTTAAAAAGAGGTCAAAAATTCCTTGAATTGTAAAATTCTTGAAACCAAGATCCAATTTTGGATCTATTTTTAATAATTTTATCTACATTTGTAGAGACAGACTTGATCTATGTCGTGTTTGAAAGCTAGCTCAGTTTGAATCTCATTTTGATATTTTTATCTACATTTGTAGATAAAGACTTGATTTATATAAGTGAATCTAGTTGAGTCTCATTTGTCATAATGATTGGTCTTCTGCTTTCAGGTCTCTTTACTCTGCTAACGGTCACATTTCTCTATCCGAGTAAAAAAACCAGAGACGCTGCAGAGACAATGGATGATTTGTTTATGATTTTTCTGCCACATTTCTGTTTGGGAAAAATGTTTACGAACATCTATGTCCGATACTCGCTTCGAACTAAATGTAAACAAGACTTTGGTTCGCTTCTTTCAGCACTTACTGGGATGAAAGGTATTTGTCAATCTCTCAAACATATACTTACCTGTTTTAAGTACATGTAAAACTTTTATTTTTCAAATATTTTAACTTTATGAAAAAAGAATCATTTGAGGCTTATGCTTCTTTAAATTCAATTTTTATAACCAAGAATATTGTTCCCTCTTCTGAGCAGAATTCACACTGTTCTCACAAATTTCGCCAAAAATCTTTCTAAAAAATTTAGTGTTGGCAAATATCTATCCTACGTAATAATATACGTTGTCCATGGACGTAGAACAGGGCACTCAAAAAAGGAGGAATCCGAAGTGAGCGAAAGTAATGAATTTACCGTTTCACATATTGTTCATATTAATAAATGACAATTTTCATGACTTATTTGTAGTGATAAAAAATATTGCTTTGAATTGGCATAAATTTTATGAAATATAATTATCTCATAATTTGTTTTCTTTAAATGTGATTTACAGAACAGTGTCCCGACGAAAACTACTTAGAGTGGGATTATCAAGGGTGTGGTCGATACCTGTGTTTTATGGCAGTACAGTGTGTCGTTAATATGACGTTCGTGCTTCTCCTGGATAGTGGAATAGTAAACCGTCTTTTGTATAGAACTCTGTGTAGTTCAAAAAGTGGCACTGCAGATTTGGAGAGTGATCAATACACTAGCCAGGATTCAGACGTATTGGAGGAAGCTATGAGAGTAAACTCGACTAACCAGAGCGATCTGATGAAAACCGATAAACTTATAATCAAAAACTTGAAGAAAACATATGGCCTCATAGATCACTTTTATGCAGTGAAGGGAATAAGTGTAGGAATTTCTGAACAAGAATGCTTTGGACTGTTAGGACAGAATGGCGCAGGGAAGACGACAACTTTTAAGATGTTGACTGGTGATATAATGATTTCTAGCGGGAAGGCCTACATAAACGGTTTTAGCGTCTCGAGTCATCTAAGACAGGTGCGCACTTTTCATGATACAAATGTTTCAAACACTGAAAGGGAAAGTTTTATCCTTATATATTTTACTAAATTTTTGCCAAAACTCGGGAGAAATAATTGTGAAATCATGTAACATTAGATTTGATGCTTTTTGCTTAAGGAGGGAATCTTCTCATATTTCTTGTATTTAAAAATTAATGAAATTTTCATAGCATTAAGAAACATTATCACAAAGTGATGGTATCAATTAAATTAAATTTGATCGTTTTATTTCAGAAGCAAGGCCAGGTCAAGGTCATTATCCCTTACCTTGACATTTAAATAAAAAAAACTGTTGCTAATCAAGTGATGCCTACTTCTATTTTAAAAGATAAAATGTTTTTCTTTCTGCGCAAAAAGATGTAATCATATCGGTTTTATCAGATGATTCTACCAAATTAATTGACATTATTTAACTTAAATAGATATTGACTCATTCGAATTTCCTCTGTTTTTTCTTAATATTTTAGGATATATTTGATATTTTTATATGCTTCTTATTTTTAATATTTCTTATTTTTACGTATGGTAAAGTTGTCATATAGATATACAAAATAATACAAAAACAACAAGTTTTCATCGTTTAGTAAGAGAGAAAAAACACGTTTTACTGATTTTTTGCCCAAATCTGTTTTAGGCTGGAAGTTTTCAAAAGCTAGCAAGATTGTTGTTTGTTTAGAAAATCATTATTATTTGCTATATTTTGAACTTTAGGGCATTATTTATTAATTTAAGTTACATTTCAAAATTTGTTGAAGTCTTTGATTGTTAAATAAAATTAATTAAATGTATTGTTCTGTAAATGATTCTGAAAGGCAGAAAAGGAGATATTTTCATACGCCGCAGTTACTCCAAAAATATAGTCCCTGCTGGATTTCAAATTCAGGTTACCATTTCTATCTAAAATTGTACAATTATGAAGAGTAAAGAAAAATATGATCTTTTAAATACATTACAGTTAAGTATATAGGACATACAAGCAAATATACTTGAAATATTTCGTCTAGTCAGAAACCAGATAAGAATCCCTCCTTAACGAAATTGAAATCTATGAACAAGGGAAAAATTAAGTAAGTAAGTAGGTGCCGAAAAATTAAAAAAATTGAAATATGTCTTAATATTAATAAACATAAATAAAATACTTGATGACTTTCCTTCCCCAGGTCCATCGTTGTCTTGGATACTGCCCTCAATTTGACGCTCTGATCGATAGTTTGACAGGAAGGGAAATTCTTACCCTTTATGCAAGACTGAGAGGGGTCAGGGAGAGAGAAATCAGACGGGTCATTAACGATCTTTTGGACGCAGTCACCCTTACAGAATATGCTGACAAATTGTGCGGCACATACAGGTACATGTACCTTGAGCAGTGTTTTAAAAGTTTATACGTGTACTCTTCCTTCGGACTTTTTGTTGTTGCACGAACTATGAAAATTTCTATCATAGCCTGTTCCAATCAATCTTTATAAACATTTTAATTTTTTTCTCATTTTTCAAAACAGCAATACAAATTTTGATTAATTTTTCTACGCATTATTGATGGCTGACAAGCATTATACGAAATGTTATTTTCATGAATCCAAAGTAACGGAATAAATATAATGAACAATAGACTATTCCTAACAAAAAAAACTATAGTTAACTATAGTAAATCGAAGTTTCCAAGTTATCTCTTTAGTAAATCAAAGTTTTCAAAGTTATCACTATAGTGTCAAAGTTATAATCATTATAGTAAATCAAAGTTTTTATAGTTTCAAAGTTATCACTTTAGTAAATCAAATAGTGTCAAAGTTATCACCATAGTAAATCAGAGTTTTTAAAATCACTATAGTAAATCAAAGTTTTCACAGTGAACACTGTAGTAAATCAAAGGTTTCATAGTGATCACTATGATAAATCAAAGTGTCAACGTTTATACTATTTCATATTTAAGTTTCAAAGTCAGCATTATGGTTTATAAAGGTTTTCGACATGAACTCTCTTAAGAAATAAGATATCATAGTAGATTTGATCACGTACCGACTTCATGTCATAACCCAATGAAACTCTAAAAAATGATATTTTATTTCTTATATTTATATTTTACTTTTTTATTCGTGTTACAAAGAAATATAGGCACTATTTAGACTTTGCTATGGAAATCCAATATGTCGTACCTACGACGTCATGTGACGTCACATTCGAAACTTTCCAAATGTCTCGTGCAGTTTGCTTTCCATACGCAACAAAGTCTGATCATGTGACCAACTGCATGTCATTGAAAATTGAATTTCAAGATAAGGAAAGACATTGGCAAATGTAAATTTTAGAAATTGAAAGTTTAAAATTTATTACTACAGTAAATAATTTTTGTGATACATGTAGACGTTAATAGATATAACAACATTGGTTTTCAAAGACTTCTACTGGATAACATTTCTAAAATGAATATTGTTTGGTTTTTATTTCAATTGTCCTTTTTTATGTTAGTAAATAACAATTTAATGCTATCAAGTATATAAACAAGATGTATAGAGTTACCATCTTAAATACAATGATATAAAGTATATTTGATTGATAACTTTAATAAATCAAATGTTTGCTGGAAAATAAGCAACCCTCTGATACCCAAAATGTCGAATTCCACACATTTTTCCCTCAGAGGGCTAATATCCAAGAGTGCGGACAGGAAATAATGATTGTATACAGAAAATGGATTTAATGTTTGAAAAATCTTGTTTGCTGTTTTACACGACTATATTTTAAAGTAGACAGACAATATGCGTAATCAACTCTTCATCAAAGTAATGAAAAGTACAACGTCAAGCTGAAAGTGTGAATCTCTAGGTGACACACACTGGGAAAAAACAATTAAAAGTTCTAAAACTTGGCACAATTGTATGTATAAATGCTTCTTTAAATACTAAAATCCCTATAAACTCAATGAAGAGTCTACATATCTTTCACATTTATGTACAAACATGTCTGTTTTCCATTAAAGGTGGAATGTTTAACAAAATAGAAATTAAATTAATGCTGCGTATACGTATTACAAAGATTTTTATTTTGTTCTGGCACAGCAATGTCCCAATTGCTGGTTTAGGTCAAGAAGACGGGAAAGTTACAAATATGAAATGTAATAGAGCAGCTGAAAAATGAATGTGATTAAAAAGTGCTTATAAGACGAACACGCAATAATTTTGAAATCTTTAGAGATTTTGAGATCTTTAGGACTGTTGTTTCTTTTCGTTAGTTTAGATTGTAGAAAAAAAATATTTTGAAAGTGACCAATATTTGTGGATGTAAGTGAAAAATATGTTGTTCTTAATAGAAATCTGAAAGTAACATGCAGGTCCATCTAAATAATAGGTTGACTTTGTGTTACATTTTCCTGTGTGCTGCATTTTCCTTTGTACTCAATAATGTTACATGTTAGGAAAAAAGGAGTTTATCAAGAATTTTTGTAACTTATCTCCTGGGTTTGATTTTTACCCTTTTGAAATAAGTTATTGTTGATGTGCTATTTTCATACAGTGGGGGAAACAAAAGAAAGTTGAGCACTGCGATTGCGCTAATTGGAGATCCTCCATTTTTGATGTTGGATGAACCCACAACAGGCGTAGATCCAGCGGCACGAAGACAGATGTGGAATGTTCTTTCTAAAGTCCGAGCAAGTGGGAGAACTCTTGTCTTGACATCACACAGGTCAGCGGTTTTGATTTTGACTTTGGCAAATAAGTTTCCTTCATTTTTCAGATAAAATAAAATAAATTTCTGATATTTTAAAAGGACTGGCAATAATATCAAATAATATAAAGTAGATAAGATTTGTAATGTATGTAAAAATTAGAATATTTTGATAAGCATCAAAGTAACTAATTATGTTCAACTAATAAATTTATTTGAAAAGGTTACGTCTTAACTTGCTGCCATAATAACGTTGATTTCATCTCGGGAAGATATGTGAAAAAAATTAAACTATTTCTTTTTTTTGTTTGTCTTTAGTATGGAGGAGTGTGATGCTCTTTGTACTAAGATAGTCATCATGGTAAATGGAAGATTTGTCTGCTTTGGCAGTCCTCAACACTTGAAGAACAAATTTGCACAGGGTTATACCTTGACCGTCAGACTAGCACGTGACAATAACGGAAACGCAGTGGATTCTGGTCCGTTACGTAATCATATAGTCAAAGAGTTTCCAGGAACCGAAGTATTTGATGACCAGCAGGGCTACCTAGATTTTCAGATTCCGCATAGGAATTTATCGCTTGCAAAACTTTTCAAAGAAATGGAGAAAACAAAATCTGAATATAACGTAGAAGATTATTCAGTACATCAGACATCCTTGGAGCAGGTTTTTCTTGGGTTCACGAGGATGCAGGTGCCGCCTGCAGACAAAAAAGGGGCTTGTCCTTGTTGTTTCTGTTGTCGATCAAAACCTGCTTTTCAAGGACAAGTCATCGGTGTTCCAGGTGGACAAATTGTATGAAGGCTTAGTTTAGGAGGTGTATCGTGTGCTGCTTGTATTTTTTCAGGCGGGTTCTCCTTAGTGTTGCCTTAACGGGAAGGAATCTGTGACGGTATGCTGATAAATCATCTTTCGATCACAGATCCTTGCTATTTTTTGCATCATCTTTTTTACTGCAATTTTTAATAATTTTTTTCTTCGCAAGCAATTTAAAAATTGTTGGAATTGCCTTTTTGATCAATCAATGTTAATACAAATACTTTTTATGATGTCAAATGCATAAAAGCTGTTTTTAGCTCTACTGGTCAGAGACCAGAAGAGCTTATGCGATAGTAAGGTGTCCGTCGTCCGTCCGTCTGTCTGTCTGTCTGTCTGTCTGTCCGTCTGTAAACAATTTTTCAAAATGCTACTCCTCCTACAGTTTTGGTCTGATTTCAATATAACTTGGCACACAAGTAGACTAAACTAAGATACATAATTCTGTGTATCGGTTTTTGATATCGATGAACGGTGTTGCCATGGTTACTAAAAATTGAAATTTCTGTGAAATACATTCAAAATGCTACTCCTCCTACAGTTTTGATCTGATTTCAATATAACTTGGCACACAAGTAGACTATACTAAGCTGCATAATTCTGTATATCGGTTTTTGATTTCAATGAACGGTGTTGCCATGGTTACTAAAAATAGAAATTTCTGTGAAATATTTTCAAAATGCTACTCCTCCTACAGTTTTGATCTGATTTCAATATAACTTGGCACACAAGTAGACTATACTAAGATGCATAATTCTGTTTATTGGTTTTTGATTTCGATAAATGGTGTTGCCATGGTTACTAAAAATAGAAATTTCTGTGAAATACTTTCAAAATGCTACTCCTCCTACAGTTTTGATCTGATTTCAATATAACTTGGCACACAAGTAGACTATAATAAGATACATAATTCTGTGTATCGGTTTTTGATTTCAACGAACGGTGTTGCCATGGTTACTAAAAATAGAAATTTCTGTGAAAAACATTCAAAATGCTACTCCTCCTACAGTTTTGATCTGATTTCAATATAACTTGGCACACAAGTAGACTATACTAAAGATGCATAATTCTGTGTATCGGTTTTTGATTTCGATGAATGGTGTTGCCATGGTTACTAAAAATAGAAATTTCTGTGAAATACTTTCAAAATGCTACTCCTCCTACAGTTTTGATCTGATTTCAATATAACTTGGCACACAAGTAGACTATACTAAGATGCATATTTCTATATATCGGTTTTTGATTTCGATGAATGGTGTTGCCATGGTTACTAAAAATATATATTTCTGTGAAATACTTTCAAAATGCTACTCCTCCTACAGTTTTGATCTGATTTCAATATAACTTGGCACACAAGTAGACTATAGTAAGATACATAATTCTGTATATCGGTTTTTGATTTCAATGAACGGTGTTGCCATGGTTACTAAAAATAGAAATTTCTGTGAAATACTTTCAAAATGCTACTCCTCTTGCAGTTTTGATCTGATTTCAGTATAACTTGGCAAACAAGTAGACTACACTAAAATGCATAATTCTTTATATTGATAATTTTTTATATTGATTTTCTGATTTCGATGAACATTGTTGCCATGGTTACTAAAAATAGAAATTTCCTTGAAATACCTTCAAAATGCTACCCCTACAGTTTTGGTCTGATTTTAGTATTACTTAGCACACAAGTAAACTACACTAAGATATATAATTCTCTGTACCACTTTCGGATTTTGATGAACAGTGTTGCCGTGGTTACTAAAAATAGAAGTTTTCTTGAAATACTTTCAAAACGCTACTCCTCCTACACTTTTTGTCTGATTTCAGTATAATATGGCATACAAGTAGACTACAGAGATACATAATTGGTGTTACTGTTTTTTGATTTTGTTGAATGATGTTGCCATAGTTACTTAAATCAAAATTTCTGTAAAATTGTTTTAAAAGGCTACTCCTACTACATTTTTAGTCTGATATAATAATAAATCTTGCCACAAAAAAGATTAAACCAAAGATCATTGTTCTATTTTTTGCTGTTGCAAAGTTTCAAGTCTAAGTGCTACTTTTATCTTCCTTTATAAATACAACCAGTAGAGCTACAGTCTCGTCAGAGACTTCTAGTTTTTCAACTGCCTATTTTAAAAATTTAAATACTTAATGGGTGTTGTATTGCGATAGACTTTTCTGTATTACAAGACAGGGTCTGTTACTTTCAATCGTAAACATTTTTAGCAATGTAAATGTTATACAGTACCAATTTTGATGCACCAGATGCGCATTTCGACAAATTATGTCTCTTCAGAGATGCTCATGCCGAAACGTTGGAAATCCGAAATATTTAAATTAAAAAAAACTGAAGAAGTGAAAAAAGGGGGTGCCAAAGACTGGAGCCAAATACGTCGAAGGATAAGAGCTATGCATGAGGGCGATAATCCTTAATATTGAAATAAATTTCTAAACTTTACCACAGCAATTAAATATATACTAGTATCCATATGTTCAAGCTAGTACCAAAGTACTTAACTACTGGGCTGTAGAAACCCTCGAGGACTAACAGTCCACCAGCAGAAGCCTAACAAATAATAAATGTAGAGAAAATTTGAAAGCCATTGTTTCTGTGTATAGGAAAAGAAGGGAGGGTCAGAAATTAGCGTGAAATTGGCAACATTTAGAAGGGTGAACAATAGTTTTCTCCTGAATTTGATCAATGTTTACCAGAATGTTTATGAACATTTAGAACGCTTGTAATTTGAAATAAATACTTGCAAATGCTGTATATGTTGTTTTTGTTCACCGCAGAAAAGATCCAATTAGCAATTAAATATATACTAGTATCCATATGTTCAAGCTAGTACCAAAGTACTTAACTACTGGGCTGTAGAAACCCTCGAGGACTAACAGTCCACCAGCAGAAGCCTAACAAATAATAAATGTAGAGAAAATTTGAAAGCCATTGTTTCTGTGTATAGGAAAAGAAGGGAGGGTCAGAAATTAGCGTGAAATTTGATCAATGTTTACCAGAATGTTTATGAACATTTAGAACGCTTGTAATTTGAAATAAATACTTGCAAATGCTGTATATGTTGTTTTTGTTCACCGCAGAAAAGATCCAAATGGACTTGTATTTTACAAACACGGAAGTTTTCAGGATCATCTTAAAATGTACATGTCATACAAGAAGAGTGAGTTAAGCTCATATACAGCGACAACATGCAATAACCGTTGATATTTAGAGTGCAAGTGAAAGTACACAATCTTCAGTAAATATGGTGTTATTGAAAGTAATATATTAAAACTCATTTAAAGCGAGGCAGGCTACTCATTGATAAGTTGATGTTACAGGGATTTCAACAACCTCGTTTAAAGTCATCATTTCGTAAATTTTATGGTCCTTATTATGATCTTATTAGCAAATATAACCTATCATTGGGTTGTATTTTATGGCATGTCAAACGTCGCAATATTTGATCTTTTCCATTTGCATTGTAAAATTTTCCATTTGTATTGTATAATTTTTATTTGTATTCTATAATTTTCTATTTGTATTGTATAATTTTCCATTTGTATTGTATAATTTTTATTTGTATTCTATGATTTTCTATTTGTATTGTATAATTTTTCATTTGTATTGTATAATTTTTATTTGTATTGTATAATTTTTATTTGTATTCTATAATTTTCCATTTGTATTCTACAATTTTCCATTTGCATTCTATAATTTTCCATTTGTATTCTATAATTTTCCATTTGCATTGTATAATTTCCTATTTGTATGCGATAATATTTCATTTGTATTGTATCCGCGGATTGTTTATTTGTTTCGTTACGAAGGATTTCATTGGTCAAGTTTTAGCCTGTATCGGGTTGAAAACGATCGAGATGTTCCGGGTGCTCAAAGCAAACCGGGCTCATATGTATTTACCATTGGATTCTAAAAAGGAAGCGCTGGCAGATGGCAAATAAAAAATATGTCCTTAGAAATGTTGACCGAGAAAATATATAAATTTACCTTGAGTGGTGGTACCTACCCCCACCCCTAGGAAACTGAGTTTTCGGGTTTGGGCAGATTTTTTCCTTTTCCTTTTTCTCCTTGTCTCTGGTCATATTGGTAATAAACATTCTCTCCTGCGAGAGAATGAAAATAAATAATCGGATTCGACAAAAGCCCCCCCCCCCCACACCGGAAGAATCAAATGGTCGTCCCTTAGCATGCATGCAAATAGTGGAGCTTAGTTTGTATTTATAGAGAGTGCGCGAACGGAATTGTTGGAATGTGGAAGGGTACCAGACTAAGTTTGTGTTGGGCACTTGAAACATCTCGCTCATTTTGAACACTTTATACAGACTAATGACCAATGAAGTCATTCGTAACGAAATAAATAAACAATCCGCGGATACAATACAAATGAAAAATTATCACATACAAATAAGAAATTATACAATACAAATAAGAAATTACACAATGCAAATGGAAAATATAGAATACAAATAAAAAATTATACAATACAAATGATTTTTTTTACAATACAAATGGAAAATATAGAATACAAATAAATATTATACAATTCAAATGGAAAATTATAGAATCCAAATGGGAAATTATAGAATACAAATAAAGATTATACAATAAAAATGAAAAATTATACAATACAAATGTAAAATTATGCAATACAAATGAAAAATTAAACAATACAAATAAAAATTATACAATGCAAATGGAAAAGATCAAATATTGCAACGTTTGACATGCCATAGTATTTTGACTGTCTTGTTTCAAAACAATTGCTAGGCTTTGTTTCTGTACTGAATTGACTACGGATAGTTCGTCTACCTGATCAATACATAGGGCTCATGGCGGGTGTGACCGATCAATAGCGGATGCTTACTCCTCCTAGGCACCTCTGCAATTTCCAGGGGTCCGTGTTTAATGCCCTCTTCCAATATTTGTATTCTTTGTGCGTTTTTGAGATCGATCACTATTCGTTATCTTTACCTTTTACATTTTTGACACCCCTGATCAGAAAATAAAACAACCAAAAAAAGTGAGTCTTAACATTGATTCATTTTGTCGAATCCTTTAAATTCTGTCATTTTTTTTTTTTACATTTGTCTAAAAATCTGTCATATTAGGTATATTTTATGCACTTAATACCTTAATTTTGCTAAGGAATAGATCTCTCTATTGGAAAACTAGATTAATGAAATCAAATCCTTTAAATGATGCCATTTTTCTGACTATAAAGTCTCGGTTTAAAGGATCACTTCTAGGTATATATATGCGTTGACCTATAAGGCCGATATTGGTTTCATTCTTTAGAAAAAGCTTATCGACATCCGTTCCGGTCGCTGACTTTAGGCCACATGCGTGTAGTTTCTTGTTTCTCATGTATCGTTTTAGTTCTAGCCAACTGTGTGTTCATATGACCCTACATCGGTATTTACATATACATCCTTTGTATGAGGATCCTTACTTGATGCCTGGGTAATGGCAACAGGACATAAAACATTAACTGACCTTACCACGTTCTTTTCTAATATGTAAACCTTCCTCCTGCATTTTTGACATAACATGTCGCCAATGCACTCAATTTTCCCGAGGAATGAACTGCATCTACTCTGCATAGCGCAGTATCTCTCCCACTGGCACAACACTTCTACTAACCAGAGATGTTCTTGAAAGACAAACACAGCAATTTTTGCTCGGCATGATTTTTTTTTTCGGGACACCTGCAGTATCGAGTAACACAAAGTGAATGATTCGTGTCCTCGAACAAAGTGTGCTTACACTGAGGTATACAGTTCCGGTGATTGCGTTTAGTTAAAGAGAATTTATAATCTGCATTTCCATAAATGTCTTTTATATCAACAGCAAACATACATTTAAAGAAGAAAGTGGAAGTAAAATGCAAAAGCCTGTATAAAAAATTTAAGTTCGTGTTTATACAGGTGTAAAATTTGAAAAAAATAAAAATAAAAGTGTGCCAACAGGTGGATTCGAACCAGGACATAAAAAAGGTCCATTGTAAGAATCTGCGGTCTATCTCTCTGTGCTATAATGACTATGAAAATGCACTCCATAAATGTAATCTAGTATGATAGAACTAGGTTTTTCGCATTTTTGTAGGTTTTTCACGAATTTCGACCCTAAGGCAGGGGTGCCCCTAAAAAAATCTCGTTTTAAATCATTCTTTAGATCAAAATCTATCAAAATTTCATAATTTAATTTAGGGGCAGGCCTGCCCTGAAGGACTTCTATGCCAAAATTCACACAAAAATTAGTGCTTTAACGGACAAAATATTGTTTTGACCAACTTTAGAGGTTAATTTCAAAGTTGCAAATAATAAAAATTACGTTTAAAATGCAAATTTGAAAAATTTAGACAAATATACAATAGAAAACAACTAAAGAACATTGATTTTTAAATGTGACTTTTTCCGGAAAATAGTTCTTTCCCAAAGGTCAAATCTTTTGTTATAACGAATACATCCTTTTTGGCTTGTGTTATGTTTTGTGAATAGGTACATGTAGGTAGGTTTTTGAAAGGTGGGTTGACGCTCAAGAGAGAAAAAAAAAACTTTGAATGGCCTAAATATAAAATACTCGTAACTAAGTGTAGTTGTTGGAAACGGAGCTAGTAGAGAGAACAGACATTAGTTTACTACCAAGTTTTACAACATTTGAATAATACAATTATATACATAAAACATGAACAATGTACTTAACTTACACAGCGGAAAATACAAAATATGTTAAATATATACGTTCAACAGATCAAGAATAGTCCTACTATTTCGTTACTTTTGCTAAATTCAAATGTAGCTGAGAAGACACCTACATTAGACCTTGAGTTTTGAGTTGTTGAATAGCATCGGATCGCACGCGCCTTTTGTTGATTTTCCCAACTTCAAACATAGGGAGTTTACAGAATCGGAGAAAGTATGCTGGCATTTCCCCGAGCCCATCTAGGGATTCGTAAACCCCAAAATTTTCTTTGCAATATTGCTTGACATTGGATGGTGAAATGTCATTACCTGGTTCTGTGACGTAGCAGACGCAAATTTCTTCATATAAACGCTTGTCAGGTACCCCCACCACCGCTACACGTTTTATACCATTCATTTGCATAATGATTTCTTCGATCGTGCACGGCATAATTTTTCTCGTACCTCGAGATATGACATCTTTGATCCGCCCCTCTATCACAATATGATTCTCTTCATTTACGTGACCAGTGTCGCCGGAACGGAACCACTTTCCTGACAAGAAAGCTTCACCGTTTAAGTCTTTATTCCTGTAGTATCCATTAAAGAGATATCTGCTTCGAATGCAAAGTTCCCCAGTTTCGCCTTTTCTCAAAACGTTGCCATTTTCATCAACGACTTTGACCTCTGTGCCTGGTATAGGTTTTCCGACATCACCGTAAAGTATTTTACCAACAGAGGTAATCGGAGGAAGAATGGATATCATCGAACATTCTGTTGATCCGTATCCCAAAATAAGTAACTTAGTGAATGCACCAATTACATGAGTGTGGTGATTGTCAATCGGTTGTCCAGTTGTGATGATTGCCTGAAGTTTGAACAAATCTTTATAATTCTCTTTCTGGGCGACGAGATCTGCAAGGAAGTAAGGCATTAAAAGTGCTGAGGTACATTTCTCTTCCTTGATTATTTCCCATATCTTCATGGCACTGCTTCCTTCAATGGCTATCGAAGAATCACAAAATACTCTAGTTTCCCCCTTACATACAGCTAAGATTGGAGAACCTGCTCCCCACGCAAACGGTCGATCGTTGTATGTTTTCCCTGCCAGGATAATATCCTTGGGTCTTTCAGGTCCTAATTCAACGTTGTTAACATCAAAATGCGTGTGGGACACCATTTTAGGTTTTCCAGTGCTTCCAGATGTTGTAAATATCATAATTTCATCCTCGGGGAAAAGTGAGGGAAATTCAACTTGTTCTTCTTTCATCTGTAGTACCCCAGGGAGGTCTTCGTAGGATGCCAAATGTTCACTCTTTCTTAGGAATACTAGAGTTGGATCGTTTGAATCTATGTCCTTGTAATCTCTTGAAGGACGTCGTCGACGAAATAGTGCAATCAGCTGAAAAATCATATCCAAATATTTTTCACCTTTTCCAGGATCAATCAGGAAAGCTTTGCATTCTGCAATTGAAAATATTTCCCATAAGTCTCTGACGTCAGTGATGCTGAGTGTCACGTGAACAACAACACCGCCTGCCATGATGATGGCTAATTCAGCGACCACCCATTCAAGTGTGTTTGGCCCAAAGAGGGCAATTTTATCCCCCTTTTTGGTTCCCTTGGTCACTAGGTAACGGGCAAACTTTGTTGCCTCCGTTTGTAGTTGGCGGTAAGTCAGAATTTCCCTGGTCCCATCTATTCCTCGGTATATCAGAATTTCTTTGTCCGGATATGCCTTTGATGTCTCATTGAACACGTCAATGACAGTTCTATAAATATATGGGGTAGTCCTTGGAGCAGACAGATAGCTGAATTCAGTCATTACGAATACTTTAGTTCTGAAAAAGAGATTAACTAGCACGGGAATATGAAAGGTACATGTACATTCAGATTGGATATACTAGCGTATCATCATAAGGATAATTCTGATGTCTTCCGGAAGTAACCTACTAGATATAATGATACATGTAGCCGCTGAACGCAGATAAGTGAGAAACATTATATACTGTAAAAGTGGCAGCTTTAACAATGCTCAACCGAATCTTGGTTGTGGTCTAGAACCTTTGCAGATTTTTTTTCTTTTTCATTTTCATTGTTTTTACGAAAATTGTTTCAAGTCTCTGTAGTCATAAAGCAAAAGCTAGTCTTAGCACGTGATCCATAACACGTGATGGATCTGAACTGTTATTAAAATGACAAAATTCTTTGATAGAATATGATTTTTTAGGTGATGGCGGAAGGTCCAAATTTCGAAGAAATCTTGACGTAAAGATTTTTCTTTGATATTTTCAACGTTTAACAACACCATGAAAGAATGCGAATAAATACATCATCTTAAGTAGATGAACAGGGAATTTTTTTCAGTGAAATTTATTGATTTAAAGAACGTGACACTTAATTTCAATTTGACGACTTATATTCCTATAATGATTTTTTCAAGGAAAATGTACTTCTTAATACTGTGATGTTTACTGCACGTTTTAATCCATCCTTTAACAAAAATTAAATAGATTTATAAGCAAAATAAGGAATTGATAGAAATAAAGAAATGACCATACCGTTTTATATTCAGTCGTCCTTATTTGTGGAAGTGACTCAAAGAGGCCTGGATTTTATGCTCTAAATCAGCTAAATTTCACATTAACTTTAAAGGTCGCGGAAATTATCAACTGTGTTAAAGGCCATGTATCTACTGAGGCTACTAGCCTGAACCTTCAGCAAACAATTACACATTATCAATATGTGTTCCTTTTACAATGATAATGGATTCAGACAGTGAATATTGGGAGTCGATTCAAAGATACTAGTAATAGATATGAATATCAAAAGATACAAAATACATAAATTGCGTTGATTCTATTCTTTTAATGCCCAAAGATAAATTTAAAGAATTATTCTGTTCAAACTAACTATATTTTTAAAAAAAACTATTCTTACCTCTTTCTTCTCCAATTGAAAAAAAAAAAAAAAAAATTGCCTCAAACGTTCTTGACTTTTGTTTGAACTTTTGTCTGAACTTTTAGGTATGCAGTAGACTGTCACCCGGGTTATCTTAACGTATATTCACCTTTTAACTAGCCATTGGTACTCCGATTCATGTGATAATAAAACATGAATATAAAAAGAAAACAATATGGATTAAAATAGAAGAATTCATGATTAAGAAAAGAACATATAACAGTTGCAAACATACACTTGACCAAGTTATTATTAAAAAAAATACATTTCCGATTAAATTTAAAGTAGATATATCTTCAGAACCAAAAAGTACAAAAAATTTTGTTCAAATAATGTACTTTTTCTTTTAAAAAATAAAAAAAACAGTTTTTTCTGTTATTAAAAATTTATTAATTAATAATGGATCTGCTTTCCTATAACACAAAATTTGCATTTATTGCTGATTCGTTCATTTTTAAGAATACTAGAATATTTACCACCTTAGTCATCTATTTGAGCTAAAATATTTATCGCTTTTTAGACACACTAAAATACTTTGTTTCTGATAAATAAGGTAGAGAAAAATCGATGTGTAATTTATCTTGCCATAATAACACTATCCGAATGCAGAATGAAAGGCATCTTGATCTCGCTGCACTGAGATGAAGTCACTGACTATTGCCTCACTGAGGCGTGGATCAAGCTATTCAGTCATTCTACAAAAAGATGACCAATAAAGAATTTTTTATGTCGCTTACAAATTTACCCTTGTAATACCTAAACTATAAATTTGAAGGTCGATTTCAACTCTAAGACTTAACATACATGGTTTTGTTAATATTCACCGATATATAATCAGTTAAAGTTTTAATATGAACATAACGTAATGTTGAAAAACGTTTTCCACCGCAAATCTTAATGTCGCTTCATTTATTTACAAATTTCAAGATTAAATTTTCAGTCGTAAAATCGTTCCGAATAGATTGCAATGAATGTTAAAAATGTCTTTTATCCTATATAAAATGAAATCAACCCACTTCTCGCAAAGAAATGCATGGATCTCCTTTCATGCGAAATAATAAGCATGTCGCTTAAAATCGATAAACTTCCGTAACGATTTTGTTTTAAATTTCACGCATAGAATGCAGATTTCAAAAAGAACTGAAACTTATCTGAAAGTGATAACGGAACCTTAAATCATCGATTCTAGTTGCGAGTCAGCAATTTTAGACGATTACATTTTCGACATAACAAAATGAATAAGACAAAAATAGTTGTCTCTCTTAAAAATTTAACTTCCGTAACGGTAATTCAGGAAAGTTTTTGCATTAAAGGTATAAAAAATTTTATTATTTTGGGTGCGAAATGCTTCATACTTTTGTTTAATATCCTAAGACAAACTTTGATTTTAACTATTGAAGAGGATTTTAGCTTTTATTGCTGGGAATTAACTTCTGTAACGATTAACTTCCGTAACGATATTTTTCCCGAAAATTTAATTTAAATTCGGATTCATGCGAGACTTCATTAATCATACTTTAGCGTTCTTTACTGAACATCAGACACAAAAAATTGGTCAAATTCAGCTTTGTTAAAAAAAATAATAAGGCTTGTTCAAGCATTAACTTCCGAAACATAACCTTAAAATCAATGGTATCTTGAAATTGTTGTAAAAAGTTAAAGATACCAGATATGTGGACAATTCTTTGTTTTCGAGTTCACTGATATGTCCTTCATATAATTATGTTCATTTTGCTATTTGAAACAATTATTTTTTTTCATGTTTTACACTCTGAATTGGTCCATTTATCGTAGAATGACTGTTTTATCATAATATCTTGTTAATATGAAAATTAAAATGAATCAAGCGTGATCTGGCCAAAATAGAGACGTATTTTTCAATGTAGTAATCAATATTTTTATAGTCCAATTCAAATCAATATTTTTATAGTCCAATTCAATTGAAAATGTATAGACCTTATACAAAGCCGTAGGAAGGCACACTTGTATAGTAACGTACTAGAATGGCAGTCACAGCCCCTAGAAAATGTCAAAAGTTCAACGAAATCCGGCCCCACGACCATAAACTGAGAACAGACTTAAGTCAGAATTTTAAACCAATATAACTTTTGAAATAATTTTGATAATGAAACAAAATTTTTATCATATATTTGAATTTAAATATTATGTAAAATTACAAATTTTTAAGCAAATACATTAAATAAAACTCAAGATATTAAAAATCAAAATTTTGACTTAAGTCTATTCTCAGTTTATGGTCTTGGGGCCTGATCTTATATAAATTATGGGTTTTAAACACGTGTAGCTATTATCCCTGCAATTTTGAAAACTGCTGGGAGCTGTTTCTGTGGTATTGGTTTATTCAGTAACAGTATTTCCATATAGGACGTAATCGAAAGACGTCTAAATTTTACATAATTCCTGAGCAAAAGGAAGTTGCTCCCAGCACTTTTCAGGTTAAGGAATTTGTCTCAAAGAAAACACAATCAATTTCATAGCGAAATGATATCCGTATATTGATGAACTTTTACGGTCTATGTAGCCGTTATCAGTTTTTTTTTCTAGTTTTAAGCTTGTCGTGACAAACAGCTGATATAAGTGACGTCGCTGTGGTCGCACTAGATACATACATGTGTATGTATATACCCAATACATACATATGTATATAGGAGAATTCCCATTCATCAAAACTTATTATCAACAGTTTTCATTTTTCAAGGCGCATTTCCTATGTTTGTCCTTAATCTAGCTGCGGATCGAACCTAAATTGCGTATTTATGTCTAAAAATTAGCGTAAAACATCTGATTTTTAAATGTTTACATAATCTACTTTTTTTAACTTGTTGACATTTGATAATTACGAGCAGAATTGACACATATAGGAAATAAAAAGTGTGTTGATACTGTATGATCTATGTCACTCACAACACATCAGTGATTTAAAGGAATTCAAAGAAAGTTTATTGGTCTGTGTGTTACAGATGGTCTCTAAAGTTTTTATCCTAAAGTACTTAACGCAAATTACAAACTCAAACCATCGTCTTAAAAATGGGTAAGTGGATTGAAATATAAAACTAAAAGAAATCAATCCTTAAACCCTGGATTTTGATTGTCTGAATAATAAGAAAAAAGATTCATTTATGCATTTTAAACCACCATCTTTTGTAAGCTACTGTAAGTACATGTATGAAATGATCGATTTCTGTTTTTGACTTAAAACACATAGTAGCATCTCAATCAATATGCCGAAATATAAACTAATCTATTTTGACAGCAAAGGTCGTGGACAGGCAATTCGTTTATTGTTCCACCTAGCTCGTGTGGAATTTCAGGACATTAGAATAAGCCACGAGACATGGGAAACAATTAAACAAAGTAAGTATTTGTTTAGTTTATGAAATATTAACTGTATTCCAAATTGCCACCATTCAAATCATTATTTGTCGAGGATGCGCCTAATATTCTCCTACCAGTTTGGTACAACAGATACATGTGCAGGTACTTCCTGAAACTTTATTTTCAATCTTTTTTTTTTACTTTAAAGTTTCGAATTCAATCATATCAAGACCCAAGTTCAATTTTAGAAAATGAAAAATAAGAATTACCTGATAAAATTTCTAAATCTCTGTTACGATAACCATGACGGGTAGAGTCTATTAATTTTAAAGGATACATTTTTGGCGGTTGCTTTCCCATTTATTTGGAATGCATTGTCATTGTGTACATGCATATCAAAATAATTAAATTTCGTGAATTTTATTTGATGAATCTGTATCACCAATATAGGCCACAATTATATCCCTTAAAACACACACACACATACACAGATGTCGCCGTTCACAGTTTTATTGTTGAATCCTGTAGGTTCAAACAGCTGTATAAAAAAAATAAGACTGAATTTTATTTTTCTAGATTGGCAGCTAATACAAATAAGATGTAGTATCATGTCTTTATTTCCTTCTCGACAGCAATGCCTCAGAGGAGATTGCCTGTTCTGGAGGTTGAGGGAATGATCATTCCACAAAGTGGTGCAATTTTACGATACCTGGGCAGGGAGTACGGTAAATTCTTTAAAATCATGAAGTATGCTAGTAATTCATATATAAGGCACGTATAAAGCTTTTGGTATATGCAGGACAAGAACACAAAGTTAACTTGTGATAACACTAACTGGTTATGTAAATTTTAAAACTTTTTCTGCCAATATATGAAAAAACATATATCAAAAATCCTATCTCGAGTGATGGATGAAAGAAATCTGCTTTCAGATGTTCAGCTTTGACTGTTGTCGTTAGGGGGGGAGATAGATTGCTAAGTTGGTATGTGTATATTAATTGACTAGTTTATTCCTTGGAAGGATTGTACGGCAAAACAAACAAGGAAAGTACAAGAATCGACGTCATATCCGGTGCTGTTGAGGACATGGTGTATATCCTTGAGCGCTTGTTTTACGTTGAGCGAGTTGAGGAGGCAAGGATCATACTCAGACAGGAAATTCTCTCATGGCGACTTCCGGAATTCTTAGACATCATGGAAAGTGCACTCAAAGAAAATAAGGCCGGCGACAGTTTCTTTGTTGGAGATCAGGTATTCATACAATTACTTATAGGTAGTTAGCTGATTGATAAATTATATTTCAACGTAGTTATTTCGATAAGTCAACTGAATAAGAGTAAGCTGAATTTGCGTTTTAAAGTATCTCAATATCTAGACCTAATTAATATGTTTTACGGTGTGACCGTTGGGGTGAGCGCAGTTGTACCATCAAAAACCTATACAAAGCTTACACTTCTAACGTTGATGGATCCGCCTCTTCAAACGTCAAACCGCAGAGACACAGTCAAGACTATGACGTCACATGACGTCGGAATTTACGGAGACAGCCGAGTGTCTGGTTGAACGAGACTGAAGATCTTGTGCAATAATAAATGAAATACGTTGTAGAGTGGATGTAATTATTTTTTATTTCTTTTAAGCCCTCTGTAAAGAAAGAAAAGTAAACGTATCTCTCGGTAATGAATAATTATCCTTGGTCTTTTGAATGTTTTGTAAGAATTTCGCATGGAACCCTGGTAGCGAAGGAATTCTGGGAATGTTGCACCAGAAAATTTGCCTGACGTATGTACAGATTTCATTCCGAATTTTCTCTGTTCTTACACGTTAGTCTATTGAGCTCGCTGCGCTCGCTATAATCGATTGAATTTATAAGAATTTTGTAGAAGTTGTAATTATAAATATGATTGAACACTTAAAATAATAGTCAGAGCATAGGTGTTAGGAAATTTACACTTGAAGAAAGTTTTGTTCAAACTAAAAGGATAAGGTGCTCAGAAAAAGTTTAATCAACCTTTTGTTTTTGGAAAATGGACAAAAATTAATTCTAGGATAGATATATATTTGCCTGTCTGCCACAAGCCAGTTATCCCGGTGGTAACTTTTCTCATTATAGCTCTTGCTTGAAACTTAAAAGATAAACGAGAAATTTTCTTTAAATTTATATAATGGCAGTATGTTATGAACATTAAAAATATATTTCAGTTTAAAACACATTGATTCGGAAATCTTCATAACAAGCAAACAATGTCTGATACATCAGGAAGCATCTGACTGTGTGTCTGTCAATTTCAGTTGATATACCTAAAGAAATTCAGTATATTTGGTTTACAGCAACTGATACAACTTAGTATGTACTGATTTCAATGAAAAGACAGGGATACCTATAGAATCTTTTTTAAGAGATCACTGAGCATTTTCTTGTAATAAATGACTTGCTACTTTGACTAAAAGCGTACATGTAATTTTAAAATAATAATAATAATAATTTTATGCAAATTAAGATTTTTAAAGTTGATATAGAATTTATTAGCTTAGGTTAGGCAATATCAGTTGTATTAGCATTACAGTTCTCGCAGATAAACATCAATGGCGGATGGATTGACCATCATTAATACATAATGGCATATGTATTTTTTATGGTATAGGTATCAATAGCAGATGTCCATCTGTTTAGTATTATAGACTGGATGCAAGATCTGTTTCCCGAACATCCATTTACCTTACCATCGAAAATAAATGCATTTATGGAAAGATTTAGAGCTATTCCAAATATTGAGAACTTTCTAACAAAACCATAATTAAAAAGACGTTAACCATCAAAGTATTCTTGTAACACTGCCAGCTTTTTCATCAGACATCACCACAAATCGCTAATTGCAATCAACCAACATGGACACTACAGCCTTCAACTCAGACATCACCGATCTCTTCGAAATTCACTTATCTTCAGTGGTACTTTGTAACACTACTCTCCCACCATAAATTTCAACGCAACTCACCCATCACCAACGTGACTTCGACACCTCCAGTGTTCATACTGTATTACCATCGCTCACAACAAAATCTAAACTCAATTTATTAATCTCAACACAATTTTACAATTGTATACAGAGAATAACGAAAACAATGGTGACAAATTAAAACAGATTTTATAGCGTGATTGATTATGTATTCATTAGATCGGGGAACATGTTTTAGTAATATTCCTAATAAATGTACACTGTTTTCTTAAAAAGAATTGTTATTTTTTTTAATTCATAACTTCTCTACATATATATGATTACTATAATTTACTACAGTATCAAAGTTCTAACTATTGTAAATTAAAGTATTTTTACTATGAATTTTCGATTGTTATATATAATTTTCTCGAAGTCTAACTTGCAAGTTTTTTGTATAATATTAAAGGAAACATTACCAGTATTTTAAGAGTCATGTTATTGCTAAAATTTATAACATTGGCGGATAATTAAGAAATGCTAAGGACCGAAGTCTAAAAATTTTCTAGAGTAAAGTTCCAAAGTAAATCAAAGAATCAAAGTAAATTTTGGTTAGAGTATTTATTTAAGCAATTAGTATATTCATTTATAATACCAATGCGTTTTCATACTAACAGTTAGACCATTATTTACACACTGAATTGTAAACGGATTTTTTCGTTAATTCCCGATCATGACAAGGAGAACACGGCGGATGTGACTTGTCGGCAGGGGATGTTCACTCCTCCATGGCACCTAATCCCACCTCTGATGTTTCTGGAAGTCCGTGTTTGCTCTGCTCCCGATGTGTATTGTTTTAATGGACTCTGAGCTTGAATACTGGTCGTTATATCTTCATATTACATCAATCAATTTGAAGAGTACATTCAGTATCTTTGTTTCTTATTCCAGTTTACAACAATCAGAAATAAAACGAGTTTGTATTAATAGACATAGGATGTCGGCCAACTTCATAATAGCGTATATGTGGAAATTTTAACGAGATGCAAATTTAGCGATTTGTCTTTAAAAATTGGTATTTTATTTTTAGCGAGAAGTAATTTTAGCGATTTTAAAATGCTCACTAAAGAAGCTATTACAAATAAAACGCAATTAATTGTTAGCTATATTCAATTTTAGCAATCTCAGCACCCTTGCTAATAATGCCAAAATTAGATTCTCGCTATAAATTCTGCTTATACGGTATACACCATACTGTCGGTAGTAGATTGTTTAAGGTTCAGGTATAATTCGGAAAATTTGAAATACACTCCTTGTACATTGGCAGTGTTCGAAAATCCCCATACCTCATATCCATAACAATATAGACTGAGCAATTCTATCAAATAAATCTAACTGAAAACGTATTAATAGGTTATATAAACAAGCTTGTTTTCCTAAAGATTTGTAAATATTGCTTTATTAGCTTTATTTCCTTTTTTTTTTTTTTTTGTTTTACTTTTATGAATGGTCCAGATACCCTATATAAACACCTTAGTATTTTATTTCACTAACAACAGTCAGATCCAAAGAAAGCTTTGAGGATTTTTTTTCTTTTTTAATTTTTCACTACATACTGTGTGATTTTTTTTCTCAATAGAGAATAAATCCCTCGAAATAGTTTATGAAATAAGTAATAAGATATTAATGTGAAAATGGGGAAAGTTCAATAACAGCAAAAACTGGCAATACTTGTAAATAATATAAGTTTGTAGCATATTTTTTATCAAAACTTTTTTAGTATTAGGAGGAGGGGGTGTCCTCTCCAAAGTCACCACTGCCGCTTGAAAAGTGGAAAACAAAATACTTAAATGTGCAGAATTTCTTAAACTCAATTTACTTTTTAATGAGATCTCGTGTTCTTCATTTGCATGTACTTGTAAAAGTGCTACATTAACTATAGTGTAGTTTCTTACTTTCGAGAAATACTGTAAGTTTTACAAAATATATAATATACTTTAATCATTTGTACGCAATTAAAAAAATATTATGAATTAAAAAGGTTATTCTATAGCCAATGAAAATAAGCCATATAGAAAAACTCGTATTTGTCTCACCTCACTGTTCTGAATATACTAAATGAACAGAAAGAAAAACGCTTAGCAAAGTAATTCATAGATGTCGCTCTGCTCTGTACAACCAAAAATTAGCAATTTCTATTTACACAGGGATATAAAGATCTTTATATATAAAAAGAAAAACTATGATCTTTGTACCACCCTGTAGCAAAGGTTAAACACACAGAACAGAGAATTTAAATAGAGCAAAAATAAATTGACCAGGTAAGTGTGTAACGCTCAAGATGCCGACCTATAAACTGATGTACTTTGAAGGCAAAGGGCGTGCCGAGGTGATTAGACTAGCCCTAACAGCAGCAGGACAGGAGTTCGAGGACAAGAGGTTTACAAGAGAAGAATGGCTGGAAGTCAAACCAAGTAAGTACTATTGACACTGCTAAGTGTTGTATTTCTTGTAATAAACTTGAAAGCGTTAAATGCTTGTCCAATGCTTAAAAGTATCAGTTCTATATATAGAGGTTGTTTGTAAAGTATTTTAGGGCTTTAATTTAACAAATAAACATGATATTCAATAAAAATCTTCTTCTATTGCCATTTTTGTAGCCTTATGTCGGACGTCGGTTTGTTATCATGAAATATTATTGCACAATTAAGACGCAATAAAAATTTAAGGGTTTTCGTACCCTTAACTTCAAAGTTAAATCAGATACATTCATGTACCTACATGTTATTATACAGGGCTAATTAAAGTTTGTTGTTTCTTTTTTTTTTTAGATACGCTCTTCCTAATATTTTGGCCTTTTTGTGATAAATTAGTTTTCTAAAATACATTTACAATATATATTCCATTCGAAAATTCTTAAAAAATTCCCACCCATCCTGTCACGTAAATCGCTACTCAAGTACATTAATCCCGTGAGGGGATAAGAAGATAAAATTTTAATCAGATTGTGTAGATAAACTCCGCATGACACTAAATATTATTTTCATATACACTTCATATTTTAAATTTTATGTTGTGATAATAAATTATTACTCTTCCTCTTCTCTGTGTTATAATTTCTTCATATTACGATCTGACATAAAAAAAAATCATTTCTGAAAAAAGTAAGCATCGCTTCATACTGCATACTGTTTTTTAGCTCAACTGAGCCGAACGCTCAACTGAGCTTTTCTGATCACATTTTGTCTGTAGTCCGTCTGTCCCTCTGTCCGTCTGTCCGTCCGTCTGTCTGTAAACTTTTCACATTTTCGACTTCTTCTCAAGAACCACTGGGCCAATTTCAACCAAACTTGCCACAAAGTATCCTTGGGTGAAGGGGATTCAAGTTTGTTCAAATGAAGGGCCACGCCCTCTTTCAAGGGGAGATAATAAAGAATTAGTGAAAAATTAATAGCATCTTTTAAAAATCTTCTTCTCAAGAACCACAAAGCCAGGGAAGATGAAACTCATGTGGAAGCATCCTCAGGTAGTGTAGATTTAAGTTTGTTCAAATCATGACCCCCGGGGGTAGGGCGGGGCCACAATGGAGGATCAAAGTTTTACATAGAAATATATGGGAAAAACCTTTAAAAATCTTCTTCTCAAGAACAGCAAAGCCATGATGAGTCATATTTATATGGAAGCATCCTCAGGTAGTGTAGATTCAAGTTTGTTCAAATCATGACCCCCGGGGGTAGGGCGGGGCCACAATGGAGGATCAAAGTTTTACATAGAAATATATGGGGAAAACCTTTAAAAATCTTCTTCTCAAGAACAGCAAAGCCATGATGAGTCATATTTATATGGAAGCATCCTCAGGTAGTGTAGATTCAAGTTTGTTCAAATCATGACCCCCGGGGGTAGGGCGGGGCCACAATGGAGGATCAAAGTTTTACATAGAAATATATGGGGATAACCTTTAAAAATCTTCTCCTCAAGAACAGCAAAGCCATGATGAGTCATATTTATATGGAAGCATCCTCAGGTAGTGTAGATTCAAGTTTGTTCAAATCATGACCCCTGAGGGTAGGGCGGGGCCCCAAAGGAGGATCAAAGTTTTACATAGAAATATATGGGAAAAACCTTTAAAAATCTTCTTCTCAAGAACAGCAAAGCCATGATGAGTCATATTTATATGGAAGCATCCTCAGGTAGTGTAGATTCAAGTTTGTTCAAATCATGACCCCTGAGGGTAGGGCGGGGCCCCAAAGGAGGATCAAAGTTTTACATAGAAATATATGGGAAAAACCTTTAAAAATCTTCTTCTCAAGAACAGCAAAGCCATGATTGATCATATTGATATGGAAGCATCCTAAGGTAGTATAGATTTAAGTATGTCCAAATCATGACCCCTGGGGGTAGGATGGGGCCCCAAAGGAGGATAAAAGTTTTACATAGAGATATATAGGAAAAATCTTTAAAAATCTTCTTCTCAAGAACAGCAAAGCCCTGATTGATCATATTTATGTGGAAGTATACTCAGGTAGTGTAGATTCAAGTTTGTTCAAATGTTGCCCCCCTGGGGTTGGGTGGGGCCACAATGGAGGATCAAAGTCTGAAATAGAAATATATAGGAAGATTTCTTCTGATGAAGAACTGCAAAGCCATGATTAGTCATTTTGATATGGAAGCATCATCAGGTAGTGTAAATTCAATTTTGTTCAAATGATGACCCCCGAGGGTAGGGTGGGGCCCAATAGGGGGATAGAAAGTTTTACATAAGAACACATAGAAAAAATATTTCTTCTCAAGAACAGAAAAGCTATGTTAATCATATTGATATGGAGGCATCTTCAGGTAGTGTAGATTCAAGTTTGTTCAAATGATGACCCCCGAGAGTAGGACGGGGCCACAATGGAGGATCGAATGTTACATAAGAACATATAGAAAAAATATTTCTTCTCAAGAACAGAAAAGCTATGTTTAGTCATATTGATATGGAAGCATCCTCAGGTAGTGTAGATTCCAGTTTGTTAAAATGATGACCCCTGGGATAGGGAGGAGCCACAAGGGGGGATCAAAATTTTTACAAAGGAATATATCAGAAAATTTTTTTAAAATCTTCTCAAGTACAACAAAGCCATTTGTTATTTTGACATGGAAGCATCATCAGGTAGTTTAAAATTCAAGCCCCCCCCCCCCCCCGGAATCTTTTCAATACTGAACTGATTTGTGCTTTTGCCTATCCACTGTGCTCAGGTGAGCGATGTGGTTCATGGGCCTCTTGTTATTTGAATTTAATGTTATAGCTCTTGATGAAAATCAGTGTTGGGAAGTTCGTGAAATTAAGAGCAGAGGGTTATTAGTCCTTGAGGACTTTTCAAGCTTCTTCACGTTGTAAATATGTATTTAAAAACTAATTGCTGGGGGATGGGTGTCCTGTCCATTACAATTTGTGAAAAAAAAACTGTGTATTTTTTGTTGATAAATAATGTTCAATAACAACATACCACACCAGTTATTTGCTAAATTGAGATTTAAAATCAATTTACGGAGACTATCTTAAGTATTTTAAACATGACATATGAAACTTATGTCTACTTAACTCGTCCTGAGGATATTTCCTAAAAAGAAATAGAATCAAAAAGTGTATGTTTTTGTAAAAAATATATAGTAAAGACATCGTTTATTTATTTAAAGTGTACGTCCTCTTTTTTATTTGGCGCATTACCATGTCTTCTTAGTGGTCAAATTAATATGGAATCATAAATCAACATGAGGAATGAGTACCGTAACATAGCCGAAAAAAGGAAGTTGAAATAAGCGTGCTTATTGGTATACGATAAACAAAGCAGTACATTGTATTAATTTCAGATATTCGCCAAACTATTTACTTTCGCTATATTAAGAAATGTGCTTATATCTTTTTTCATCTTTAAAATTAGCTATCCCTCAAAAGCAGTTACCATGCCTGGAGGTGGATGGCCAATTCATCTCCCAATCTGGTGCTATCTTGAGATATGTGGGAAGGGCGTTTGGTACGTATTTTTTTTCAGTTAATGATACTGCTTACTAAAAAAGAATCCATCATCTGTTAAATTTTAAAACACCTAAATACATGCTGCAGGTCAGTTAGATCTAATTTGAAAGAAATATCTGGTGTGTCTCGTTTGTTAGGTGTTTGAGAACTCACATAAACCACACAGATCTAGAGTAAATAAAAAAAATGTCTAAAAACACACATTTTTAACAACATTATGATACCTATAATTAGAATCACAAAATACATTTTGAAGTACAGTTTCTATGTTTCATAGACAAATTATACTTCAAAAATCAATGTCGAAAGACAAAGTTCTGAGAATTTCATAAAGTTCTGTGTCATCATTAAGACACTGCCAAAACTAACTCAGTAGAGATTGTGTCGCAATAGGTACAGCATTAAAACACGTCAAACTGATTCGGAAGCCTAGTGTACAGTTTTGCATTTACTTTAGGTTTATATGGAGACAATAATGACGAAAACACTCGTATTGACGTCATTCTTGGGGCTACAGAGGACTTCCTAAAACATGTAATTGCCGTGTATTACGAGAAAGACGAAACAAAGAAAGCAGAATTGAAGAAAGATTTAGAAGAAAACAAATTGCCACAGTTCTTCGATTTATTGGAGGAAATCTTAACAGAAAACAATGAAGGAAATGGGTTCTTGGTAGGAAATAAAGTGAGTTTCCGGTAGAGTAAGATTTTTTTCTTGTATTTTGGATATTTTAAAATTTATAAAAGTCTAGGAAACGTTTTTGTATTGATTGATGCTAGAAAAAAAAAGTGTCTCCGTCCACCTTGAAAGCTTTGTATTATTATTTGACGGATCTGTAAACGGAGCTCCGCATTCTTACGTTGTTAAAGTAAATTCTTGTACAGTCTATAACAATATAAATTCTTCATTTAATATTCGAAATCCATTACTATTTACTACCTTTTAAGAAGAGTCTTACTTGAGTTAATTCTTAAGGAAAATTTTTCAAACTTGACTTACTTTGAACATATATATCTGTTGGAGAAAAAACAAACATTGTCATCGTTTTATTTTTTCAGCAGCGCCACTTAAAGTTTAGGGTATTGATCAACCCTGCTGTGGCAAAATCAGCTTCAGATAAATAATATTCATCTATATTTGAAACAAAGAACACAACCATAATGAAAGAATATCGCATTAATAATTTAACTTAAAAGATACATTAATATAAATGATCAATTTTAAATATATTTGTTTATTTTTTCATAAATTATCAAGTCTTGCTTAAGAATTTCGCCGAAGAAGACAATGAAACTTTTTTTGTAAACATTGAAAATTCATTATTGAAGATACATTCGTATCTGCACAGTTAATATTCTTAGTCACATAGCCATTTTCTCATCCATATTTTAAAAGCAGCATTTCTCAATCAATTTGGGTGGAAGAAAGTATTGAAATCTTTAAAACAGTTGGGAATATATATATAATTTTGGAGAAAGTAAACTGCGAAAGGTAGTAGCAAATCGGGTATACAATATGACTTCAAACGAGTATGACTTCACCATAAAATGCCGTAAAAATAGCTTTAGTTCCATATCACTGATCAGGTTTACCTTAGAAATGATTTATATTTTGAAAGGTTTCTTAGCTGTCATCATTTTTTCCCTTTTATTTATCAATTTATTTATTCATTTATAAATAACGTTTACAAGCCCTTCCTTTTCGGAGAATTTACTTTACATTGTCTACATATCATTTGAATGCATGGTTTTCTCTTATGATAATTTTAATTTTTTTAATGTCATTGACTGACCTCTCTTTACCAGCATCTAAGATAAAGTGAAATTTTATTTGAAACTTTTTTTTCAAGTATCTCTTTTTCATTTTTATTTCATTGATTGATCTTTCTTTTATTGATGATTTGATTTTAATTAGATTTCATTCCAGATCATCTGTCTGTATGAATCTATATCAAATAATGAGTTTATTTTCTGATCCTTTTTGTCAAATATATTATTTTATGTAATTGAAAGAAAACTCATTATCCATCATTAAATATTCTAAAGATTTGATTTTATTTGTGTCCGTCAATATTTTTTATATTATTTAGATGTCGATTGCCGACCTTATGATCTTCGACACAATTGATCAAGTCGCTGGTTATGTTTCACCTCCACCATTCCCACCTAAGCTTGGGGCTTTGATTGAGAGAGTGAAAGACAATCCAAAAATAAAGGAGTATATATCAAAACAAGCCTGAAATTGAATATACATTTCAAAGACAGTTTATTGATCACAGTAAACGGTGCCACCGGTCATAAGGTTGCTGTTCAATGTACGTTCGAATACGATATTTCAAGTCAGGTTATGCTATGAACATTACTAAGTATTCTGAAATATATAACTAGCTTTGATATCTAAGTTTGAAATGTATTAACCTTATGCTATCTAGTGTGTCACTTACTAAAGACATATTTTTGTAATATTTATCTTATGAACACAATATAAACGTATTGATATTTTTTGTAATATACATTTGTATTTGTATTGTACAAGAGAAAAGATGTGACCAAAAGGAGATGATAGATCAGGAAACATGGACTTTCTGTGTATCGTTCTGTCAAGTTATATGCCTAAAGAAATACTTTACGTTAAGTTTACAGTTACACCTTTTTATCGAATGATTTTATTTCATTCCATTTTTTAAACAGAGCGACTGTAACTTAAAATTATCGATGTTGGGATTTTTTTTAAACATCTGTATGTAATAATTGGTCTATTGATGAAAAAAAATTGATATAATAAAGTATGTTTTGGGGTTTTTTTTAACTTTAGATAAGCATCAATTGAACGATCATTCGAGTATCAATATTATAATACCCGGTTGATTAAGTTACCATCCTTAATAATATTTCGGTTTTTGATGAGATACAGGTATTAAGGAAGGGTTATTGAGATACACAAATAGTTCGTTTTGTTGTTTGTTTTAAAGTCCCTTCGAGAATTTGTCACTCATAATGAGACACCACCACTTGTCGGTGGGGGGACTGTATTGGCACTTACGGCCTTTGAGCAGTGAGGGGTCCTATTCGTGCAAGCAACTCCTGCGACACGGGACTCGGTTTATAGGGTCTCATCCGAAAGAATAGTCTCCATATCCCGCAGTGGGATTTGAACCTGCGAGAAAAGTATCAACTCCTTACTCCGCGACTCTAGAGGAAACGCTCTAACAACAGCGCCACGCGGGCGACACATATAGCTCGTGGACGGACGCAATAAAATTTCTGATGAAATTTGGAGTATAAATAAACTTTTTTCTACTGATTTAGATTCAAATAATATAAGCTATTTTTTTTTAAAAAAATACATAGTAGTTAAAATTGGATGACAAAAGCAATTGTTTTCTAATTGGCACAAACTCAAAATACATTTACCTATCTTGAAAGGTAACCCAAAGAATATTTTGTTAGGCCAGTTTTGCATCTTATTTTTTCATTACTTTAAATTAATACCGAAGTGTCGTTTATATAAAACATGTTTGTCGTTTTTGTATATTCTGTGGGATTTAAGGGCCATCTATTGAAAGTATTTGTAAAATGCAGTTAAAAATGATGCCGGTAGGGAAATCTTATTTCTGTAATATTTCAAAGCTTTCAAAACTGAAAATCTCTGATAGAGACTTGATAAATGATTAAGCAGATAGTAAAAATTAATTTTAAAAAATGTTTTAAACTGAACAAGAAATTAGAACTGAAATAAAGCTCAAATGTTTGTGTCAGAATAGATAAGGAAGGTAAAGTTGAAAGACCATTGTAAAAGTGACAAAGTGGTCATTGAATGCTAAACGTTCTGTAGCAATTAGTGTTCACACGGAACGTGTTTTTTTTTATCTGTTGACCATCTTGAATTGACAGAAAACTTATTGGTAAAAAAATTATTAACAGAATCAAATATCAAGGCCATGAAGACAGGTACCTCGGCCGTCAAACTAGTTGTTTTATGATTGCTGTAAGACAAAATCACTGGTTGTAAAATCAAGTTCAGATTAAAATGTTTGTATGCAAGGATGACACAACAAATTAAAAGTAGGGATGTCAAGGAATATTCGAGTACTCGACTATCGTTCGATCATACCCACTATCGACCGAAATTTTTAAGTCTGTTATTCGTTAAAAATATGCTACTTGATAGTTATCTTAAATTCAAGGTTAAAAAAATGGATCCGCCAGTTCATTTATTAACGGATAGTGTTCTCGTGAGTAAAATTCGGGCTAACCGTAAGGCTTAACCGGTCTTCGTTAATTGTTCAAAGGAAATTATTTGCTTGTCGATTCTCGTTCGGCAAACATGCAATGAAATACTTTAAAAGATTTCAGATCCAAATTGTGAAGTTTTAACCTGCAATTCCTTATGTTCTCACATAATGCAACTATATTAATTAATGAAGAATTATTATAATTTAACAGCTGTTAATATTTGTAAATACATGTGAATGGGGGGGGGGGGGGCAGTTATGAGCGTAATTTAAAGGTGTTTCTTTCCGATATTATCAATCATTTCAATATTGTATTGCTTGTTTGCAAAAATCTCATAGTTGAAATTTATCGCAAGCTCGCTTTGTTTTTATAAGAGGAGCATGTACGCTTTAACTGTCTACCAGTCACGGGTCACTGACAAAACGCATTCAAATGGCTTCAGGTAAGAAATAAATTGCGGGTACATGCACTACCATAATGAAAAGAAAGCCGCAAATGCGAGCGTTTGTTATCCTGTATTTAGATAAAATGTGAAGTAAAAATTATATTTGAAATCAAATACATTGGATATTAATATTTTTTACAACGTAAATGTCAACGATTCTATAATTAGTTGTATAATGGTGATAGCGTAGATTAAATATTGTACAAGCAAGCAGTCATAAAGACAAATAGAGAAAATGACATGAAAAATTAAAGTAATTTCAACGAGTACTCGACTATCGTTCGACTAAAGCCTTCGACTATTCGACTAAGCTGTCCGAGTAAAATTTGACATACCTAAATAAAAGTTTAAAGTTCACTTGTGGCAAAATTTTGGCCGCAGTGGAATAAAAAGTATGTACATTAAATGGTAAATCAAACAACATTCAACTGCAAGGGCATGCCAGTTAGCAAGAGCAAGTCCCAAATAACACACAATATATTTACATTTTTGAGATGTTAATGACAAATTACATCAACAATCAACGTTAATTAAACATTTCAACATTCAAATTGTCATCAAATTGTCAATATTGGAGTTTTATGAAGAGACTTACTTTTACAATCGACGACTGACTTTTACAATTTAAAGGGACCAACTCCAACTACTAAAATGGGATCTTAACATTCATTGAGCCATTTACTGTTAAAGTAAAGCAGAAGACAAAACAAAGCATTATGGTTAATAATAGAGTATTACCCTTTGTCTTTAAAAACTACTATTTGTCTCTTTTTGTTTGAACGTTTCGCTCTTTAATAGCATATACCCCAACGAAGACACACGCGATTCATATATGTACGAAGTATGGTGTATATCTAGTGCAATAAATACAAAACATGTTAGAGTAATAGTGTTTTAACATTGTAGTGACAAGAAATCTATAGATCTATGCTACGTAATGGTTAATATCTTAATAAAATAGAAAATATATTCCAACCAGTATTTTTTATTCAATATTTGTACATTACGACAATAGTTAAAGGTTAATGTTTTCTCTTCTTGTAGCCAGCCCTGCAACAATAAACACAATTCGGCGAAGTTGTCTTCTTTTATGCCTCCAAACACTACTTAATATTTTATAACTTTTTAATCTACAAATAGATCGTTCAACAAGAGATCTATGTGTTGAAATGATACGATTTACTTTTCGACACCTTCTTCTTTCAAAAATGTTTCTCCTATTTATTTGTTGTTCCGTAAATGCTGTAACAATGGGGTGACGGTTGGGATATATTTTATCCCCAAGTAAAATGCATTCATCTGGAAAAGGTAGTTCTGGTCCACCTATTTCTGGAAGACGGGAATACTGTTGAGCATCATTAAGATGACCCATAAAACCACACTCAACAAATTAAAACAAATGGTTCCGAAATTGTCAACAATTACTTGGGTATGAATGGCGTGGAAGTGACGATGACCAGAAAAATACAGTTGTTGGGGTTCTGTTTGGGGTTTGTTAATTTTTATTGATGTACCATCAATAGCACCAACGGCGAAAGGAATCTGTGGCCATATGTTTATTTTTTCGCGCCATTCTTCAACTGTTGGCCATTTAATAAAAGTTTTGCATACGGAAAAAAATAATGGTATGAGCGAGTGAATTTCATCTTTAATAGTCGCAACACTGATATCAAATAATGTTGATAGTACATGGTATGTCGGATAACATCTCAACCATATCAGAAATAAGAGAATCCTATTTTTTGGAGATAGTCGATGGGAACTGTGTCTTGTATATAATTCTTCTCGGCTTATCATGACCAGGAGATCAATCAAAGTCTCGGGGGACTCCCCAGTGCATTCATAGAAACCAAACCTATTCCTTGAAAAGAGTCGAAATAGATCCCTTCCTTTCCATACGTTTCCAGACTCTAAACCAAAACGGTGGTGTACATTTAGTAAAGGGTCTGATGGGGGTATGACTGCCATCATGATAGTGAGAATTATCTTTCGCAAAAAAATGTTGATGTCTGGAGGGGGTCTCAATAATGCAGGAAGAAAAGCTAGGGAAAATCTGCTTTCGTCCATTAATATTGTTCTGCAAGAAACAATTATTAATAAAATCAGTTATTGTCAGAACAATAAGAATGTCCTCTTTATAGAATAGATTTGTACTTCACTAAATTAGTTAAACTTTTTTCCTTTTAGAAGAAATTATTTTTGTTAACGAACAATGCTTTGAAATTTCCATACAAAGTAATTTTTAATTGTCAATCAAATACAAATTTAGAATACATGTTAATGTATTTAGAGTCAAGAATCTTTTTTTCGTCTACATAATTTGATTTTGAATATGTTAAATCTGTTGATTGAACCGAAATTTGGCAATAACACTGAGCCGTATCGATCATATGATTCTATTTAAATCCTGCACGGGTTCGGTAAAGCCTTTTTATTCTTGAATCGACACCGGTATTGACAAATCTTGCTTGAAAATGAGTAGCAGTGAAGTGGATGAATTGCCTGATATACCTGAAGGTGAGGTTAAATATGCATTGCTTTGAAAGTACGAACAAAGTTTACTACATTTAAACAAGGCATGATTGATTTAGACCGAATACTCACCAAGCACTCCATTAAGAAAACGAGGCACTTTCTAAACTTTGTCACGTGCTTACTTAAACTATATTTAGAAATAAAATTATATTCATTCGTTTTCAAAAAAAGCACTTACATAGCAAAAGTATATTTAAATTCATTTTTTTCTTAATTCATTATAGATGATATGATTACAATCGTCCAGAGAAAGAAAAAGCATATAAAACTGTCTGACGATGAAGTGCTGATGATGCTCCGTTCGTATCAAGTCCATCCATGTTCCTGGGCTAAGATAATTCTTAGTATGAAGGAGAACAACCATCTGCTTCCAGACGACGCAAGGAAAATGTATCATGAATGTAGTCAAAAGCAACTTCAAAACAGGCTTTCTAATAAGTTTTCAAAATTGATGGCTGCTCCAGAAAAAAACATCAAAAACACACTTATAAGGTACAGTTTAATTTTGCCCCCATAATGCATAAATTATAAGCACTATAAATCAGATTAAGTTCCCCTTCCAATCTTAGTAAAAAAAAAATATGGATTTCGTAAAATTTTGAATACAGCACATCATGTACAAGTGATTTATTCAAGCTTTACGATATTAAATTTTTGGGAAAATTAACATCATGACAAAAGGAATGAGATGATACAGACAGAGGATAGCACCGGAGAATATAGGGGAAGGGGGTGCAGATTTGATATATATCAATACAATAATGAATACATGCACCACTCTTTTTTTTTTTTTTTTTAAAAAAAACATGTTAAAAGTGCAGAAAATGATTTTTTCTCTCTAAAAAGGACTTATTTATATATTCAGGGAGGAAATCAGAAAAATTAAAGTTAAGGAACAGAGCCTTATTGCAGATCCTGGACCATCTAAATGTAAGAAAAGTGATAAAAGGGAAGAATTACTCAGAAATCTTTCTGAGAGTAGTGAAGACGATGAGCCAGCTGGACCTAGTTCATCAGCACAGAGAGACATAAGATCATCTTCGGCTCCGAAACCTTCAGCAACAGTGGAATTTAAAGGGGAAAAGAGAGGCAAGAAGAGACCAATTATGGATCTGATTCGGTCAAACCAAGAGGCATACAATCAATTCATAACCAAAAAGGTCCCAAAGCTCTTGAGAGTGCTCGGTTTCAGTGATTCCGAATAAAAAATAATATGTGATGCACTACTCGTCTTGATTTTTCATTCAAATAAATTTATTGAAAATTCAAAATATTTACATTTCCAATAAATTTCCATAACATTCTTTACAAATTTGAAAACAGTTCATTTTCTCATGAACTACCATGGATGAGCATGAATATCTCTATTGTTACATCATAATACCGTACTCGACGTCAAAACTATAGTGCAAACTGTTCTGTTTTTAAAATGTCAGAAATGACATATCTTGTTGCAACTCATTGGATAAATAATGTAAATATACAAAATGAATTAATTTTTTTTAAAATTCAAGAGGTACATGAATGACAACTCTTCACGCCGCATATTTATCATGAAGCGCTAACGCACTTCATGAAATAAGCCGGCTTGAAACTTCGTAGTTCATGTCCTCATGAATTCTCAAAAATTAAATTCATTTCTTATATGAATTTTCAAATAGAATTTTGTTAACACTAGAGAATGATAAGCTGGAAAATAAAAAAAAATTCTCACAGTAGCGCACCACAGCAAACTCGTATTTTAAATACACGATGTTGTAATCCTAATATTTTTAAATATTTTATTATTAGGGTTAAAGCTTTACAGTTACCAGTTTAACGAAAATGAATACTATAATTGAATGTTAATGAATTTGATTTTTTAAACAAACATCCCATTTCATATTTTTTTCATATTTGGAATTGGTCCCTTTAAAATGTAAAAGTCAGCTGTCGAATGTAAAAGTAAGTCTCTTCATAAAACTCCATTTCAATGACTTTAAGTTTTTCTTTCATCAACATCTAAGTCAACAATTGTATTTTCCAACAACATATTTACAACCAATTACGAGGGCCGTTCAAAAATTACGCGGACTCTACCATTATTTACTCTTACAGACGTCATATAGAATTGAGATTTCACAGGAACATATTTCTTAAAAATTCCAATAAATTCTTGGTAAAAATTTTTTACATGTATTTAATATCTCATAAAATTATTGCTGTTTTGATACTGCTGATGGTGATATACGGAGCACGGCAAAAATGTTGAAAAACAACATGCGATATCCAAAATTTTATTCATTTATTTTCCACATTTCACGATATTATTCAACAATTTTCTCTAAAATTTCTTTTCATTGTTTTATTATTAAGTATTTCGATTTCTGGCGTAATATTTGAAGTACTAATAGAAATATTGCAATTTTTCTCCGATGTGACCCCTACGAAATCAACCGCAATTTTTCCAATTTTTCCCCGGCCCATAGACCAGATTTGCATTTCTGCACTATCTGTGTACAAGTGTAAGCTTGAATTCGAGTCCCATAGATTTTGTTGAAAGTACCTTGACCCATTGAAATTTTCAAGCAATCTAAGCCATATTTGAATGTCTTGGTTAATGACAGATGTTACGCGAATATAGTGATGGAGTTTTTTTTTATTCCTATGGTTCTGTTGTAACACCGCCTATTAAATGCCATTCTCCCTCTAATTGCTTTGCTGAAAAAAAAATTAATTTTCCTACCATTGACTGCATTGTTTCAGAGTGGCTTTCTCTCTTTTCATGATGTCGTTGAACATTACTTGTAAATCAACTAACTTGTCATTGGGGATTTGAATTGTTTGCGATACAGTGTTAATGACCAATCCAAGATAAGTAAGGGCAGTACAATGGCCTTCTGTTTTATCGTTATTAAGAAGGATAGTTAATTCTTCGCATAATTCCTTAAAAGTCTTCATGACATGAACACACTGGTTTGAGTTGCTGTTCCCTATGAACATAAAATCGTCAAGAATGACGTATTGTATTGACCCCTGTCCTTAACCTAACTGCCCATTCCAAGAAAGTTGAAAAATTCTCAAGTATGCTACATGAAATTGAACAACCAAATGGGAGGCACTTATCTACAAAGTAAAAACCCTGAAAATAAAACCCCAATAAGTGGAAGTCTTCCTTCCTCACCCTAAGCAGACGAAATGCATTTTTAATATCCATCTTCCCTATAGCTAGACACCCTTTCCTACCCTGCTAATGGTGTCAACTACCTGATCAAATGGCGTATAGTGTACTGAAGTGTTTTGGGGATGAATGTACGAGTTGACACTTCCATCAAGTGGATATAAAAGATGAGTGATCATCCTCCACCCCACCCTGCCCCCAATCTGATTATGAAACAATACCTATTAGGGAAAGGTGCAATTTTTTATGGGAAATTGTACAGAAGAACCTCAAATTCTGCCTTTATTGACTTCCTCCTGAATTTTTATGTTTAGCTCTGATGAGTGTGTTTTGGCTGATAGGAGGTTGTTTGCAAACGATCCAGTACGTGGGCCCTCGCATAACAAAGAAAACCCCTGATGCAGTTCTACATTTATTTCTGCAGCTATATCTTTACTTGGGTATTGTTGAAGCAAGGGCGTAATTTGGTCAAGTTTAATTGGTAAAAAACATAGGTTTCATAGCCCTGGGCCTTGGTCCCCGTTGGGTATTAGCATTTGTTGAAGTGGGGCGAAAATTGTAATTTTGTGCACGAGATCTTTGATTGTTGAAAGGACAAGCTAAGTAACATTGGTGCATGCTGTGAAGTTTGTACATCAGTCACAATATTCGGTGTTAATATCTTCCAACGAAGTTGAGATGTTAAGTCTAAACTGTTCATCGTCCTTCATAAAGTTGCCCCCTCTGTCTGCCTCGACACTGACATCGTGAATGTATCTGAGTAGGTGTTTGATCAAGTGTTGGGTTTTTCTTTGTGAACTGATCGATAAATGCTGCTAAATATTAAGAATGCGTCAGTCCACTTCGTAATTGTTGTGGTTTTGTTGATTGCATTATTCTTTGAATATTAGTTCCCCTATTTTTATAATTTGGAAAGATTTAGTAGGTGTCTCTGATGGCTGAGCCTTTAAAAGCTCGGACAAGTCAACATACTGGCTTTCTACTTTTTAGTGCTCGTAGTTGCGTTAACGTTGAACCCTAACTTAAATGACGCGTTGTCTACTGCGTTGGGGGTCATTGTTGCTAGTATTTTCTAATCCGACACATTTACGTCTACATGAACTATCTTGATCAGGCTGATCTGTGGTTTTCATTCTGTCTGCTTCCACTGGGGACTGTGATGGGGTTGTTATAGCCTATACAGCTGGAAGTCTGCGCAGGTATGTTAAGGAAGCGTACAAATCATTTCTCGGGAAATTGACTTTTTTAAGAAAATTAAGTTTGATAATTTATCAAAATCGCCGGAAAAAACGTAAACTATTATCAACTATTGCATAAAGACAACATAGTGTCTTAGGCCAAGAAGTGCACCACCACGACGCGTCATCATGTGACTGCTATTAACAGCAAAATAATGTTAACAGAACAACAATACGCCGGGGATTAATAATTTCTTTAAGTAAATGATATAGTTGAAAAACATCTTTAATGCCTAAAAAGTGTTGCTAGAATCCCACAGATCGGTCGGGAAAATAGTTATCCCACATATTCGCACGAAACCTTACCCGATGTTTTGCATTATACACAAATAACCCGAGATAATTCTTCAAACCATGTTTACCTCAGGATTCTAGCAGCACTTTCCAAGTTTTATAGATCTCAAGCTTTTGATATGTTCAAATATATGTTTTGAAGTATCCGGCTTAGAGTTGTTCTTTTGCACTATTGTTTTTACGAATGACAGAGGAATGGCCGACCGGGATACGTAAATAGCTGACTGTCTTCAATTAAGGAATGTTTTTAAGTTTTGTGTGAGTTATTGGTGTGTCAGACTTGCACGAAGGCTTTATATTTACATTTTACATGTTTAGAAGCATCAAAATATACTCAGTATTTGAATTTCCCGCTGCCCTATACCGTTACATTTCTATTAATGTCTCTGTAGCCTCATTGTGACGTCCCTTTTGTGCGAGTTTCTCCATGTATATTTCTACGCATGAGTATACACGAAAATGGCATTCAAATCAATTTCACAGTTGGCTTTGTAGAAAAACACAGCAAATTTAAATATAAGAAGATATAATCGATGAAAATAAATTAGCATACCTGTTTAACATACTTTAACTTCACATTAATCACCCTCAATATTCACGGTACTTGCTTCTAAACTCCCTTTTACGTATTTTTTTTATATGCGAATTCTCAAGTTACTCGTTGAACAGTTATGAAGTTATCTGTCGAGAGATGTTAATTCAAGTTACAGATATAGCATAACAAAATAAAAACATTTTATTTTTTGTTATTATAAATTATATCTCTTAATAAGAACATTAAGTAAACCTGTGTTCTATAAATGACGTCATCTCGCCTACTTTGACGTTATATTGTACATGTATCACTGATTAAGTCAAGTCAGATTATCTTAGTGCTTCCATAACACCCCTGCGTGGGTATGGTGTCTGTGGTTTGGGAGCCTGGGTCCTGTTGTAATGGTGCCGATGACGTGGCTGATCTGGCATATAAACTGTTAATTACTTCCGATGATATCTGCATGGTGACATATTTAGCGATCAAAAAGTTGACTTCTATTTCTTGATGTTTCCTACTTTTCAGCGTCGCTTCATCCAATTGGCAATCCTTGACTGACTCCTCTACTCTCCATACAAACCTCGGATATGATTGGTGGTGGAATATGCATCAAATCGATTCAATTCTCCGCCTGAAACTGCCTTGTAACTCATTTCATATTCTGCTCTGCATTAAGTTCTTCAAAAGGATTTTTTAACTGGTCTAATTTTTCCTTGTATATTGGTTTTGATCACAACCTTATATTAGGAGTCTTTGAAAGCAAAAACAGAGTGTTGGGCGTGCCACAAAGTAACTCAGATTTCAAAGGTAAACATTTGGAGGAATTTCGAATAAGATCACATGACTGTATCAGCAAAATGGTAGAACACCATTTACGTACAAGGTTAGTGTGCGAGGTACGAGCCACCCGAGGAGCTTTGACTGCGCTTCATCATGATGTAAAAGTACGATAACTCCTCCGAAAAACAAAGGGTTGCAATATCGCATTGAAAGGTTAAAAAATACTGTGATAAGGGCGCATATCCGGTGTAACGTAGAATATTGACCCGGGTTGAAAATTGACACGGGGTTCATTTTTCAACGTTGAATATTGAACCGGGGGGGGGGGTCCTTTTTCTCCTTTGAACATTGAGACCAAAAGTCGTGGAATTTATACCCAGGGTCATTTTTCAACAATTTTTTTCGTAATTTATTTTTTTCGGCACGTATGACATAAACGTGTTGAAAATTGACCCTCTTGAATATTGACCCCCGACTACAGCATTTTGACCTCTGTTCGATCTGGAAGTTGTTATACATGATTTATATGTACGCGTGACTACTAATATATTTATCAATTTCATAATTTGAATTTCTTCTAGCATAATAATAAAATCGGACTGAGATCATTTCGAAAATACAGTTGTTTTTCAATACACCTTATATCTTAATTCATTGTTGTCTTTGACATAAGTTATTAAAGATGAACTACGTATTGTACTAGAATGACCATCTAAAGGACAATTTTATCCCCCCCCCCCCTTCTTTCAGGTGTCTATTATGATATTCAACTCATTATTAACTACCGCCTAGGATAAATATGTATGAGTTTATTTTTTTCCAAATTTGGGACAAGATGTGGTAGAATTTTTTTTCTGTATCGATTATACAGAAATATATACTGTCATATTGTAAATTTTAAATTTACCGGATGGCAGTAAATACAAAATCCTAACATGACGTAGTTGTAATGTTGTAAATTTTGTATTTACTGCCACCCATTAAATTCAAAATTTACAACAGGACAATATACATGAACAGCAAAGTTGTGCAAAAAAAGTTTTACAATATTTACCTGTATGTATTTGATACCTACATTTTAATAAATTGATTGCGATATAGATCTGTAAAATCCATATCCATGCACAACTTTGATTTACCTACTTATTTCAAGGACACCTACATGTAATTAACGATCTGCTAGAAGGACTTGTATTTAATTTTTTTACTCCCGGAAATCTAGCTTAAAGGTTTACTCTCTTAGGTTGGAATTCCTCAAAATCACGCTTCAGTCTTTGTAAATGGTCTTTACTTTTCAGTCAACAAAAGAGAATTGGATTAATTCTATCTATGCTGGATTCTTAAACTTCAGGAAAGTCCTTACAAACACAGATACATGCTGGTTCCAGCAAATGCTCTAATTCCCTATTTTGATTTCTCACAAAAATATTTACTGCTGTGAAGGAGAAACTTAAGACGCACTACGTATACGCTTCAACCTATCCAAAAAATTGTGTAAATCACATAAATTATGGATTTTAAAATCTCTGACGAACTTTTACATTTTTGAAACATTTAAAATCACTTTTTTTCAAAGTCCATAACACCAAAATGTATGATTTTACAAACATTCTATATAACTATTCCTTACGATAAATAAAAGATTAGGTGTTTTGATATCATAGAACACCTTCTTCAAGAAAAATGGAACTTGGGAATTTTCCCGTCTCGTGACTAGTCATTATAAAATTAATTTGTTAAAAAAAACAGTCTGCTTTTACAAACAAGTATTCCGAGATAGATGTTAGAAGTATGCCGTAGTTTCTCTTTCACAAGATGTATGTAGTCTATGGAGACCAAGTCTTCCAACAGGCTGTTGGAATTTTGATGGGACATAATATCCTCCTTTAGTAGCAGACCTGTATGTTTTTATACATGTAATCCTAAGAAGCAACTATTCGAATACTACTACATGAGAACATGAAAAAATCCTGCTGTGGGTGAATTAAAAAAAAATGACCAAACGCATATTTATCAACCCACACTAAAAATACAGGCAATGAAAATAGATTTCTATGCCTCAGCATATGTCTTTAGATAGTGTCTAAATATCTGCCAAATATCTTGTCGATATCTCAATTAACAAAAAAGTTATGCCCAAAAATGATGCTAAAATTGTCAGGAGTGCAACACCTTTTTTGACATTTTGAAATTTCAATATTTTTTGGAGATCTGTGAAATTAAAAATAATGCTTCATGTTGAAAATAAAGACTTTCCTGATAATATTCAAAGTATTGAGCTTTAAATTTGGACTGTCATAACTTTTGTTTAATCAGGTTGTGGTCATGGCTGATGTTTAAAAAAATGTTATACCATGTCAGGAGTGCAACAGAAAAAATGTAGTGTTGCCAAAAAAACATCAATTGTAAAATTCTGATAGAAAATTAAGATAAAAAAGAATTTTGGAGGTGTAAAATAATAACTGATATACATTTTAAAACTTTAAAATGTTATATAAATCACAAGCAGTATTAATGAGAGTCAAGTATATGTGCATACCCAAAAATGTCAGGAGTGCAACATTTGAAGTTTTGCTCCCAAGCATGAAAAAACTATTATCATTATATGATTTTCTGATTTTTATTTTGGAAAATAAAGACACAAAGAACAATTTTACCAAATAGATTTATCAATTACAGGATCTGTCTGTGCTTCAGATCCATATTTCTATGGTCAGGAGTTCAACACATTTTTTTAAAGATTCAAGTTGTGTGACGAAAAGACTTCTATTCATGCTTAGAAGTATTCATTAATTAATAATGATCCTTTTGTATAATTTAATTATAAATTATTGACAGTTTTATTATTAAAATCCTTCCTTTTTCAATTTTATCAATTCAGATGTGTTTTTATCTTTTTTGTGATTTTTTTAATGAACGTTAAAAATAAACACACTAAAACATTGTCATAAAACTCGAGTAATTCCTCCTCAACTTCATTGAAACAACAGAACAAGTTCTTATGTAATTTTCACTTCACAATTCTACTTTAAAGGCCCCAATGCTTTTGGTCAGGAGTGCAACAAATATGTTAGAATTATAAATCATCCAATAAGAATAAAAATAAAGAAAAAATGATGAGTAGAATTTTTTTGGTAGGTTACTGTGTTTGTCTTCTAAAGGAAAATATGCTTTAAAATATATTTTATCTTCTAAATATACATTTAAGCTAGTTTTTTTGTCATAAAATAGTTTATAATTCCAGATAAAATGCGAATTTTAAATACTTTCATCTGTTTTAATTATGAAGTATTGGACTATAAGTATTGCACAATTTCATTACCACTTGATGTTGCCAACACTTTATGAATTTTTGTGTTCTATGGTTTTAATTTTAAACTTTACTACAGTCAGGAGTGCAACAAAACTGCTTCATAATTACCGATGCTTTTTAACTATCTTTACTAAAAATTAAGTTGAAAAAAAAATGCTTGATACTATTTGATGTTCAAAACACTATGTCTATCAACAAATTACAGAAATTTTACAGTCAATTCAGGGAAAAGTTTTCACCATTTCACATATATTTTAAATTCAATTTATGTATATTACACTTTGGAAATAATCATGTTTTAAGGTCTTCAAAATATGAAAAACCTGCTGTAAACGATGAAAAATATCAACACGACAAATTGATTTACAAAGTAAGAATGGGTTATGTGTGTTATAATTTTTAAAACAACGTTAAATAAAATACACATCAGATGTCAGGAGTGCAACACAATAATGTAACATAGGGTCACTTCAAAATCTAGTATTTTTCGTAAGAAAACTCGTATATAACAATTCTTTCTTGGCTTAGATTTAAAGAATTGACTTGAACGGACAAAAAAGTGAATTTGGGGGAATTTTATTGCTTCATATTTTTTTCATATTAAAACTTTTCAAACCAGAATTGAAAAAATAATGTAAAATAACAATCAAAAAGCCAATTTTTTGTCACATGTACAAGAGAGGATATTCATTCAAGGTCTAGATTTAATCATTTATAGCCCTTTTACCATTTTGAAGCATAAACAACTATAATTTCTTGTGATTATGTATTTTAGAAAGTCTTTTAAGGTGTAATGATATTTTCTCTTTTCAAAAGAAATTTTACTAATAAAAATTCTGAAATTTTTCAATCCAATTGTCTATTCTATTGCCACTTCAGGATTTTAAACTAGAATGCATTTGCAATATGATGATATAAGTGAAAAATGTGTTATAAGTAGTTGAATTTTGCCAAAAAAAATTCAGTTTGGTGGTCATTTTTTTTAATTCACCCTTGTGGGCTTTCACAGGGATATATCGACGACGTTTTATCAATTTACAATAATTACTAACATTCATATGTTGACTCGATATATCCCAGTGAACTCGAAATAAAAGACACCAAAGAGTCCATGTGACGAAGTTGAATATTTTTATCTATTGTAAATATTGTTTAAATGTTGTTATAACGGGTTTCCATACTGTTGGGGTTGTTTTGCTACTAGTATGTAAAGGGACTCGTTTTGTCATAGTGGTCAGATCTAGTTTGGTTTCCGGTAGAGTGACCAGCCGGAGGTGTGCCACGTTTGCTTTATCCCCTGCATGATTATACAAGTGGCGAATATATTTCGGTGAGATATAGAACCGAATTCTATGGGTAGCCATATAACATGTCTAGGTGGATAATTGCAGCGTGTGTTTGCAGTTCTAGCCGGTAAGAGTGTTCGAATAATGTAAATAGTTCGTTTATTGTTATAATTTCCGGTTTTCAGTTGTAATATTGGTTAGGTTTTTATAAACGTAAATTCATTTCAGTGCGTAAGGTGCTGAGAGAATATTGTGCACATAGAAGACGGGCTGAGGGTCAGTTGACGACTTTTATAAGCGTTTGAGGTCAGTGGGGAGCGTTGGATGGAGGGCCAGTCGTGTCATGTCCAATCGTCGATGCTGAACAGGAACCGATGTTGGTAGGGAAACCGCAGTGGGAGGCGATAGACCCGGGGCTATGGTTAAAGCATCTACCACGTGGTGACGAGAGAACGGTACAGGACTTAGACGTTCCTAGATGAGTTCTTATGGCGATGCACGTGTGGTGTGACTTCCGGTGAACGTTTATAAGCAGTTGTGATATAGTAACTATTGAGTAACTTTCAGCCGTTTAAGAAAAGGAAATTATCTTTTTGAAGTATATATAATTATTAACTAATAATATTTGAGCTTTTTCGTAATATTATTTTAAGGAGGCTGGGGGGTCAACAAATTAACCACAAATTAACCACCAGATTTAACTTAATTTTTTAGATATGATATCTTAAGCTGTCAACTATCATTTGGCAAAGAAAAATTTCAAAAATTTTAGTTTTAAAATTTGATCATTTTCTATATCTTCATATGGAGCTCTTCTTCTAAAGGAGATCAATATAGTCTAAAAATGGCCACAACCCCCCAGCCTCTTTAAGTCAATTTTGGTGAATTTTTCATTTGATATAATATCTGATACTTACTGAATCAGAATTGTAGAAGTTAATATTGAATTAATGTAAAGTATCGAAATTGGTGAAAACTGAATTAACAGTTTACTATCACTTTTATTTCATTTTCGGTGTGTGAGCTTGTATGTAAGAGTGAGTGAGTGACATAGAATTTATTTGTTTTTTATTTTATCTATTTTGTGTTAATAAATTTATTTGTTTATTCTGATTGATATTGTTTTCCTTCTCGACTCTACAAAATCCAAAAAGAACTCATTACAGTCCACAATATTTGTTTCATATTTGGGTGTTTTACCAAGACGATAATGGCCAACTAACCAAAAACTGCATGACAAACGAAATGACTTCAACTTTTCCATGAAAATTGTAGAAAACGAATAGTTATCATGTTGAAGGGTTTAATTAAACAATACAGATTGTGAGCAGAGCAAACTTTTACAACATCAGAGGTGGGATCAGATGCCATGGAGGACTTAGCTTTCCCTATCGAAAGGTTACACCCACCACGTGTCCTTTGTCATGATCGTGTAAATGGAGAAATACACAGTCAATTCAGTATGAAAAAAAATGGCTCATCAGTTTGTATGAAAGACATTAGTCAACCAACCTAACGACAGATTGTTCTTTTAAACAAATTCATTGTATCGACCATAGAATTTGCAAAATGTTGACTGTACATGAGATCTTTGATACTCTTATATCATAAACTTGTATGTTCATACATGTACATATAACATGCTCTTGTGTATCGAATCACCAGGGAGACACAAACCCGACAAATGTAAGTTTGTAGATGCATATGACAATGAGAAGTTAAGAAAATTCGCTTGCTTCATTCTTATTAAAGAAGCAGTTGTCTATGATATCAAATAGTCGGGGGGCGGGGGGGTTATCACGGGGACTTGTTGTATAAAGTGTTGAAAAATCAACTTAAATTTCTTATTCATTTACTTTTATTTAACTATCACCTGCTTATACTGTTTAAGTATCCAAACGTATTCGATACGCAACAGCATGCTTTGAGAGGAAGGGTACTGGCAAATAAAGATATGTCTAGGAATTTCAACAACCTCGTTTAAAGTCAGCATTTCGAAAATTTTATATGAGCGTTATAATGTCATAGTTTGCAAATACAATCTATCATTGGGTTATATATATTATTACTTATATTTTTTCAAACCCATTGTTAGGCCATTGCTTAGTACTAAAATACTCCGTCTACCTGATCAATACAAAGAGCCCGTGGCGGGTTTGACTGAACGACAGGGAATGCTTACTGCTCTTAGGCATCAGATTCAATCTCTGGAGTTTCCAGGGGTGCGTGTTTTATGTCTTGTTCACAAATTTGTATTGTTTTGAGAATTTTGAGGTCATTCACTGTTTGTTATTTCCACCTTTTTCATTTTGGCTGAAAATTACGTATACCAGTATATTTTGTAAAGAAAATTCAGTCGGTTGATCTAACCCGTGCCTCAACTTACAAACTATCGAAGAAAGGGCTACTTTTTTCAATTATTTCATTTCATAGAGAAAGATGACCAAATTTCAGATCTATAGTAATTTAATTAGACCATATGCCCTTGTCATTTCATATGTATTGGCAGTCGTAGGACATTAAATTTTTTTGTATAATGTATTAATGAAAAGTAAACGAGAAAAGGTTGAAATTATTGAATAACGATACAAAAAAAATGAAGTGTCATTTTTTTAACTGTGGGGTGTATTAAGTTTGGGGAGTCTTAATTATACACAAGGGCTAAAGGTGTTGTTTAAAGTTAAAGTAGCTCTCAATTTTCAATCTGGATATAGTATTTACTAAGTACGAATTTTATTTTCCCTTTTTGTTAAGTTTTGTAGATTTTCCTTTCACTGGTATATAAAAACACTAGTATTGCCTATGGCGAATATACATGTAAGCGAAACGTTCACTATATATAAGTGAAAAATAGTACAATATTGATTGCATATTTAAGCCTTCTTTGTGCATATTAGAAATGAACTGAAATAATGTGATTTTTGCCATAGGTCTTTAGAAAATTCAAGACCTTCCTTTCTAAAGTGCCACATGTTTAGTACAAATTGACCATTTGAACATGTATCAGTATTCATGTTAATCGAAAGAATGAAAATATATTCAGTGAACAGCTCAAAGAAAAAACAGTTTTAGTTTTTTTTGTTTTAATTGGGGTGGGTGTGGGGTTAGGGTAGGGGCAATTGAACAAAAATTCATTGACAAGCAAAAAGACGAAAGAAAGGTCAACAGACTGAAGGTTTTTAGCTTTGTTGTTTCCTATTGTATACTATATGATCGCATGTATTAAAGGAAACAGCCATCCCTCCCCCCCCCCCTCCCCTCCCCTGGTTACTATGGACATGGTGAAATATAAATATATACACATGTTATATACATGAGTAATTTTTGAATCAATTAATCTTTATTTTAAATGTCAATTTAATTTATATCTGTTTTTGTGTTGTTGAATTTTGACCCGGTTTTATGATCAAAATTCAACGATCCGGTGTAAAGACGAATAATGACCCCCATAGAATAATGACCATATTGCCCGTAGAAAAAGTGTCATCACCCTAAAAACCTGCATACCCCACGTGAAGAAAAATGACCCCCGTAGAATAATGACCCCTTGTGAACTAAAGCGGATTTAAGTTGAAACTTTTAGGGGGCAAAAAAAAAAATAAATCAAGAGACCTATTGGCCAAAATGCTCACTTGGGCTTCATTGGGAATAAATCGATGATATATTGATCTCATTACATTATACAATCATTGCTGTTTTTAAGGTCAATTCAATGATTCAGAATCTAGTGAAGTTAAAGATTTAACGAGTCCAAAGTGCGAGGAGAGCATTGTTTTTCGATAGTAGAAAATCACTGATCGTCCTGACAGAAAAAAACAGCAATAATTGTTTTATTATATGATTCAACGATTAAATTGATACAAACTGATTAAGCAGACATGTCAAGTTTCTTGTTTACATTTGCTCAAGTCCTAACCAAACACCGTGAAAGAATAGGAGTTAACATAAGCGTAACCAGTATTACTTTTGTATTTGAAATCTAGTTTTGGTGCAATGTAGAAAAAATAAATGTCATGCATAGCATCGAAAGGGGAAATGGCGCAATATAAGAGGGAAAAAATACTTTTAGTTAAGGGTTTGGTTTTGTGTTCATCCAAGTGAAACTCGTATGATATAAAAATCTCAATATCTTAATAAATACTTCTTGCTTACTCTTGAAAACTGACCTATGACACCTTCCATGGGAAAGCTGTATTGACATGTATGCAGTTTGGTTGTCACTTGCAGTGTCATGCAGCAATAATGTGCATATTACACCTGCAGGACTGCACAGCTACAGGTCTAACAAAACAATAACATGACATTTGTTGTATATGTGCAGATAGTTGAACGTCATGGGTACAACTATTTGTTAAGTTCCTAACAATTCTGTGCGTACTTTTTCCATAACTGTCTGTTTTTCATCAACTAGGCATGTCCGCCATGCGAAATCTGGGGGCTGCCATTCCGGTATTGAAACCAACTGACTATTTCTGTAATCTGATGTCTCTAGTACATCGATTACACAAAGCAATTAGAGAGATATTTCGTAAAAAATCTCCAGCTATTAGAATGTTTCGATCTAAATGTTTAATATTGTTTATTATAAAAGTAACATCGATGTTTACGTCATATCAGGGAATGCTCCGTCTTCGATTTTACAATGGACAGATAAATTAACAGTTTTAGCAGTTCCGACTGAATTTAACGTCTGTTATTTCTTTTGCAGGTAAGGCTATTAATTACCTTTTATCAAATAAGCATATTAATCCTACAAATGTAGGACAATGTCATATAATATTGAAAAATATTGCACGAAAATTAAGAACTATAATCACTTAGCGTAGTTTATTTCTGAGGTCTGTCATGCGATATTCGGCTTAAGTGAAAGTAGGAGCTGGTAAGTCGATTTGTTGTGTTTATTGTGATTTATAAGCCTTATCTCAGAAATACGATATAACTCCTAGTTTCAGTAATACATTTTGAGTATGACAACGCCTGCGATCTGATGCACATCAATTTTAAAAAGGTTAAACGTTATACAAAGGATCTGAGAATTTCCACTTGTTTCTTGCAGACCACAATTTGGTAGCGGGCAATATTTAAGGTTCCTCTAATAAATGTGACTATGTTTCAAAATACTAAAAGTATTCGTCATTGTATAAAAATATAGTTCAGTCAAAAACAGGGTTTCAAATATTACGAGTAGAGTAAAGAACTAAATTTTGTTTTCATTAATGAGCGATTTTTGTGTAAGATCCTTCATTGAGCCTCAGACACACCAAGTTAAATGTCCAATGACGGCTAAGTGAAGTGGCTCTACGTAGTACACATATATGGTAAATCAGATGTGTTTTTTGTAAATCAAAATTTTGATATTCAAATTTTATTGCTTTTTTGTTTTACTTTTTGTAAAAGAGATGCAAGTATTATTAATTATTTATATAAATAATTTTCACATAAGTTTGTACTATGTATACAAATCATCATTTTGGACTTGGTCCTTCTGATTTGCAGATTAGTGCAGTATATGTAGTTCTCATGGGGAAAAGTAAATTAAACGATAAAAAATGTCAAGGATGTCAACTTAATTTGCTTATTGCTTGATATGTAAATTGTTCAATGTTCATCAAATGAAGAGTGCAGCAAAATTGAAAAATAGCTTTTTTTAAAGATGAAAATTGCATAAAGTATTAATGATTAATATTCTCTAGTTGAAATGGTTAAGATTGAAAACTTGAATTTCTGCAACTGCATTGGTTTCATCAAAAAGGGAGTATAAAAAGGGGGTCTTACCTGATCTTAGGTTACCATTGAGCATGCTGAATCAAATGCTACCAAGCATGTTTATTTTTAATTGAATGTTCATTTTATGAAAGTTTTTCATATGCTTAATTAGACTTGGTTGTTGGTTGCACTTGTAAGGAAGAGATAAGGTGCTGGGGGTGGGGTGGGGGGTAAACCTTGGTACTGATCCATAAATACCATAATATTCTTGTAGAAACCTCTAAGATTTTTCTATAAAATTGAAAAAAAAATGAATGTACATGTAGCCACCACTTTATCTCAAAGCTAGGTTATTATTATTATTATTATTTTTTTTTTTTTTTTGGAGGACCTGCATTTTAATGGTACAGGCAAACCTTGTTATTTCTATCCTGATGGGAGCAATAAAAAAAATCAAGAAATATGGTATAGTTTGACACATTGAGGTTAAAATGCTTAAAGAAAAAAATGGAAGAGACTTTCAATGAAATATGAAGATAACAAACAATAATCAAATTCAAATTCACATAATTTCGAGAGATGGAAGCAAAACTCTATTCTTATAATGTCTCATAGAAAAAAAGTTTTATTGGACACAGTTTCAGGAAATAAATACCATTCAGTTAAAACACTGACACCCTTCAACATGTTCAACAAAGATTAATATTGATATCTAGATTTAAAAGAATTGTTTTTGAACTTTTTTTCCAAAAATTTATTATAACTATGTTTACCATCTTTACAGAATGCCTTGTTTCACAAAAAAGAACACTGCTCAGATATTTTCTCTGGACTGTCAATTTCTGCGTTTCATAATCATGTGATACCTGTGTTGGAGCCCTCCCAAAAACCTCCCCTTTAAGGTAAGTTTTATATCCCAATGAAATGATTCTGTAAATTTAATAGACATGTGTATAAGGGTAAAAGGTAGGTGTTATAATCACAGTGAGCTGACTAGTCATTTTCATTTTGTATGATTGGATTCAGATGTTATTCTATGTGTACAGAATGAAAGAATGTACAATTTTTATGATGAGAAATATATATGCGGTTGGATGAAAAGAAAAATTTTGTTTAAGTGAATGTTGTGTATGTGTCCATCACATTGTCTCAAGCCATGGTTGGAGTCCGCCTACAGCTCTCTCCTACCCGAGGCTGCTTGAGCGAATTAAGTATCGTTATCATGAATAATCAAACCTTATGTGTGATGTCACGTTATAACCCAATAAAAGTAATTGTTTATATTGCAGTTGACTTTAACGATAAAAAAACAAATGTTAGGTAAACAGTGACTGAAAAAAGAAGTCACATCAGAGGTTATTTTTAAATAATAGAAAACTTCAATCTCTTTTGGAAGGAACTGTTTCTGATCATCTTCTTGTAGCTTACTAACACACATGTCATCATATCAGGTTTTTAAAATTCTGCCATCAAATCCTTACACTGGCATTTAACCTTCAGATTTTGTACTTGTTTGCTTTATTTCATTATGATCTTATATGCTTGTCTCATCTACTTCCCAAGGCAAGATGACATGACCGTCACTTGGGTTCACCTTCATTGATCTTATTTATGGTTGACCTCTTTGTATACAGATTAGACTCATTTATCTCTATATGGATTAAACTACTCTTATCTACACTAATTGTAAATTAAAATAAGATATATTCAGTCCAACAATCAGTGTTAACCAACATTTACAATGTGACCATCATTGCTGAGGGATGTGTAGCCTTTGACCCTGAAATTTACATGTCTATCTCTGCATGCTTTTTACTTAGTCATGACGTAAAGATTTAACTTTCAATTCAAGTTCCCTCTTTGAGAGTGATCAACAGTATTGTTTTTTTAGTGGTATATTATAAATTATTTATATTTTATATTTTACAGATTTCAAAGTTAAGGAGATCATTCAAATGACAGAGGTTTTGGTCCATGTTGGTTTGTCTCAACAGTTAATCTTTTGGAAATTAAGCAGTGTTGGAGAAAATATCAGCAACATGTGAAGACTGTGATTTAGTTTCATATGATATGACTAAAGAAAGTTAATATTTTTGACTTCATGGTTGTATGAACAAATGCTTTGAACTTTCCAAACATCATTGAAAAAGAACGTATGATGACCAAACAAAAATACATATTTGAACTTTCCACGAGTTTACAATGAAGAACATTTTGGGATCTAAATGATACAGGATATTATAATAGTGTTTTATCTAATTTATTCATATTGTTTAGTGCATTACATGCAAAAAAAATGTTTTAAAGTCACACTTGTGAAACCCATGCTAAGAACACAGGTCTCAAATAGCTTGGAGAGTTATATTAGAGTTATATTGTTAGAATTGAAGCTTATTTATAAAATTATACCTTATATCTTTAAAGAAAGTTTCACAAAAAATAGTCAAACTTGCATATACTGGTTAACATGTTAAAAGAAATATAATATCCTGGAAGTGATTAAGAATAAAAAAAAGTTAATTTATCATCCTTTTCTTTTGTTCTTCTTGGTGATTTTTTTACAATAATCAAAGACATTTTACATTTAAGCTCATCTGAACAGAGGCTCTATTGAACTTTTCTGATCAAAGAGTCTCTGGTGTCTGTCCATCTGTCATCCATAAAAATTAAACCCTAAAATAGGGGTATCAAAGTTTGACATGGGAATAGATAGGAAAAAATTGTCCTTTAATGAACAACAAGGTAATGATTTACTCATAATGTATGCAAGCATCCTCAAGAAGTGAAGATTCAAGTTGGTCAAAATCATTTGCCAGACTTATTATTATGATAATATTAAAATATTCCCCATTTGTATTTTTTTTCATTTTTTTTTTTCTTCAAATAAATCTGAGATCAGATTTTACACATAAATTGGTATATGCATGTATACATGTGAAAAAAAAAACTTTAGAAAACATATAAGCCATGTTAGCCATATTGATAATGAAATATCCTCATGTTGTGGAATCAGTTTTGGATTAGACATGGCCTTATGACCCAGGGTGGGGCCACAATATTAGCTCAAATTTGTTTTTATGAGAATTAAGGGGGATAAGAATGTCTTAGAAATCTGAAGAACATCAAGGTGACTCAAGTGAATGTTGTGGGCTAGGCCTCTTATTTGAATTGCCCACTTTCATTATCCCTGCAGATTTTTAACATCTTATTTGGCATATTTTTTAAGGAGAAAATCATTTTTCTAACATTAATTTCCCTGTGTTTTGTACACACCATAGAGTAATATTTTAGATACATCTGGGCTTTCATATAAAGTGCTATTTTTAGATCAACAGTGAGTCTCTTTAATTCTATTTTTAACACATTGCCATGTGGTTGGGACTACTTTCATGGCTAACATTTTCTTGTTTAACTAACAAGTATGCATTTAAAGAAATGTACCTATTGTAGTGAGTTTACATTTAAATCACAGGTTCTTCACAAATAGTTGTAGCCACTTAATTGGTTTAACTATTTCATATTTTTTTGGATTTTTTAGTGCACTGCTAAAACCTGTGGCTGCGCAGTCCTGCAGGTGTATTGTGCACTCCATAGCTGCAAACTGCTGCAAGTGTCAATTAAGCTGCATATACCCAGAGATTGTTTTCATTATGAAGACCAGTTTTCAAGTGTTAGCAAGGTTTAATTTTTGAGATATTAAGGTTTTTATTTTTAGTGAGTCTCACTTGGCTGCACACAAAACCAAACCCTTAAAAAATATCTTTGATGAACCCCTCAAAAAGTTTATGGATGTAAGTGGTATTTTCTTTTACTCTACTGTATCAAAAAGTTGGGGGTAGGACAACCAGACTTGCAATGACCATTTTCAAGCGAAAAAAAAAATACGTTCATGGAAATGGAAGGGAGTGGACACCCCATCCCTGATTCTATGTGCCTGAATGTTATGTTCATCTTGCTCACTCAAGTAGGAAAGATTTTTTGACTATACTGTATAAGAAAGAGGGGGTGGTTACAAGACTTTCAATGAACATTTTGAAATTAGAAATTGCTAAAATTTACATTCAGAAAAGGGGGAACGATCCCCCCCCCTTCTCCGATTCTTTGTGTCTGAATTTTATGTTCACTAGAGTAGAATTCAGATGCAGGTGAAATAACTTTTAAGAATTGTTTTCAATCTATTTTTAGTTCAAGGTAGGAAAAATAAATCCTTATACATGTATTCATCTTGAAGGTCAATAAAATAATCTGTCTTTATTTATAAATTGAAAACATTAATCTTCTTCAATATACACTGTATTGAAATGTTTTCATATTGATTTGACAAATGTATCACTATTTAAAGTGAATTGAAAAATATTCCTCTTACATGTATGTATCCTATTCTCAGACGACCATGTAAACAGACTTGAATGTACATTTTACTGGGATTCTCCTGTACGTATTACTTCTGTATACTTTAAAAGAAATTCCCATAGCGTAGATCACTGTTTACCTGATTTATTCATAGCGCTCACGGCGGGTGTGACGGGACAACAGGAGATGCTTACTCTTTCTAGGCACCTGATCCAACCTCTGCAATTTTCGGGGGTACTTTTTATGCCCTGTTAACAAAATTGTACTGCTTGTGGATATTTTAAAATCATCACCTTTCGTTATCTTCACCATTTTTTCATTAAGAAATATATATATATCCACAGTATGTCATTCGCACGAGTTATTACGTCATTTTCGATACATTCTACCTCATTTGCACGACTTTTTATGTCATTCAAAATATACATATATCTTACATTGCATAACTTTCCGTATTTATTTCTGAAAACTTATCTCATTCTTTTTTTCCCTTCATTTTAAAAAAAAAGTTGATCCTACTCAAAGCATGCTGATTACTTTGGGAGATATGTTTACCAATGAAAAGCCAGAACATCCCGCATGTCTGTTATTTAGCTATGAATGTCTATAATCAGTCAAATATCCAAATATGAAACAAATTGAAGACAGTCATAAAGGGAAATTACGTAAACAGTTATAACCAATAGTAGCCATTTTGCGATTTTCAATATGTGCTGAAAACACAATAGGCTTAAAAGATAGAAATATGCAGGTGAATGTAATGCGGATTTATTGCATTTTAATTGCGCGTTCGTCCAGTGTTGGTCAAAAACGGCATAAAAAAGGATATCAAACATTGAGGTTCCAACCTTGGTATCAATCACCTGTTATAAATTTTGTATCATGCACTCTGTTGGAAAGGGGGTCATTTTTCAACGGGGGTCAATTTTTCATTGGACTCACACATAAAAAAAAAATGACCCCTAGGTCTCTTTTCTACAAAAAATTAATTTTTTCTACAGCTGGGGGGTCATTTCTTGTCGTTGAAATATGACCCCCCCCCCCCGGTCATTATTCTATGGGGGTCATTATTCGTCTTTACACTGGCTCAATTTTCAACAGGCTAGGGTCTGAATCAACGCTGATGGTCTCAATATTCAACGTTGAAAAAGATTTCCCGGGTCAGTTTTCAACAGGGTATGTGTAAAACACGAAACGAGAAACAAGAAATGAGAAACGAGAAACAACGGAATAAAAAAGTAACTAATGACCTCAAAATGTCAACCAAGAAACATCTTTTGCCTTAATTTCCTTTGTTAGAAAACTAGATGCTGAGTGAAATTAAAACTTTTAACTTAGGTCAGATTTATCAGCGAGCCCGCACAGCTTACTGATATAGTCTTGACAGATTTAATAAGATATCAACAAACTGAAAAGTTCCTGATTTAATAACCGGTAAGACATTTCACCTCATACTAGTATTACTATCTGATTATTACATAGTCAAAGAATAAGCAAAACATTTAATAATATTTTTCAATATAAAAATACATATGTAGTATTAGGAAAGCTATTATTATAACATCGACATTAAATTTCACTTATAATATTACCAGAATTACTAAATCACAAAGATTTTCATGGAATTATGGTAGTAAAAAGCTAATGATCTGTAATAATTGCTTCTCTTTTTTTTTAGACAGAAGTATAGTTAGAGTTCTAACATAGAAATTTGGACCGTTATATAGTACCCAAGCGGAAATACATTCAAGTAGTTTATCACTGAAGGTATCATTTGATGACAAATTTATTATTATAAACAAAACCTGAGTAAGAATTTCTTTCAGGTAATAGTATTGTATTAATTAAATTTTTCAAAAAATTTATATTTTTTTCTGTGTGAGATAGTTGTGCGGGTCGCTGATAAATCTGACTTCAGTTAGATGTTTTCATTTCACTCTACATCTGTTATGTATCAAAATGAAAGCAAAACCGCAAACTGTCCCTCTGTGTTGACATGTTATTGTATGCTGAATCTCATTCCATTGTTTTTCGTTTCGCGTTTCTTGTTTCTCGTTTCGTGTTTTACACATACCTGTTCTCAACACGGGTCAAAATTCAACCTTACACCGGCAGACTGCGCTGGGATATGCGGACTTAGTTGATGGACGAGGGAATGACTGTGTTCAGTCATTTTAGTTGTCCTAAATTCACTATCAAGCCGTCGTTCTAAGTTCATCATGGAAGAATATGCAGATTCTATATACAGTGAAAACATTGATAAGGAAATTTTTTATTGTAATATAATAAAGTATTTTTTCATATTTAGCTATTCAGAAATTATAGTAGCCATTTTAGTAAGAAAGAAATCGAATACGGTGATGTGATTTTGTATCACCCTGTATCACCCTGTATCATAGGTAAAAATAACAAGGAATTTAAAATATTTAGTACGAAGCATTTACCTTGATATTTGTCTGCCATCTTTTCGTGGATAACCTGCAAAATGCCTACCTACAAATTAATGTACTTTCAGGGCAAGGGGCGTGCCGAGGTGATTAGATTGGCCTTTACATTAGCAGGGCAGGTGTTTGAGGACAAAAGATTTACACTAGAAGAATGGCTAAAAGTCAAACCAAGTAAGTACCGTCGTTACCACTGCTTGAATGCCTTTGAATTCAGTTGTTTTACAGTGAACTTGAAGGAGATGAATTTTAACAAAGATACTTGAAAATTGGCTATGCACTTCAATGTCCTGTAAAATATTAATGCACAGTGATACTAGATATTCTAGATCTAATTGTATTTTATGCTATTGCACAAAAAATCTGGTTCCATTTAAAAGCAAAAAAAAAAAAAAAAATGACGGCTTATCGATATCTTAGAATTAATATTGTGGTTATATAATAGTTTTGTGAATTAAATGTACTGTGTTTAAATAGTAGATAGGGTCTGACATGTATCGCAAAAGCCGCAGGCGACTGTGCAATGTGTCAAATTTTGTCTTTTATTAATTATAATATTGATCCATATAGTGAATGGCAAAGACAAAATTTTAAACGTTATCATTATGCAGGCAGTTGTACACGAGATATGTATACAAAATATACAAACATTTAAGCAATCCTTCGTCCCGAAGCTGTTTGCAGATCAAATCTTAATTAGAATTCTTCTTATATATTCCTTTAGTAAACAGTTGCTGTGGTGCAATTGGTAGCACGTACCTTTCGTCATATGAGTTGCAATCCCCTGGGTGAGAAAAGGCATTTAAGCATAGTATCCTTACCCTTACATTATTATGTATGATATGCTTATACATTTTGGTATAAATGATTTGGTATTAGTCACAAACTGAATTGAAACATTTAACAGATTATATCACTATTTATACAAAAGTTTCAAATTTAATATTGGTTCAAAAAGTTTCACGAGCACTATATATTTCGAAAAACAATAATTCCACAAAAACATATACACTGAATGCAAAGTATTTCACTCGATTTGCTTGCGTTGAGGCCCCCTTTGCTTATCAGGGTTATATATATCTTAGTTACTGAATTCTATTCAACGAAACATGAATACATGTTTTGTCCCCAGAGCTGCTTTCAACTCTTTTTTTAATCAGTAACCGAACCTCCTACTTTTCAATAACTCTTTTTTAAATGGGCAAACATGCATGCAGTGCCTCCACCATAAAATACTGAGTTATATGCTAATTAAAACAAAGGTACTAAGCAAATTCTAAAAAAAAATGCCTGTGCGCAACCGTATCTAAATACATTTACATATTGTTTATCATTTTGCTTAGCTCATACTTTTCTTTGAATGCACATTCATTACGATTATAACTGTTCGAGACCTATAATAGGTTTTTGAAAACTTATAGGCTTCCAATATACATATATGTGGTTATGTACATGTATGGATGACATCTTTGGGAAAAGTGTGGAGCCTGGGATTTAAGTATTTCCTTTGCTTTTACTTTGGAATTTATTTTTTGTGAAGCTTCATATATGAAAAGCAATTAATAGTAAAGTCTTTGGAAGGTGCGAGTTCAATTTGTTCGGAAAATCAGATAGAGAGGCACATAAAGAGAAATACTAAAAGATCCAAATGGGTGAAGGTGTAAAAATTTATTCACAAAGATGATAAAATCCAGTGTCTTCAAAACTTAATATTGAAGGTGATTGTAGAAATTCAAAGTACTATAAAGCCTGACGCTCTGATTAATTACTGAAAATTTCAGCCATTTTCTTGTAGATATTTGAAGAAAAGTACAAAGCGTTGCTGATAAAGGTCCGACATAAATTTCCTTGACGAGCAACACTAGAGAAAACCTCCATGCTAAAGAATATATTTACTATTGCTAATAAATGTTTTTCATTATAGAAGAATTATTGTTTTCAAAAACGATTTTTAAAGAATATTCACCCTCCTAACATGGAGCATAACAGGTAAACGTAAAAGGCAGACAGACTGTGCGACTTGTTTTGTGCTTTAAATTGTCGTAAAGATAATGTTACTAGTTTTCTTTATGAAGAAAAAAATTACTTGTAAATTTGAGTATGATGAAGTACACTCTTAAACTGGTCTGCATGAACACAAAAGAATTGCCAATAGGTAGTGTAGAATGAAAACTCAATTTACCTGTAAGGTTGCATGGGGGAAAATCGGGGGAAAATTAATTAAACATATGTCCCTGAGAATGGTCTACAGTATACAAACTGGTACATCATGAATGCAGTTACCAAACATAATATTTTTACTTCTTATGGATTGAAAAAATAAATTTATCATTTACATAATTAATATTCATTCTCTTTTATTAGCTATCCCACAAAATCATTTACCAGGTCTGCAGGTGGATGACAAATACATACCCCAATCTGGCGCCATCTTGAGATATGTTGGGAGAGCCTTTGGTAAGTTTACTTTTTCTATGAATATTAATATTTAGTAAAATAGAATACATTCCTTTTTTATGCGAGCCACCAGAATGCACTTATCAAGTCAGCTGTATTAAGTTCGTACGTATGGCCTTTTGTGTTTGCTTGAAAAATTATTCTGCACTGAGTAATTAATCTAACTGATTTAACAGTATTTTAATACCTATTTTTATTAAAAAATCAAGTAAGATTTTTGTATCTCATTTACAAGATAAACTTCAAAAACAATATTGAATGACAATATTTCAAGATTTTCAGCATAAAGAAATATTCTTAAGGCCAGTAGATTTAATACTGCTCGTCTATTATTTGGCCCCGTGGATTTACAAATTTCGGTTGTCTATAGCTACTATACAGGGGCCCGTTTTACAAAAGAACTTGCGTACTAAAACTAAAATGTAATTCTGCATGTAACTTTCCAAATAAAGTTACATTGAAATGGTTTTTATCTTTTTAAAAGGAATGTAGTCAGACAATTTTACACTAGCAATTTTAAACAGAATCATTTACAATCAACATCAGTATAGTCGTAAGTTCTTTTGTAAAACGGGTCCCAAGACCTCAATTGTATTTCTTTTTTATTATAGGTTTATATGGAGACAATAATGACGAAAGCACACGCATTGACGTCATTATCGGAGCAACTGACGACTTTTTGAAAGACGTCTCTGATGCGGTCTACGAGAAAGACGAAACGAAGAAAGCAGAATTGAAGAAAGATCTAGAAGAAAACAAATTTCCACAATATCTCAATTTAATGGAGGAAATTCTGAAGGAAAATAATGGAGGGGATGGATTCTTCGTGGGAAATAGAGTGAGTTTCTGATAGAGTAAAGTTTTTTTTATAGAATCTTCGCGGATATGTTAAGACGTTCTACTTGCATATACAATATAACCTAAAAGTAAGCTATATGGTGTATTATTTAGAGATAATGATTTCTTAAAATATTATATTTAAAGAATTATTTCAAGTCCTAGAAATGAATCGAAACATGCAAAGCATAATATAAACTATTATAGTTCTTGTAATTTTTGGTTGGTTAAAAAAAACAAAGTAAATTTGTCGCGAAACAAAGTATATTTGTCGCGGGGGTTAAATAATTAACCCATGACGTCATAACTATTGATCAAATATTTGCTGAATGAAAATGAAACGTAACGAGTATTCTTGCAAACAATTACACGAAATGGGAGTTAAAAAGCATTATATTGTGAATAAAAGGTGAGATTCATTTATAAGGAATTAAAGTTTAAGAAAAAGGTACGCTGATTTATTGTTGCCATTTTTTTTAATGAAGAAGGCAGTATTTAGACATCCCGATCAGCCTTTCCTCTGTCTTTCTTAACAAGAAAGACACTACGCCGCATACTTTGAAACATAGTTTTTGTCCATATCGAAAGCTCATGTCCTATAGTACTTGGAGAGTTTTACTAGGATTGTGTGGTAAACAGGAAATAAAAATAAATTCTTCAATAGTATGTGCAAAATGTAAAAATTTTGGTAAGATTTCAAGTGAGGAATAAGTATTTTATTTCTTTGAGAGGAGGGTAGGATTAGGAATGTTTTTAAATAATTATTGAAAAAAGGGAATGAATTATCCCTAAGGTAGTGTTGAACTTTTATGGCAAAATCTGGTTATCAGTTTCGAAAATCCTGGTCCAACCTGGGTTTTACAAATAGTCTTAACTTTTTCACAAAGACATATATACTTTTGTACTTTTAGACGTCACATAATAACCTCGTAGTTGAGTGCTTCTTTCATTCTTAGACTCCTTCATGTTTATGCATATGCAGTGGATAAAAATAGTAAACGTTTTATTTGTGGTTTTTTCTGTTTTTTCAATGTTTCTTTTTACAAAAAAGTGTAGATTTGCCGAATTAAAATTTGTGCGCTGCCTAAACCAACCTGCATTGAACTTACAACCAAATTCAGAGATCCTTGTGACGTTACATATTGTCGTTTTGTACATATTGTCGTCGGCGACAATATGTACCTACCCTCACTGCACATATTGTCGTCCATCGGTACATATTGTCGCCGGATGAAAAGTTACACATGTACATATTGTCGCTGACGACATTTTTTTGCCTCAACCTCACTGTACATTGTCGCCCCAAAATATTGTTGCTTAAAGATATCTTTTGTTGTTTTTGGTAGTTTTGTGAATATAATCGGTGTGTGAATCACACTGACGTGTCTCGTATGCTATTTCATGCAGCGTGATTGTGACGGTACATTTTGTCGTCCTGTTCATATTGTCGCCGGCGACAATGTGTACCTACCCTCACTGCGCATTTTGTCATCCTTAAGAACATGTCGCATGGCAATGCACGACAATGCTCCATATAAATATTATTAATTTTGCTTTCCTGTTTTTGAGAAGATAACTTTCAGAGGAATTTTCCATATATTCCTAGTTAAAACTTTGATCGCCCATTGTGGCTCCATCCCATAGCTCCGGGGTCATGATTTGAAGATACTTGAATGTACACTACTTAAGGATACTTCCATATAAACATCACTTATCACGGGCCTACTGCTGTTCCTACTGCTGGTGGATCCAGATATTTCAAAATGAAGGGGGGGGGGGGGGTTGAGGTTCAGAATTTTCTTGACAATCAAAAGTCATTTGTATGTAAAGGCGTGTTACTGTATATGTTAAGTAAATAATTTAAACTTGAATCCCCTTTATCCACGGATGCTTTGTGGCAGGTTTAGTTGAAACTGACCCAGTAGTTCTTGAGAAGAAGCTGAGGTTGTGAAAAGTTTACAGACAGAGGGACGGTCAGACAAAATGTGATCAGAAAAGCTCACTTGAACTCCCAGTTTAGGTGATCTAAAAATGTCAACCCCAACACCGATTATATCGGCACAAAATTGCATATAAGAATAACGCAAAAAAATAATTTTCAAATAATCAATACTACTGAACAAAAAAAAAAGAATACATGAATTCAATATCCAAGTATATATTACAAGAAAAAAAGAATAGGCTGGTGTATCAGATATCTCAAGAATTACGATATCTTGACATATCATGGTGATGTACATCAATCCTGGACACAATTTCCTGACCAAAAAGTTTTCTCCCTACAGTATTGCAAGTAATGATGTCTGTCTCCCTCCGTGCGTGTGTGTTTGTCAATCTCTCTTTCATTTCTCAAGTTAATATTCGTCAAAACAATATATCGACGACAATATATATCAACCTTGACGTTGTCGTCGGCGACAATATGTGCTGGTGCTTGAATGTACATTTTGTCGTCTATTATGCAGGAGGAAAATAAGGCTCGTTTCCGGCGACAATATGTACCGATGAACGACAGTATGTGCAGTGAGGGTAGGTATATATTGTCGCCGATGACAATATGTACAAAACGACAATATGTACCGTCACAATCCTGCTTTCAGGTTTTGGTGTGTTTTAGGTGCGATGATTTATGGGATATAGGTAATTCTTTTCTCTGTCCTGACGTGTCTGTCCGTTATACATGTACAAAAATTTTATCTATTTATAGCAATATGTTCCTGAATAAAAGTTAAGACAAGATTCAAGTTTTTAAAAGTCTGATATCAATTTTAAGGTCATGAGGTCAAAAATCTTAGTACATTCTGAAAGAATTTGTTAATTTAAAAAAGATATGAAAGTTCCGCACTTACTGGTTCAAAAGTTTTTGCGAAGGTTATTTTTTTTCTAAAAATGTATGTCAGAGTTCAGGTTCAAGGACATACTGTCAGAAATCATTGTCACAGGTAACGCACATGTAAAAATCTGAGACCCAGTCTCTTCAGGTGCAAAAGTTACGTCCTAGGTCGATTTTATTTATTTATTTTATTTTATTGTATTAAAGGTCATGAAGTTAAAAGTCAAAGAACATTTGATCTTGTCACAAGTGATGCGCATGTGAAATATTAAAGCCTTCTGTTCTCTCATTCAAAAATTATCAAAATGTTTTTAAAAAATATTAAAAGTATGTGAAACCTCCAAGGTCGTGAGATAAAAAAAAAAATCATGGTTATTTGAGAAAGCCCTTGTAACAGGTAATGCACCTGTGAAATATGAAAGTATTATCTTCTCACATTGAAAAGTTATGTTCAAGGTAAAAGTTTTTTGTCAGAATCACAGATGGATAGAGGGACAGAATGACAGTTGGATGAAATTTAATGTTCTCGCGTCTTTGCGAAAGCGGGACACAAAATATGTGTGTAATTTGCATGAATGAGCAAATTTCTGAAATTGCAAAGATTGATTACTGTTTTATATGTTAAGGTTTTTTGTCACCCATTATGATTAAAAGTTTTTCTGTCCATCTTGTTTGCATAATTTTGTTTATAGGCGAGTCTCTACACGGAGTTTAATTTTAACATTAAATTCTTTAGTGTGCTAATTTTATTATTTTTTAGGGACGACTATTAAATTCTACCTGAACTGTTTGGTATTTCTTATATTTTAATTGGTTTTCAAGCAGGAATGCTCTAAGATTGTCTTTTTTCGATTTCTTTGGCTAGCCTTACTTTTAATTTAATTTTTTCTTTCTTTTGTCTTTCTTTCATTCTTCATTCACCAGAAGTTTATATTTTATGCTATCTAATGTGTCACTTGCTGACCTTTAAATATTGATGATCCTTTTTATTCACATTTCATTGTCTAATCTTCCTATACCAGTTTACTTATGTAGTATGTAGATTGCTTTTTGGGGGAGGGGGGAGATCTTTTTCAAAATATGTTTATATCATTTTGATTTCATTTGACTGGCCTATTTCTATTCATGAATGGGTTTTAATTGGACTTATTTTATCTACTGTTCCTTTCGTTGATATCTTAATTAAATTTCATTAACAGACCTTTCCCCATCCATAATTTTGTCATGGTGTAGATTTAATTTTTTTTCGTCTATCAATATTTTTTAAATTTTTTTAAAGCTGTCGATTGCTGACCTCAAGGTCTTTGACACAGTCGATCAAGTCGCTAGTTATGCTACACCGCCGCCATTTCCTCCTAAACTTGGGGCTTTTATTGAGAAAGTGAAAAACAATCCAAAAATAAAGGAGTACATCTCCAAACAAGCCTCAAAATAAACAGAAGAAAGAGAAGAGCCATATCACAGTATACAGTGCTTCCAGACATTGAGATGCAGTTCAATAGACATTCTAATGTGATAGGCTAATAAGAAAGATATGCTCAATTTTAGCAGTAATCCTAATTATAGATATATACACTGACTTCTAAGGTTGAAATCCATTAACTGACTTTCTCTCTGTGTTATTCATTGTGTATCTTAATAAACGTATTTTATTTAACAGTTGATTTTATCTTATTGCTCTCGTACAATTTAAAATAGTATTGTTATTTTCTTATAAACATTTGCATGCGCTTTGAAGAGGAACAGAAATGAGGAGATTGTATCAGTGACATGTATTTTTTTTTTTTAAATTTTATAACGTATTAGTAGGAATTCCAAGATTAGAAATCAGAGAAAATTATTTATAATTTATAAATGTATAAAATGAAACTTGAAAAACATTGATGTTCTCAAACACAAGAGTTTGCAAATTCTACAAAAATAAATCTACATTGAATATCGAAGACTAACTTTTGTTTTGGAAAACATCTGTATGGAGTTCAATTTAATTATAAAAAGATATTTTTATAAATTTTTTAATATTTAAAAATATGAGATGTTTATGGACGTTTATTGTGTCGAAGTTAAAAAATGGTTAATTTCAATCATCAAGGAGGAAAACGATTAATATGTATCAAATGAACAATAGTTTCTAATGGTAGAACTTACATGTCGTCTGTAGTAGGGCTTGGGGTAAAAAGCTGAGAGTGGAGTGGAGTGGAATCTTGTGGAGTCATGGAGTGGAGTCTGTATCATAACAGTACAGAAAATTCAGAAAGTTATAAAAACAATTTGATTTCTCTTACATACAATCATTCTCTTGTAACATGGTTTGGGTTAGTGTGAGAAGAATGAAAAAAAGTAAATAATAACCTCTAAATGTCACACAGGGACAAAGAAACAATGTACATAGACAAGTCAATGTTTTGTTGACAGCTTTCATATTAAACTGATAAACAACAATTACTGGTTGAATTTTTTTTTTATGAACTTGAGATTTATTTTTTCTCACTACAAGTTCTCTGACTCAACAACGGAGAATAATCGTTCCTTCAAATAATAATTTTGGTTCTGCTTGTTTTATATAGAAGAAGGCTTTGAGTGGAAAGTCAAGATTATTGAAGCTCCATGCCAATTCCACTTGATAATTATAACGGAAGGTAACGGAATAAATTGAGACTTCTCAGAATAATTGTTTATATATCATATTTATGTATTTATTTATTTATTTATTTATTTATTTGAGCAGAACAAAATCTTTATTCTATTTAAATTTTTTAGAGAAAATGAGACATGCGTGAAGTATCAGATACTTTTTTAAAAAAATGGCAGAGGAGATGTTAGCAAGTACATTCTGCATTGTCGCGATAATTAAAACTGAGTCCCAGGTATTGCTTAATTAACAATGTTTGTTTAATAATACAATTTGATAGGTAACTGCAAAGGATAGATATAGAAAAGACTGTGTGACTTTTGTAACAGATCTAGATATCATAAAGTCTTATATCTTTTGAAGCAGAAAAAGGGTGACCAATTCCTGCGCCACATAGCGTCAACCTAAAATAAAGTCTATCTTTAAACCCTTCCTCGCCACTCCGGTACTTTGTACACAGACTTCAGTAATTCTTTTTGATATCATCAAAGGAAAGTAGAATTGGCACAAACGCAAAATAAAGGACTTGAGGAAAGTTAAGTTGAGAGACCATTGTTAAAGTGACAAAGTGGTCATTAAATACCGAAAGTCCTGTAGCAATTTGTCTTCACACTGAACGTGTTTTTTATCTGTTGACAACCTTGAATAATCAATAAACTTATTAGTTTAATAACAAAATTTAATATCAAGGCTATAAAGTCAGATATAACCGTCAAACTAGTTTTTTTTTTTTTTCATTATGATGATTGATGTAAGACAAAAACACTCCCGTCAAATCAGGTTCACATTAAAATGTTAGTAAAAATTAATTAAATGTTTATTAATATAAATATCAGAAACAAAGTAAGATGAAGTTTATTGTCACAAAGGCACGGTTTGATAACAAAGCTTGTGACATGCAGTTTACCGATATAATTTATATTAACATTATGGATCTGAATTATAACTCCATATTTGTTATTATTTGGTGGACAAGGAATGTGCTCAGTCATTTTATTTGTCCTAAATTCACTATCAAGCCGTCGTTCTAAATCTTCCTCTATCATTTCATCATGTTAGAATATGCAGAATATACAGTAAAGGCATTGATATGGAATATTTTTTTAATTGAAAAATAAGGAAGATTGAGGTATTTTTCATATTTAGTTATTTAGAAATTTCAGTACTTACATTAAAGCCATTTTTTTTTTATATGACACGCATTATTTTATTTAAAGAACGAAAGAGAAAAATCGAAAACGATGATTTTGTACCACCCTGTAGCATAGGTGAAAATACAGAACAAGGAATCAATATATAATACGAAGCATTTATTCAGATATTTGTCTGCTATCATTACGTGGATAACCTCCAAGATGCCTACATACAAATTGATGTACTTTGAGAGCAAGGGGCGTGCCGAGGTAATTAGACTAGCCCTAACAGCTGCAGGACAGGAGTTCGAGGACAAGAGGTTTACAAGAGAAGAATGGCTAAAAGTCAAACCAAGTAAGTACCGTCGTTACCACTGCTTAGATGCTCTTAAATCCAGTTGTTGTTTTTTTACTGTGAACTTGAAGGAGATGAATCTTAAATAAGATATTTGAAATTTTTTATACATAATGATATTGCACGATGATACCAGACATGCTAGATCTAATTGTATTTTATGTTATTGAGCAAATAATTCTTGACCCATTTTGAAGCAACAGAAATTGACGGCTTATCGATATTTTAGATTTAATACTGTGTTTATATAATAGTGTTGTGAATTGTATGTACTATCTTAAATAGTAGTTAGGGTCTGAAATATAGTGGAAAAGCCGCAAGCGATTGTACATGTACAATGTGTCAAATTCTGCATATTACTAATTTTGATCAATATAATAAATGCTAAACACAAAAATATGATTGCAGGTAGTTCTACACAAGATATATATACTAACATTTAATTAAATCCCCGCACCGAAGCTAATTGCAGACAGGAAATCTCGTTTAGAACTTTCTTGTATATCCCTTCAGTAAACGGTTGCTGTGGTACAATCGGCATCACATTTCCTTTGTCCAAAGGGTTGTGATCCCCAGTGTGACAAATTTTCTCTATGAAAGCATTTAAAAGCATAGTATCCTTACCCTTGAAATATTTTGTATAGTATTATACTTGTAGGGTATTTTGGTATTAATAAATTGGTATTAGTGAAAAATTGAATTGAAGCATTTAACAAATTATATCACTAGTTACATGTTTACACGGGTTTTAAATTCAAAATTTAAGTTACACAGACACTTGAGATTTATAAACGATAACGTCGCAAAAAGATGTACACTGACTGCAATATGTAGGCTATCACTTGGTTTGTTTACTTTGGGCTCTCCTTTGATTATCATGTTTATTTATTTTAGTTATTGAATTCACGTCAACGACATATGCATCTAAGTAGATATATCGTCTCCGTAGCTACTTTCAACTCTGATTTTGTCGACACAAAAATGAAAGTGGAGAGATAAACCAACAAAAAGTTTCTAAAACGTTTTGGGGGCTAAGCCCCAATTTTCAGTGCAGATATTATGTCTATCGTTGCAAAAAAAAGTGAGGGCTTAGCCCCCCACCCCCCGCACACCCTCTCCCCGGTTCCGACGGCTATGCATGAACCTTCTACCTCTCAATAACCCTTTTATAAATCGCCAAACGCGCATACATTGTCTCCACCTATATTTGCTAAAGCAACGGAATATTGCTACCTGTGCGCAGCGGTATCTAAATACATGTCATACTTTTTGCATTTTGCTCAATTCACATTTACCCCGAATGCATATTCATTACGATTAACTTTCGAGAACCAAGGTTTTAAAAACTTACATGCTTTCAATAAGTATACAATCATGTATATGTATCGATCAGGCCCGTAGAACACGGGGGGACTTTTTTATGAGTATAGTATTTTGCTATAGTAAAGGACAAGACAGGCTAAGACCCCTTTTTGGCCCCCGGTTCGGGGTGTCCTTTAGAATGATGCAACAGTTTATCAGTAAAAAACCTGTTGTCACCCCTGTCACAAAATGAGTATTGGTTCTAAATTATGGGATACACAGAGGTCACAGGAAGGTCAGAAAATATGTCAATTTCCGAATTTTCTCATTTTTATGCAAATTTCATCGATTTTACAGCACATTTTGGTTTAGAAAACATAGAGCACAAGCTTGCCTATCTACCAAATTTATATATTTCATATACTAGTATCAGATGCAACTTATGTATAAAAATCTCAGATAGGCAAGCTGTGCTCTATGTTTCCTGAAGTGAAATGTATCTCAAATTTGACGAAATTTGACCAGAATTGAGGAAATTCGGGAAAATGTCCTACTTTTGCACCCTTTTGTGGCCTCCGTGTAAGCTTTGAATCAAAATTAGTGCTGGTTTTAAAACAAGCATCGTTTTAAGTTCTTAACTATGAACTATCACAAATTTAACTGTGTTCTGATTTTTCATCAAATAAGGGGGCAGATTGGGCCGTTACCATACCTTGTCCTTTCCTTTAAATACTGCTATAAGGTCTAACACAGTAAATTAGTTTTTTTTTTTTTTTTTTTTTTTTTTTTTTTTTTTTTTTTTTTGCTTGTCAGATAATTTTTGGAAGGTATCCTCCCATCCCCCCCCCCCCATGTGGAGCTTGAGAATTGAGTGTTTCCTTTGCTTTTACTTGGAGTTTTAATTTCTGTGTATCTGCGTTATATGTTTAGCGATTAAAAGTAGAGTTATTGGAAGGTGCGAGTTCAATTGGGAAAACCAGAGACAGAGGGATATGCATGTATGAGGATATATGAAAGGCACAAATGGATGAAGGAATTAAAATTTATTTACTAAGATGATAAAATCCAGTGTCTTCAAAACTGTAATATTGAAGGTAATTGAAGAAATTCTAACTGCTATAAAACCTGACGCTCTGATTAATTACTGAACATTTCAGCCATGTTCTTGTAGATATTGGAGGACAAGTAAAAAGCGCTGCTGATAAAGGCCCGACACAAAATTGCTTGACAAGAAACACTAGGGAAATGTCTATACTAATGAATATATTTACTATTGCTAAACGTTTTTCCTTATAGAAGAAAAAATGTGATATGAAAAAAATATTTTTCAAAAATATTGATTTTATCGATCTAATACTGTATAAGTAGAAATTTTAGCGAGACGGACATTTAGCGATTTATCCCAAAATATTGGTATATATTTTTAGCGAGAGATAATTTTAGCGATTTTATTATATCAAGAGAGATAGCTGTAACAAACGATATGGAATTAATTGTTAGCGATATTAAATTTTAGCGATCTTAGAACCCTAGCTAATAATGCCAAAATTAAATCCTCGCTAAATATTCTGCTTATACGGTATAATGCATAGCAGGTAAACATATATGTACAGGGCAAACCCTTTTGACTTGTTTTTTTAATTGTCGCAAAGATAATTTTTCTAGAATTCTTTATAGGGTAAATACTTACTTGTAAATTTGAAGTATTATCAATGCTCTGCATGAATAAAAAGGAATACAAAAGAATTACCAAAGGGTGGTGTTGAATGAAAACACAATTCATGGATAAAGTTGCATGGGGAAAATCGCGAAAGGAACATGTCCATGAGAATGGAATCGTTGCATACAGCCACCAAAGATATTACTATTATTACTTTTGATGAATTGAAAAAATTAAGTTTATCATTTAAATAATCAATATTCATTCTCTTTTATTAGCTATCCCACAAAACCAATTGCCTTGCCTGCAAGTGGATGACAGACTCATACCCCAATCTGGCGCCATCTTGAGATATGTTGGAAGAGCCTTTGGTTGGTTTACGTTTTATGAATATGGATTTTTAGTAAAATAGAATCATATTATCTTTTAGAATTTAAAACACCAGAATACACATTGCACATTGCAGGTTATGTGTATTAATTTTATCGCTTTTGTTTACCTCATAAATTTCAGAAACAATGTTGAATGCCAATATTTCGAGTTTTTCATAACGACATTCATTATAAAATATGAAGATAACAAACAGTAATGAATCTTAGAAGTCCGTTAGAAAAATACAAATTTGGAGCAGAACAAACACGGACCTTAAAAACCCAAAGAGGTTCGATCACATGCGATGGAGGAGTAAGCATCCTGTCGACTTGTCACACCGGCTGTGTTCTCCTTGTCATTATCGGGCAACGGGAAAATCCGTAGACAATTCAGTGTGAAAATAGTGGCCTAGCAATTTGTATGAAAAACGTCAGTCAATATTCGATTCAAGGACGAATTGTTTTTTTTCTAACATGGTCATTGTATAGAATTAGCGGAATGTTGACCTTAAATGGGATTGTTAATATCCTTGCATCATCAACTTCTTTGTCAATAGCTTGTCTTGTTTTAAAAATTGTGTTTGTACATAGAGCTTCCTCTAGCGTATTGAATTAACTGGGAGACAAATACTAAATTTCAGGTGATAATATGGTATATTGCCATATAAAGAAGGGAAGTTGACGACAGAAAAGTTGGAGTCATCACTTTTATCATAAAGTTTTGATGTCTTTTTATGAATGAAGAAGTATACTAAAATCCAGTTATATCAATACTGCTTCTCCATTATTGGGCCGCCGTGGATTTACAAAATTTGGATCTTATACAGGACTTCAAGTGTATTTCATTTTTTTTATAGGCTTATATGGAGACAATAATGACGAAAGCACACGTATTGACGTCATTCTTGGGGCTACTGATGACTTTTTGAAAAACCTCATTAATGTGTATTATGAGAAAGACGAAACGAAGAAAGAAGAATTGAAGAAAGATCTAGAAGAAAACAAACTGCCACAATATTTCAATTTGATGGAGGAAATTCTGAAGGAAAATAATGGAGGGGATGGGTTCTTTGTAGGAAATAAGGTGAGTTTCCATTACAGTGAGGTTTACTTTTGAATCTTGGACTTAGAAGCAAATGCATAGAATTAATGTGTTCTCCGCAGCCTTGGGAAATAGTTTATGTCTCGGGCGACAAGGTTTCAGGTTTTTAGTTGTTTCTGGTGCAATGATTTATGTCATGTTGCAGCTCTCTGTCTTTCCTGTCTTGTCTGTCCATCACTCAAAAATGTGATATACTTCTGATTTAAAAGGAAAATGTTCTGGTTCAAAAACTAAGGCAATATTAAAGTTTTTATAAGTCCATCTTCGAGAATATAGATCATGTGGTAAAAAATCAGTACATTCTAAAAGGTCTTGTCAAAGGTAATGCATATGTGAAAAAATATGAAAGCTCTGTCCCTCTTGTGCAAAAGTTTCGGTTAAGGATAATTTTAGGTAGGTTGGAGTTCAGGGTCATGGACATGTTGACAGAAATCATAATACAGGAAGATCACAGGTAATGGAAATGTAAAATTATGAAGCACAGTCTCTCCAGGAAGAAAAACTACGTCCTAGGTTTATTATTGTTATTTTTATTTTGTTTTAAAGTACATGTAGGAGAAACTTCAAGTTCAAGGTAATGGGGTTAAAAATCAAAGTACATTCGGAAAGATCTTGTTGCTAGGGATATATATGTGAAATATGAGAGCCCTTTTCCCTATTCAAAGCTATCAACAATATTTGACAAAAAAATAATCAAAAGTGTAACTTGAAGGTCATGAAGTAAACAAAAATCATAGTATGTTGGAAAAGGTAATGAGAGTCTTATCTCCTCATATTCAAAAGTTAAGATCAAGGTTAAAGTTTTTGACATACAGAGGGACTGATGAATGGGATTTAATGTGAAAGTTTCTGTCACCCATTATGATTGGAAAGTTTCCTTCTCTTGGGTGGAAGCTATTAAAATTTACCTGAAACGAGTAATATTCTTTATATTTCGATTGTTTTTAAAGCAAGACTGTCTTAAGATTCTCTTATTTCGATTTCATTGGATGACCCAGCTTTCGATTTATTTTTTTCTTTTGTCTTTCATTTATTCTTCATTCACCGTTTTCATATTCCATGTCATCTAATATTTCATTGGCTGGCCTCCGTTTACCGATGAAGTTTGATTTTGTGTGTGTGTATGGGGGGGGGGGGGCTTCTTTTATTAAATATGTATGTATCATTCTGATTAAATTTGACTGGCATCTTTCTATTCTTAAATACGTTTTAATAAGATGTCATCTTGTCTCTCTGTATCAATCTATTATCAGATTTATATTCTCTGGAATCATTTTAATTCGTGAGGGGCCAATGTTTGTGGATCACTAAAATTGGTTTTGTAAACATATTGATTCCTCGAATCTACAGTTTAAACGAATAACCCACGAAATTACGTATTTTGCTTACCAAAGAACATTGACCCTCAAGAATTAAAATGTTTCCACAGTTTTCATCTGTTTGGCTCTTTTGGTCAATTATTTTAATCAGATTTCATTGACAAGCATTTTCCCATCCATAATTTGACATTTTTACACATTGATTTTCTTATGTCTACCAATTGTTTTTTTTAGATGTCGATTGCTGACCTAATGATCTATGACCTAACCGATCAAGTCGCAAGTTTTGTTACACCCCCGCCACTTCCACCTAAGCTTGGGACTTTGATTGAGAAAGTGAAAAACAATCCAAAAATAAAGGAGTACACCTCAAAACAAGCCTCAAAATAAACAGAAGAGAAGCGTAACCACACAGTATACATTACTTCCAGGTATTGAGATGATTCTGTTCAAGGGAATTCTAATGCGATAGACCAGTGAAAAGATCAGTTCAAGTTAAGAAGCACTTATAATTGTGGAATGTATTAACTGGCTTTCGTGTCTAAGATTGAAGTCTAAAAACTGACTTTATCTCTGCATTATTCAGTGTGTTACTAAATAAATATATTTTATTCAACAGTTGAGTTTATTTGCCATTTGAAAAAGTATTGATTTTTATATAAAATGGTTAGCGTTACCCTGTTCCGTCATTCCATGACTCTCCATTCATTATCTCGGCAACAGTTGCACACATTCAATTCAAATTAGACATATGGATACATCATAGAAATACTCAAGTCAAGTTCTAATTTGGTTGTGTTCCGATGATTTTTGACAGTTATCCCTCTTGAACTAGGGAAAAAAAATCGGTTTCAACTCTCTAACTTCTGTAAGGATGTATGTTTAAGGTTGAAATTACATGTGGAGGTATTTTACCAGAAAATACAGTTCAAGATTGAATTTGGTCGTGGTCCGAGGATTTTTGACAGAATTATCCTTCTTGAACTTAGAAAAAAAGAAGAAATTTTTAGTTTCCCTTTTCATGTATCAAAAATAAAAAAAATAAAAAAACTGCCTTTTCAGGAAGATCACAGGTAACATTTACACACAAATGCACAGATAACTTTTTGACATATTTCCTGCTTTCTCCTCCTTTTCAGAGTTTATTCTGGAGTTTTCCCGAGTACAACACAAAATTGTATCTCTAGTCACTGCTCCCTGACGTTTTTGACGTCATCTTTTGATGCCTATGGAGACAACCCTACATACTGAAATTGATTTCTTTCAATAAAGCATATATTTAGCCACTTTTTGGCATATGAAAAGGATGTAACAATTTTTTACATCCAGGGTATACATTTTGGTCCCTTTTCCCCATTTTTGGCCATAATGCAGAAATTCTGTCCTTAATTTCTAACAGATATCCATATATTTTTATTTCTATTGAGGTTGAGAAAATTATACACGAACTTTTCTTCCTTTAGATTTCATGAACGGAAATTGTAATTTAAAATTTGACTTTAAAAACGTCCATTGAAAAGAATGACGGGTACAACAACCAAGTACTTCAGCCTACAATTAAACAAATTCTAGAAAATAGGATAAAATTGCATTTACCTTGCAACCAAAATATGTTGTGCAACCATTTTATGACCAATGATAGATATCAACCTTACTTGAACAGAATTTATTTGAGGGGAAAAATTAGCGTAAGTCAATGTCGATCACTCATTTGTATTTTTTTTCAATTAAAAACTGCATAATGGAATATTATTGAAACTTTGCATGCATTTCTAAATTATAATGTTCTAAAATCAGTTGTTTAGTAAAGACAACATGTTAAAATGAAGATAATAAATGCAAACATTTACCTATCGTCACAGAAAAATTCCAGAGTCAAGGAGACATTAAGTAAGATATGACGACAGACATTATCAAGTGCATTATTTGTAAATTGCTAATTTCTGACCTGCTTCCGCGATCCCATTTTTGTAGGTTTGAATTTTAAATGTTTGAAATATTTCATGATATATTTTAAAATATATATTCAAACCATTCGAATTTATTGTTAAAACATGATTACCAAAGTTTGAATATAGTATTTAGTAAAAAAAATTATGACAAAAGTCCCTGAACTTTCCGAACAGCCTTCATTTACATATTAATGGCAAAAGAAGATATAGACTGTAAAATCACTTATTTTTGTGGGGTCAAATTGGTACAGCGAAAAATAGTTTAATATTGTGATTGAGGAAGAAACATCTTATGTCGTATGTAATTTAAATATTTCGATGTGGATGCGAATTTTTGGGTGTCTTTTTACCACGGAAATTGTGAAACATAATTGTGATAAAAAGTGAGTAATAATTTAGAAAATATATAACACAGGTTTGAAGGTGTGAAATACGTTCCGACACGTCATATTTCATGAAAAGCGAAAGTGCTTCGTTGTTAAATATACCTCGGTGAAAAGTTCAATAGGGCAGACTCATACTACATCCTCTAGAACTTTCAAAACTGAAATTTATTACTAATATTTATTTCTTTCCTCGTCTGTTGTAATTCATGGGGATGTGGTCTTAATTTTTTCTAGGGAATTTAGTAAGAAATGAAATATGTGAAGATAACGAACAGTATTCGAGCTCAAAAGTCAATTAAACATTAGAAAATAGGAGCAGAGCAAACACGGACCTCTAAGACATCAGAGGTGGGATCAGGTGCCATGGAGGAGTGAGCATCCCTTGCCGACCGGTCACACCCGCCGTGTGCTCCTTTTCATGACCGGGAAATAACGGAAAAATCCGTCGACAATTCAGTGTGTAAATAATGGCCTAACAATTAGTATGAAAAAAGTCAGTCAGCATTTGACTTAGTGAAAGATTGTATTTGCTGGCAATTCATTGTATCGACCATAGAACTTACGAAATGATGACTTTAAACAAGACTGCTGATATTCTTGTTTCATCAACTTGTTTTTCAGTAACTTACCTTGTTTTAGAAACTGTTCATACGTAGAGCATGCTCTAGCGTATCGAATCAACTGAGAGATATAAACCCCATATGAAGGCGATAAGGGTATATTGCTGCATAAGTAAAGGAATTTGACAATTGAAAAGTTAAAGTCATCACGTTTATCCTAAAGCTTTGTTGTTAGATTACCATTAACGTCTTTTTCTAATAAAATATCCAAATATGAAACAGATGTGTCAGACACTGTGGTATCTTTTATCTCAAGCTCACCGGGATATATCATGTCGACATAAGAATGGAAATAACCATTGTTAATTGAAAATACGCCGTCGATATATCTAAATGTTGAGTTGAAGGCCACAGCAGTGTTTTCTACTTTTTACATATGAGATTTTGAATAAATTCTGCTTCATATGAATACAAAAATAGGTTTGCTAATAGGGGCGCAATTGGTAGCCATGGGAATTCCAATAGATTGTTGGAAGACCTGGTCTCCAAAAACCACATATATATTGTCAATCAAAAACTCGAGCATCTTTTTAATGTCAACTTCAGAGTACATGTGTGTACAATCAGATTGTTTTTTAACAAAGTATTTTTGCAAATGACCAGTGACAAGGTAAGTTAATTTACGAGTTCCATTTTTATTGAAAAAGCAGTTGTCAACGATGTCAGAAAGTCTGGACTTTAATTTATCGTGGGAAATAATTGTATATAAAGTTGAAAAGTTCTTATGTTGTTGATTTTGGTAAAAATTTGTGATTTCAAATGTTCCAAAAGTTCCTTGGAATTTTTTAGTATCCACATCTGATTTACACCACTTCTCGAATATATTGTTGCAAAGTACTCTTGAAATTTCTCCTTCACTACTGTTAATATCTTAGTGAGGAGTAAAGAAAGAAGCTTGGTAGAACATTTACTGGAACCCGCTATATATCTTTGTTTGTAAGGATTTTTATGATGTTTGGGAATCCAATATAGATATGGTAATTCAAATTCATTTCGGTTGTTGGGAATATTAAAAATATTCAAAACTGACATATGATTTTGAAGAATTTCCTCCTTAGAGAGGGAGCTATGGGTATAAGTTGGATTACCACTTGAAGAATTAAATCCCAGTTCCTCCAAAATACAATTCATATAATGAGCCTTACAAACAAAGACAATGTTATGTTATTACCTGCTTTGTCAGCAGGGCCGAGAACGTACGAGTACTGATCGTGTAATCTATCTAATTCTTTTTTCACTTCTGAATTATTGAATACAGAAGGATAGATGGTTTCATACTGCCCCTCAATCGTTTAATGCGAGATTTTAACATATATCTGATACATTTAATCCATCAAATGTTATGTTGATATAATCTAACTAAGGAGTTTAGAATACACTTGCTCTAAAATGATACATTTATTTACCATAGAGCTTTACAAGTAGTAACGATATACTGGGTATGAAATTTGGACCAAAATACATTCGTTTCACAGATGTTCCGAGCCCCCAGGTTAATGAAGTTTTAATGCTTCAAATTCTGTTTATTAATATATCATAGTAGTATTCATAACATACACAGGTTGTTGTGAATGTTCTATTCTCTATAGTATCGCTAAGTACAAAGGGGGGGGGGGGGTACAAAATGTTTCATATGGTTTAATTCAGTAATCAATTAAGTTTTACATACATGTATTAAAGTCTCGTTTTCATCTTTTGCATGATTAAATAATCGTCTTTGTAAATATATGCATTATTAACCTAAAAATATCTTTCTTCCACAGAACATACCAGGAAAGTAATTACCTGATGTCAATAAAATTGATTACGCATTGCTCCTAGTTTAAAACATCATATTGCTGATATTGCCACATATACTTGTTATATTATTATTATATAAGTATCAACTACGGCTGTCAATAAAGGGAATATCCTTTATTCTGTTAATATCTTTATATAGAATATACAATTTGACACTTCCGGGGAAGAGATCGGTGAGTAAATAGCTTTACGTAGCTATTACATCGCATATTTTGACTATAAATGTAAACTTATTTCAATTTTGTTATCATTTCATCAATTCATTTACCTTTTAAGGTAAAATGATATTTGATTCTGAAATGTTAAAATAAAAAGCATACGTTTTTTTATGTAACGATTTGTTGTAAATTATTTCTTTTCAGTTATAGACTGCTATAATGAAAAGAGTTATTCTGCTTTTCATTTTATTTAACTGTGATAGAGAATTACAAGGTTTAATTGATGGTGTAAAAATATTCTCAAAGAAAGGTAAGAATTGACACGAATACACAGATAAAGTTCACTGATATTTAAAAACCCCCTCTTCTTGCATCACATTCTTCCATCTAAAGAATAAAGCATTTCCACTCAAAGGAAAATCAATAAACTATGACATTATACTCCCAAAATAATTAAGCCCCCTGACTTTTTTTTGTACATTTACACTTTTTTAATCGAATTATTTCAATATGTTTATTGAGAAAGAAATTCTCCATATCCCAGACTGTAGACTTAATCAAATCTTGCATCTCACTTTTGAAACATTAAGCTTCTCTTAGCCGTGGGAACCGGGGGGGGGGGGGGCACGGGGGCGTCTCCCCAATAATTTTGCCGATATATGGAATACTATACAAAACATTGCTAGTATATGCTTGTACCCCCTCAGTAATAATGTCTGATGATCCTTTTTTTGCTTGTCAAAGAATTTTGGTAGTTGATAGTGCCCCCAAAATGAAAATGTATGGTTGTGCCCCCTCCAACTGAAATTGCTTCCTAAGGGCCTGCTTCTATTTAGTACGATTCAAGAGAATTTAAAAGTATGGATCACGTTTGTGCTTACGTGTAAAAACACTGCCAAACTTCTTATAATCAATTTTTTCAATGAATTGGAAATGCATCTAGATGTATATAAATAAAAAGAATACTAAACTTGCTCTGTTTCAGATTATAAAATCAAAATTGCAAGTCAATTAAAACCCCTCAAGAGTATGAATATTAAAGAAAAACCGTAAGTGTATATAAAGTTTTATTTCGATTTGGCCATCAGCATCAAATTTTGACATTTTTTACGTATTACAATTGCTGCACTATTCCTTTATTTACCTTGTGTTACTATTTCTCCAGTTCTGAAGACAAGAAGGAACCATTTATTGATAAAACTAATCAAAAGATAGACAAAACAAAGATAATAAATACTCTAGCTGGATGCACTTCTTTTGATACTTGTATTTAATAAATATTTAAATATTTCTCAGCCATCGCTTTGTTGTCTCTCAATGACCGAAAGATTGATAAATAATATAACGCACTTTGAATAAAAAAAAATAACAGGACATATCTAATGAATACCGGTTACTATATACACGCTCACATGCCTCTATCAAAATTGTGAAAATCATGGCCCAAGGATCAATCTTAAGGATTATGGCGTTAGGGTGGGGCTGAATTGGTTATATTGTAAGTACATAATTATGAGGAAAAAGGATGCCTCTTCCAAAATTGTGATAATCATGGCCCTTTGTTCAGAGGTTCTGGTGTTGGGCGGGGCTCTATTGATTATGTAGTGAAAATGCATAAATTATTTGAAAATGAAATCTTTTTCTCTGCCCCTAGATATATAGAAAAGAAAGAAAGTGCATGGTTATGTTGAGAAAGAATACTTTTTTCTGAAATTACGCATTTTATTGGCCCAGGGTCAGGGGTGTACGTCTTGGGGTTTGTTTTGATAGTATAGTGAAAATGCATAATTTCTCTAAAAATCTCCTACTCTGCTTCTGGGTATTTAGCAGATAAACTGATTATCATAAGCAAGTATGACTCTTTCAAAATTGTGAAATTCATGCCCAGGGTCAGGGGTTTTGGTGTTAGGGCGGAGCTCCATTGGTTATGTAGTGAGAATGCATAAATTCTTTCAAAATCTTAGTTGTAAAGAGCAAGGGTTTTGTTTTACCAGATTTGTGAAATTCTTGACCACTGGGTCAAATTTTCTAGTGTTGTGCAGGTGCTGGGTTCCATTAATAATATGCAGGGAAATTTGTACTCTACTGAGAGAACTTATTCCTTTTTGCTATTTTCTTACGATAATTAGTTACACTAAATAATGTAACTGATAGGTCAAATTGAGAAAAGAAATAAACAAGAAGTTTAATATATAATACAAAGGTACTATCATAGTTTTAAATGGTCAGATAGACTTGTAAATAATAGATATATAAAAATGAGACAAAAATACTCTTCAAAGGCCAAGAGAAGCCAGTGTGTGATGGAATGAGTAGGGTTTGCTACAACCACTATTGAATAGTTTAGTCTGCGTGATGACAGTGACAGAAAGAAATGTATAAGTACTGGCAAGTAAATATATCTACTCAATAATTTATCACTGAGAACAAGACTACATTGTAACTAGTTTTTGATCCCTGATTATCCTTTTTCTCTTGCTTTGGGGCAACATATCTTCATCTCTCAGCTTATTTTGTTTTATTTCATACTTTGATATCAGTGGATCTTTTACACTGTTGTATTATACTCAGGTGACCGGTAAGGCCCTTAGACCTCTGGTTAACAATAGAAATTAATCACAACATTCTGGATACATTATTACGACAAAAATGTATTTGTTTCACAGGTGTTCCGAGTCCCTAGGTTGCTGAAGTTTTAATGTTTCAAACTATGTTTAATAATTTATCATTTTCGTATTCAAGGCATACACAGGTTGTTGTAACACAATTTTATACAATATTGCTTAATAGAAAATTCATTCCTTCGTTTAAATCTGATTCACCTTTACAAAATGTACGGCTACGCGAATATTTATTATGATTGATATTAGTTTATCTCTGAGTAGTCATCTGCTTTATTAACCTAATATTACCTTTCTTGCACGGAAAATAGCAAACAAAAATTATACATTAGGCCTAGTTAGTTTTAATTGATTATGCATTGTTTCTAGTTATACAATATGTACATTGCAGAGAGGATCTGTCATATTTGATTATAAATGAGTTGTTCTTATCCCCATTTTTACAAGAATTAGTGGTGAATGAAGGGAATGCCAAGAAATTCGTTAATACCTTAAAATAAAATAAACAACACGACACTTCCGGTAAGGTTTTCCGGTGAGTAAAATACATCAATAAGTTATTGCATAATTACTTTAATGCTAGGGATTATAAATGCAATTCAGTATTTCAATTTTCTAATTGTTTCATCAATTCATAACCCTTAACAGGTAAATTTATGAATCTTGCTTGTTTTCTTTATATACGATTTAATCATATTTCTTTCTTTCTAAAGCTTTTTTAAAACATTTCTTTTTAGATCTAGACTGGGACGATGAAGAACATAATAATTCTTATTTTCATTATCTTAAACTTTGTGACTGAATTACATTGTTTAACTGATGGTGTTGAGAAAGTCGTGAAAAAAGGTAAGAGGTATCATAAATATACAGATAAAGTTCAATGTGTATTTATAAATTCACTTGTTTTGAATCAAAATCGTCCAAGTGAAGCATTTCCCAGAATTTTATCGGTAAACTGATGTTATAAAACCTACAATCTAATCCCCTATGTTAATGTTGGAAAGTATACTTACACTATTGAGAATGTTCAGTGGATTTGAAATTCATGTAGATGTTTGTAGGTATAAACAAGAATACTAACTTTGATTTGTCATGTTTCAGGTCATACATTCAAATCGATCCCTAATCTACAATCAACAACCCCCACAAATAAGGACATTATAGAAAATCCGTAAGTTAATACTTATTATTTTGGCTGTCAGTTTGAGATTTATTTTAATGTTACACTCTCTGTATTATTGTTTTATTTTTTTCTAATTAACAATTTTAAATCCTTTATACTCTTTTCCAGTTCTGAAGATAACAACAGACCCTTAATTGGTAAAACTAAACTAACGATACACGTGAATAGGAAAACGAAAAAGATAAAACCTCTTTTGGGATGTGTATCTCTGGATACTTGTTTTTAATAAATATTTAGCTATTTCTCCTCCATTTGTTTTATCTCAAATAATAAAAAATATGCTATTTATTTATCTCAAATAATAAAAAATATTATATTTAGTGGCTGTTGGTTAAAGTATCAAAGTATTTATCTCTTTTGAATAACAAAACATAATTATAAAAATTAAAAAAAAACAGTTGCATGTAATCGTCTTTATATGGGTGACGTAGATATGATTGTTATATTCTCAAAATAGTAACAGTCTATTCTTTTTTAAGAATATGTTCATTTTTAACGGGACATTCCATGTCAACTTTTGTCCGCCCTTGTAAAGCAACTGATACTGAAACGAATTAAAATTGAAAACGTATGTTATATCATGTGTATGTTATCATATATATATATATATATATATATATATATATATATATATATATATATATATATATATATATATATATATATATATATATATATATATATATATATATATGGGCAAAAAAGTATACACAAAGGTATCTTTGTTTGTTTTCAAATATAGATGATTCATTAAATACTTACCGAAATTCAAGTTCTTGTTGCAAATTATTATAAGTTACCTCTTTTATCAGGCTTATATCAGTAGTTTTACATTTAGAATGTAAATTCCAATTCATTGCGTAATTACCTTTATAATTAATCGTTTTAATTCTCTTTGAGGCCGAGAAAGACACAAATTATATTCAGAATGAAGAAATGCAAATGAATTCATGAATGCAAAATATGTTTATGTGAAACAGACATATCTGCTTCGACTATATTACTTAAACATAAGTATATCAATATAGCGAGAGAAAATTAATATCATTGAATGTTTTATTTTAACCACAATGTAACAAACGTAACAAACGAAAATACATAGGACTTGATAATTGTCCTTAGTATAAAGCTGATAATATAGGTCATCGGTTAATTTAGTTAAATATTAATCTACAAAATTATTTCCATGACATTGTTATGAAGAAAATTACGACCAGTCTAAAATATCTCGAAATTCATTTCTGCGCAAAAAATACTATCAATATTTGATTGTTCTAGTTGTTATTCAGTAGGGCCTCAAATTTGCATAATTAACTCAAAATACTTTCAATAGTCAAGACAATGAAACATTCACCTATTCTTATCTTTAGGCATTGACTATCTCTTGCAAAATAAATAAGATATATATTGTTGTACCTTTATCAACACTTTCTAGCAGAAATTGAGTACAAATATTGAGCTTCGTTTCACATTCATTGATTGATGGAATGTCCCAATGAATGTTTATTCCTAAAAACATTTCACTTTACCTGTCAGTGGCCTTTTCCACAAAACATCTTACGACTAAGACAAAAATTTTCCCATTCCTCAACAAGTATCTAACCTGTAGTAGGACATCTTATATTTCTATTACATTAAGTCACTCAGTAAAATATCTAAGAAAAAAATAAATATATTTGTTAAACAAAAAAATTACAATTTTCATCTTAGTCATAAGATTTTTTGTGAAAAGGACCACGGGATTGCAATGAGTAATAAGCATATATTTATACTTAACAAACTTTAATTAATAAGGCAAGATGTATGTTTTTCAATTTTGTTTTTAGTGTTGGTTTATTCTGGTAAATAATTATATCTTTCCAAAAACGAAGAAACATACCATGTAAATCATATACGGTACCAATTTTGATGCACCGGATGCGCATTTCGACAAATTATGTCTCTTCAGTGATGCTCAAGCCGAAACGTTGGAAATCGAAAAATAATTAAATAAAAAAGGCTTTGGAGAACTGAAAAAAGGTGCCAAAGACTAGGTATCCTTAAAATTGAATAGTTTTGCATTATATTCTTTACCTCGCCTCAGGTCCATCTGATACCTTCAATGAACAGAATCGTATTGATTTTTATCTTTTTTTATCTGAGTATAGTCAGTCTTTTGCCCAATTCACGATTCGTATTTACCGGATTTATGAGATTGTTAACATTTCGTTATCTTCACCCTTGACAAACATAGAATGTTTCTAAAACGAGACAGGCTACTGACAAATTAGTCGAGGACATAAGAATATCAACAATCTTGTTTAAAGGCAACATGCATATTCTATGGTCGATTTAAATGAATTTGTCTAAAATGAAATATGTTGAGATAACGAACAGTATTCGAGCTCAAAAGTCCATTAAACATTACAAAACAGGAGCAGAGCAAACACGGACCTCTAAGAAATCAGAGGTGGGATCAGGTGCCATGGAGGAGTGAGCATTCCCTGCCCACCATCTTTAAGTCGAACGTTGATAAACGTCTCTCATACGCATCTTAGGCCATTATTTTACAGTGAATTGTCTACGGATTTTTTTTTCGTTTACTGGATCATGACAAGGCACACATAGGCGAGGTTCAACTTATATGTCATTGACGGGGGTGACCTGCCGGGAGAGGAGGGCAAATCATCCATGAAACCTTATCCCACCTCTGTTTTCAGAGATTTGTGTTTTGCTGTGCTCACAATTTGTATTGTCTGCTTGGACTTTTTATCATAATTACTGTTCAGTATATTTAAATTCCATCTGTTGTTTTATTTAATAATTCCTTTATATTTTTCAATACTTTTGAAAAAATTGTAAGATTGAACATGAATAAGCAGAAACATCGTTCTCTGAAGACTGAATATTTACTTTTTGTACCTAATTCGGCCAAATAAATATATATAATCTAGGTTGATACATTTGCTTAAAACAGAATACTTAAAAGTAAGTTTTTTTGCAAATTCTACGGTCGTAATAATGACTGTGTTTACAAATACAGTCTTTGGTTCGTATTTTGTCTGATATGTTTCATACCGATAGTTAAGTCATTGTTTTTATACTAAATTTGACTATGGATCACTCCGTCTACCTTATCTACACATAGGGCTGGCAGCACGGGATGTTTACTCCTGCTAAGCGCTTGGTCCCACCTTTGGTATTTCCAGATTTCTGTCTGTGCTCTGTTCAAGATTCTATTCTTTACTGGGCTTTTTAAAATTTATCACTGTTCCTTATCCTCACCTTTTTGTACATTATGACGGATGCCAGTAAGAAAATTAGAGATAAACCGTTCGTAAACATCTCTCAGACTGACAACTTTACGAAAGTTTATCAAGCATTTTTGTAATCTTTTAGTTAAATCTAATTTCCTGTTATAAAGACACTAGCCAATTAACCATCGGAGTGGTCTGATCAAAGATGAAAGAAGCTTGAGAACAGGAACAATGATAAATCTCAAATGCAAATAGAGGTCATATAAAAAACAAAAAAAAAAACAAAAAAAAACAAAAAAAAAAACTGAAACACCAGCGATGAGATCAGGTCCTAAGAAGAAATAAACATTTTACTGTCGACCGGGCCACAACATTTCACACTGTTTCAATCGGGAAAATGGAGTATATAGTACTCAAAATTATTAAGAAAGCAACGGTCTAAAAATTGTTGAAATATAACGGCCATAGAATCAACGAAATTCTGACATTAAACGAGGATCTACTTTTATATCATTAGCCTGCCTTGGTTTAAAAAGCATTTCCTTCTCTACTTTCTTATCTTATGTATCTACTAAATTATTTTGTTTTGAGTAAGGTGTTAAAGAATTATACAATAATGCTTTATGTATACTACAAAACGTACTTTCGTAGTTTTTATCAAATAAATACTATCGGATCTAAAATCGAGGACAACAAAATGAAAACCTTCTTAGAATGTCTAAAAGACGTGAAGAGTATCCTTATTAAAATGAATTTAATTGATTATTGAATGAATGTCCGATAGAAGTAGTCTGTAATTAATATTGTAAAGGGCTCAATTTCAGAATAAATGTGTAAATTACTTGATTATATCGTGTTGTACATAATCCTGAATTTTATATTCATTATCGGGAAATTAGTTAATTACCTAGGAAAATTGTCTATGGAAATATTTGTTTATATTTTAAAAAGTAACACTGTATCAAAGATTATAATCATATCTCTTATTAGGCTGATAATTGTAATGAATTACTCGTATTGAAATCTGAACAGTATACGACTATCTTGCCTGGTTCCCCAGTTGGAGCTACTATAAATACACATGTATCATTTGTTAGATTAATACTTTTCTACATTTAAATCAATTATTTATTTCAAACATTCACAAATATCAGATGGAATTCCTAATTGTACACCTACAAAAGACTTCATACAATTTTACTTCCAATATAAGTATATCTACGCTAAACTTTCCATGAGAGTAGGATCATTGAATATTCGAATATGAATTATTGAAAAAATTGACATTCCTAGATTAGATGTGTTTATTTTTTTAAGCACACAAGTGTTTAAATTCTAAACACTTTCTCGTACATGTTTAGAAATTTGACATATTTAGGAGTTAAACATGTAAAAAAAAAAAAAAAAAAGGAGTTGACAACAAAGTGTATAGAAAAGTGTTTCGATTCTAAAAACATTTTTTACAGTCTATTCGAGTTATCCATGAAATTACGTCCCATTCAATCAGTTAAAGTATGGTTACCCCCGAGCTTTGACCCCAACTTCTTCAAGTCCTTCTTCATTATTTTTATTGCATTTTTTTTTTTGCATTCTTGTTATTATTCAGACCCACAAAAAAGAACGTACGCTGCATTGACAAACATTCATTCAAGGGGAGAAAACTCTTACAGTGTTATTAAACCAATCCTTGAGACTTTATTTTGATACATTTATATAAAGAGGCAAGAAAAATAATGGATATTAATTTAGCCAGTTTATTGGAACCTCAGTATTTTTGAATTATTTGACGAAACATCCCTACGTTGATATCCCAGTGAAGTCGAAATAAAAGGCACCACAGAGTCTGATACATCTGTTTCTTATTTTGATGTTTTATTAGAGAAAAACACTGATGGCGAATTATCAACTAAACTTTATGATAAACGTGATGACTTTATTTTTTTCTATTGTCAACTTCCTTTACTTATGTTGCAATATGCTAACATCACCTGCAAATGGACTTTATATCTCCCATTTGATTCAATATCAAGAACATGTTCTTCGTAAGAACAAATTCTATAATGAGGCAAGCTATTGACAAATACGCTAATGATAAAAGTATATCAGAAATCTAGTTTAAGGTCATATTGTCGATACAATGACCTTGTTATCAAATACATGTACAGTTATCATTATATTGAATGTTGACTGACTTTTTTAACCAATTTGTTATGTCATTTTCACACTGAACTGTCTACGGATTTTTCCGCTTAACTGATTATGAGGAGCACTTGGCTGGTGTAACCTTTTGAACTTGAATACTGTTCATTATCTTCATCATCCTTTTATCGGAGTCATTTTGTACGACACAAAACCATATCAAGACAAGTATAAAAGTATTACTTTGATGCCAACTTAAAATCACCGACCAATATTTTTTTTGTAACAATGTTTAGCCATTTTTAGATATAATTGATATAGGAATCAAAGATGATGCCATTACTAACATCAGAAATAAGGATCAACAAAAAGTAATTTGTTGTAACATTTCTAATTGGTTTAACCTTGTGTTCTCAATGTAGGAGGACTCCCTCAGAATGTAAAACAACTTTTTGAAAGCTGAAATATGATTGAGATCAATATTATTTTAAATAAGATTCGTCAAATGTTTAAACATATTCTATGATATGTAGGAATTAACTTCATATTTCACAAGGGAAATTTCTGAAAAGGGTTTTAAAAAAAGAACATGGTGTTTTCAGATTATTGCATGTTTGGGGTAAATCTTCAGTTCTATGGACACCAAGTTACTGCACTGGAAAACCCGGAGAAGTCCTGATATTAGAAAAACATTTGAAATATATGGTTTTCTAGAGTAATACCAATTTCAGTAAAGGGAGTAATGAAAAGAAGAACGTGAGAAATGTTTCTAGGGTCTAGACATTCTATAACTTATGATAAACGAATATTAAAAGCTCAAATAAATGACTTGTTTGATCTGTTTATATAGGTCATGTTCGCTCAATTTTTATATTTAAAGTCAGGTTTTATTAGATATATTTGCATACATGCACCTTATATACTCGTAATGAAAATCAATTTTAAATTCAATTAATCAAGCCATTATAAAAGAAACATTATATAAGTGATAGGTTGAGGTGAACTGAATGTGGACCGTGTACCTCGCCCTTTTTATTTAATTGATGCATTTAATGCTATTGAAAAGTCTTCAAACAAGATTTTAAATATTTGCTTTCTTATTAAGAAAATATCAGTTCTATACTGAAGGACAATATCATCAAAAACTTGGATTCATTTTATTTACGAATTATGTTTGCGTTTGTTTTAAGTGTCATTGTATATATGGAAAACAAGCCAATAACGCAATAATAATGCAAGCCATTAACAATGTGTTTAAAATGAATCTCTGTCTCTCGTATCAAATACTATTAACATTTAAGGATAAATAGCACAGACAATGTCTTTCTTCTAAAATTCAAATATCTTTGCTTTAATATGTGCCTCTCTCACTATAGAAGTTAAAAATGTGTTTAGTTATACAAACTTATGTTTGGCCAAGTCACATAATTTGGTGAAAAATAGACGACCCTACTTCAGAGTTTTAAAAAAATGAAAATTTTAGGAAATATATGTTTTGTTAATGTTAAGTTTCTAGGAACATTTTCAAAAGTCTATTTTTATATTTTACACAATTAAAATTTCCTAATTATATTTCCATTGCAAGAAATGATGTAAAAATAGGAATGGAATTCTTCTGTGTGGAAGATGAGAAATTTAATTTGTGGTATGTATCTTTAACGTACTTTCTGTTGATATGAAAATTGTTTCAGAAATAATTTCATCATGAATATAAAATCAAACCACTTCCTGCATTGATATCCTTAGATAAAATGATCCTCACAACCTCAAGCAGTGTTGATATAGCTAATATCCGACAAGTTTGTGCCCCCGCCCCTTCTGGAGTGTTGTAACAGCTTGTTTAAGAATGAAGTCGGGTGACCCATTTTCGCTTTTTGCAGAGTATTGTTATAGTTAAAATCAAAATTAAGCAAGTCAATCCCTCCTTTGCAGAACCAGAGTGAGGTCTATAAATGTTTCATATCTGAGTGATGTAACAAATATGGCATCAAAATCAAAATAAGGGAAAAAACTGTAAAACTATTGCAGAGTATCGTTACGGGTAGTACCAAAATATAACCTGTGTAATTTCCCCATTTAAAGTTATGTTTATAGCTAGTATTGGTACCTTTTATTTAGATTGTTGTCACATGTACCTGTATCGGAAAAAGTTCTTTTAAATTCCCCAATTTTCATTTAGAGTGTAATATCAGACACAAATCGGACAGCCACTATCAGTATTAGAACAGTGGAATCTCCTATGTTAGTCTTTCTTAACAATAGTATCGGTAGTAAGACAGTGAAAATCAAGATGTAGAGTGTTGCATGCATAAGGTTCTATTGAATGGAAATTCTTATTTGTTGAGTGTTGAAAATAACAGATCAGAACTACATATAAAACATTGCTATTGCAGGCATATGTCACCCCGTGCACTCCTTAATTGTGCAATATCGAAGGTGAAAGCAGCGTAAGCAATTACTGTGAAACTGTTTACAATTTCAATTTCTCATATATTTGTCCTTGTTTTCATGGTAACAGAAATTTTGGAAATTAAAAACAAGAGGCCCAGGGGCCACATCACTCACCTGAGCACTTTGGCTTGAAAAAAGCAGAAATCAGTTCAGTATTGAAAAGTTTAAATATAAAAGTGGTTGGGGGATGATTTGAACAAGCTTTAATCTAAACTTCCTTAGGATTCTTTTGAATTAATATACCACATAATGGCTTTGCTGTTCATAAGATGAATTTTTTTTTTATTGATATATCCTTTATATTGCCTTGTATAAATATGATCCCCTGTTATGGCCCCTCTATTCTCCTGGGGGTCATGATTTGAACAAATTTAAATCTACATTAATTGAGGATGCTTTAATATTATTATGATCAATCATGCATCGCCCATTTTGGCCCCACCCTCCCCCTGCGGTTCATGATTTGAACAAGCTTGAATCTACACTACCTGAGGATGCTTCCATATTAATATGATCAATCACAAATTTTCTGTTCTAGAAAAGATTTTTAGAAGTTTTTCCTATGTATTCCTATGTAAAACTATGATCCCACATTGTGACCCCACCCTACCCCCCGGTCATGATTTGAACAAACTTGAATCTACACTCTCTCACAATGATTCCACATAAGTTTCATACTTTCAAGCAGAGTGGTTCTTGAGAAGAAGGTTTTTAAATTATGCCATTAATTTTTCGCAAAATTATAATTATCTCCCCTTGGAAGAAGGCATGGTCCTTCATTTGAACAAAGTTGAATCCCCTTTACCCAAGGATACTTTGTAGCAAGTTTGGTTGAAATTGTCCCAGTGGTTCTTGAGAAGAAGATGAAAATGTGAAAAGTTTACAACGACGACGACAACAACAACGATAACGACAACGACAGACAACGGACAAATTTCGATCAGAAAAGCTCGAAGGTTCAGGTGAGCTAAAAATACAAACATGGGTGAACACTTACCAATTCATATTATGCAGTTTGATATACCGGTATCTTTAGAGGAAATTATCAAATTTTAAAAAAGTCCTCTTTTTTCCTCTTCCAGTGAAAATATTTATCAAATCTACTCAATTTTGTTGAAGAAATTAGTTTGGCTTGACGCAAGGAAAAATCCTTTGGTTTTTTCGAAAGAGTTGGATGAGTAGTTATAGAGAAAAATTATGTTAAATTTTCAAACATCCACTGATTCCATGGAACGCTGATGATTTTGAAATGTTTAAATGTTAGATAGATAACTTGACTTGGTGATTACTAGTATAAATACTCGGAAGTTTTCCAAGATTTTCCAAGATTTTCCAAGATATCTGCAAGAACATGAGAAAAAAAGTGAAGATTACGAACAGTGATCGATTTAAAAAAAAATAAACAATACAAATCTGTGAAGAGCGCATATAACATGGACCCCTGGAAATTCCAGAAAAGGGATCAGAGCAATGAAATGAGCATCCCCTGATGACAGGTCTCATCCGCCGTGAGCCCTTTGTAATGATCAGATAGACGGAAGTCAGTCAAAAGTCAGTCAAAATACGACACAATGATAGGTTATACTTGCTAACAAGGTCATTATTCCGACCATAGAATTTACTAAGACTTTAAACGAGATTGTTGAAATCCCTGTAACATCTAGTTATCTGTCACTAGCCTGCCTCGGTTTCAAAATTGATCGTTCTCGGAGCATGCTCTTGAGTATAGAATAAGACATAATAACAACATATGCAGGTGATAGCGGGATATAAGGAAAGGTGATGTTGGAAAACCTGAAGTCATCTCGTTTGTTATACAATTTAGTTGTTAGTTGGCATTTATCGTTTTTAGTCAGTAAAACATCCAAATATGAAAAAGATATGGCTGACTACGTGGTGTCTTTTATTTCAAGTTCACTGGGATATGTTGAGTTGACATATGAATGGATGATAATATTGTTAATGCATCGTCGATATATCTAAATGTTGAGTTGAAGGCCACAGGAATTTTTTTTTTTCATGGAGAAATTAATTCTGCTTCATATGACTTTCTGCTTCATAGGGATGTCAAATCGGTCAATTTTTGATAATCGGTTACTCGGACGTTTTTCCGATCGAGTACCCGGGTACTCGGTAAAATTGGAAATACAAGTGTGTTAATTTTCTTGAGCCTCGTTAAGCTCTGTTTAACCCTAAAGCTGTTTTTATCAAGTTTGTAAATAGAAACTTGACCCATTCATATTCAAAAATCATTTTTTATGTCTCTAATAAACCGATTTTCCACTAAATATGCTTTCCTGTCAACTTAAAAAACAAATTATAATCAATCAAAAAGTCATTCAATAAAATAATTGAATTAAATGCGTTGAAGATGACATTACTGAAACATTATTTTAGAAAAATATAACTTTTCCGTGAACTTTGATAAATGAGAAATATATTGTCCCAGAGCGGCGGGGGACCGTCCTCGCCTTGTACACCCCTTTCTGTATTTATCAAATAAACACAAAAGACACAATTAATACATAAAAATTACAAATGGTTTACAGTTCTTGTTTAGGATCTATTGCATCAACGCAGAAGGAGCTAGGACAATCTGTTGCGCAGGTTTGCATTGTGATTATTAGACTAGCGAAAGAGAAGGAACGGACGTTGTTGGGATCACTAGTCTAATATTATTTCTTTTGTTGTTTGTCCCCTCCCCTCCCCCTTCCCCATATACACTTAACTTACTTGGCAAACTTACTTTCCAAATTTTTTTTAATCTTTAGTTATTTCTTCACTTTTGAAGTGGGTTATGCATGTCCGATTTCGCTGAAGTATATTAACTAAATAATTTAACAAGAGGCCCAAGGGCCTTAACGGTCACCTGAGTATAATACAACAATTTAGAGAATCCATAGAGTATAAAATGAACTGAAAGGTGAAGCTTTGTTGCCCAAAAGCAAGAAAAATAGGGTGATCAGGATCAACAAAATAATTAGTCTAGTGTTCATTAACAGTTCATAAATTAGGTTCTAATCTGTTTCCCATTTATCACTATCACAATACAGTATATTAACAAACTATCAGTGCTTCTGTACTATTTTAATTCCTTGTTGAAATCTCTTACATTGGACTCTCTTGGTCTTTGATGAACATTGAATAAGACAAGTTATTTTTGTCTCATTTTTATTTATCTATTACTTACAAGTCTACCTGATCATTAAAACTACGGAAGTACTTTTTGTATTATACAATAAAAAATCTTGCAAAATTCTCTTATTCTATTAACCTTTCAAGTACATTATTTACAGTGACTAATTATCAAAAGTAAATGGCAAAGGAGAATAACTCCCCTCAGTAGAATACAAATTAATAGAGCCCTGGCCAGGACCAGAACACTTGACAAAATGGTCCAGATATTCAAAAATATTTATTAAAATTTTTACTCTTTTTGCCTCTGATATGCCCAGGTGCAGAGAAGATTTTCAAAGAAATAATGCATTTTTTACTACAGATTCACTACATCATCAATAGAGCCCCCAGCCCCCCCCCCCCCACACCCCCCCCCACCTCCCATCCCCACCGAGAAACACCAGAGCCTCTCACCCTGGGACCAAAGTTTATTCATCATACATGTAAGTAATCACTTTTTTTTATCTGATTAACACTAAGGAGCAGACAGGATTATTTAACAGAATTAATGCATTTTCACTATATTATCAAGAGCCCCACCCTTACACCAGCACATCTGACCCAGGGGTCATGCAATTCACTACTCTGAAAGAAGCAATCATGCTCATCATAACTATACACTTAGCTTCTTTGCTTTTTAACCAGAAGCAGAAAAGAATATTTTCAGAGAAATTTTGCTTTTTCACTATATAATCAATAGAGCCCCCCCCCCTTTTCACCAGAACCCTTGACCCTGGGGCCATGAAATTCACAATTTTGGAAGAGGCATACTTGCGTATCATAACAATGTACTAATAGTTTGTTTAAATAATACCCAGGGGCAGAGAAGAAGATTTTTAAAGAAATAATTCACCTTCACTATAGGATATATATGGCCCCGCCCTAGCACCAGAACCCCTGTACCTGGGGCCATGAATTTCATAACTTTGGAAGAAACATCCTTGCTTATCATAACAATGTACTTAATTTGTTTAAATAATACCCAGGAGTAGAGAAGAAGATTTTTAAAGCATTAATGCATTTTCACTATATAATATATAGAGCCCAACCCTAACACCAGAACCCCTGATCCAGGGTCCATGAAATTCACAATTTTGGAAGAGGCATCCTTGCTTATCATAACTATGTATTTAATTTGTTTAAATAATACCCAGGAGTAGAGAAGATTCTTAAAGCATTAATGCATTTTCACTATATGATTTATATAGCCCAGCCCTAGCACCAGAACTCTTGACCCTGGGGCTATGAATTTCACAATTTTGGTAGAGTCACTCTTGCTTATCATAACTATGTATTCAATTTGTTTCAATAATACCCAGGAGTAGAGAAGAAGATTTTCAAAGAAATAATGCACTTTCACTATATGATTTATATAGCCCCGCCCAAACACCAGAACCCCTGACCCTGGGGCTATGAATTTCACAATTTTGGTAGAGTCACTCTTGCTTATCATAACTATGTATTCAATTTGTTTAAATGATACACAGGAGTAGAGAAGAAGATTTTCAAAGAAATAATGCACTTTCACTATATGACCTATATAGCCCAGCCCTAGCACCAGAACCCCTGACCCTGGGGCCATGAATTTCACAATTTTGGTAGAGGGCTCAATGCTTATTACAATCATGTCAACAGTTTGACTGCTTGATGTCCAGGAGTAAAGAAGAAGATTTTTAAAGATTGCATTAATTTTGGTGGTTTTAGCCCCACCCCTCAGGCCCCAGGGGGGCAGGGACCATGAAATTCACAATTTTTGTCCCCCTTCACCCATAGATGCTATATGCCAAAATTGGCTGAAATTGGTTGAGCGGTTTCAGAGAAGAAGCTGAAAATGTTTAAATGTTAACGCACGACGCACGTCGCAAGACGGACGACGCACGACGACGGACAAAAACGGATAGCAATAGGTCACCTGAGTGACTCAGGTGACCTAAAAATGATTTGAGGATAATAAACCATACTTAAACGATGTTCACTGAAAACAATCATTGAAGCCATCCAAAAATTAATTAAGGGCCACAATAGGTGAGAACAGTTGTGTACCAAATTATTGGTAGCTAATTACTGTATATACGCAGTCACAGGCGGTAACGGGTGTTTTACAGGTGTAGATGACGACACGCTAATTACCGTGTGCATATTTAAGTTATTTTTTGATAGCTTTTTGATAAAAATATGTACTTTGAAATAAGAAAAAATACACATCCGAGTAACCGAGTACCATTTTTAGTATTCGATACTCGGACGTTCGATCGAGTACCCGGTTAACCGGGTACTCGTTGACATCCCTAATATGAATATAAGAAGAGGTCTGCTAATAAAGTAGCATAATTAGTGCCCATGTAATTTCCAACCGTTTGCTGGTTTCCGAAAACTACATTTATGTTGTCAAAGAGGACCTACAACATTTTTAAAAGTTAATTTCAGAGTACTTGTGTGTAAAATCAAAGTGATACTTAAAAAAGTAATTCTGTTGATGACCAATCACAAGGTATGACAAATTCTGACTTCCATTTTTATTGAAGAAGCAGTTATTTATGATATCAAAAGCCTAGTTTTAAATTTATCGTGAGGAATGGTTGTATAAAGTGTTGAAAAGTCGTTCGTTTTCATGTTACTGACTTTTTAAAAATTTGGCAATTTAAAATCCTCTAATAATTCTTTGGAATTTTTGAGAATCCAAATTTGATTTAAACCACTTCTAGAATATCCTGTTGCACAGTACGTCTGAAGTTTCTCCTTTACAGCAGTTAATATTCATGGCCGTAGGAACGGGGGGGGGGGTGCCCCCACCCCCATAATTTTGCCGATATATATAGATTACTATAGAAAACATAACTACTATATAATTGTGCCCCCTCAATAAAAACATCTGATGACCTTTTTTTTATTTTTATTCTTTTATTTATTTTTTATTTTTCATCTTTTATATATATATATATTATATATATATATATATATATATATATATATATATATATATATATATATATATATATATATATATATATATATATATATATATATATATTTCTTTTTTTTTTTTTTTTTTTTTGCTTGTCAAGGAATTTATGGTAGTTGATAGTGCCCCCTCAACTGAAATTGTAGGGCTGTGCCCCCCCCCCCCCAAACTGAAATTGCTTCCTACGGGCCTGAATATTTTTGTAAGAAGTAAAGATAGGGGCTTGGTAGAGCATTTCCTAGACCCGGCAATGTATTTCTGTGTGTAATTTTTATGAAGTTTAGGAATCCAGTATAGGTAGGGTAAATAGAGCTCACCTTGGTTGACTGGAATAATAAAAGTATGAAACACTGAAATGTGATTTTGAAGAAATTCATCCTTAGAAAGTGAACGGCGAGTATAAATTGGATTTCCAGAGGAAGAATAAATTAAAACCAAGTTCTTCTGAAAAAAAACATGGGGTCCTTATCACGGTAGGCATTGGCACGACAAAAAAAAATTACTGCTCAGTGGCCCTGAGTGCTGAGTATAGGTCTAATTTTGAAGCCCTACGCCGATATATGGTGACTTCTCTATCTCAGTCAAATATTTCGAATGGGACGTAAAACAACAATTAATCAATCAATCAAAACGGCTTGTATTACTTTCAATATTTCCCAATAGTCTTCCAAGAAATAGTCTTCCAAGAAATTATAGAGGATTTTTCGTTATATATATATTTTATATATATTTTGAAAATAAAATACAATGTACAGTTTAAAATCAATTGTTATCAAAGGACAATATTTGTTACTTCATTATGTGCAGTTTTAATGAATAACTTTACTTTAACATCTTCCTGTCGATTGCTAATGCATTTGAAACAAGAAAGTCTAATGTAGGTGTGTATTATCAAAGGATTACAAAACTAGTGACACTTCTGAAACACTGAGTATTCAATTCTCTACTTTTGTTTCATTTTTCTCTGGGACTTTCCAGCCAATTTTGGAGTGTTATTCCTTGCATCAATTTAAACTTTTATCCAATAAATGGATAATTTTACTCCTGCCATGGACATTCAAAAATGCATATGAATATAATTTGTCCATCTAAAGGTATTTCAAACTGCATCTCTTTAATTATTGGTTGATGATTGTATATTGTTTTTACGTTCCACTCGAGAATTTTTGACTCATATAGAGACGTCACCATATACTGGTTAAGCGCTTCAAATTAAGATCTTTACTCAACACTCAGGGACATTGAGAAGTGATTGATTTTTATCGTGGCAACGCCTACCGTGACACAGGGCATTGGTTTTTGAGGTATCATCCTAAACATCTTCACTTAAAAATACCGAGCGCTTGGCTAAAAACGGTTCCTACTTGTACCTATCCCTGATCAAGTTAGGCCTGTCTCGGCAGGGGCTTGAATTCACGGCCTTCACGATTCTCTGAAATGACTTTAATATTTATTTATGGGCCTTGGCATGCATAGTCACATAAGTTTCATTGAAATCGGTGACCATGCATGCCAGTAAATTTTAAGACCGCGGAACATTAACTGGCAAAATTGGAAATATGCAGCTTACGTCATTTCTATCTGTTACAATCAAAACATTCAATTCGGCACGGACGTCCGAGAAAACATTGGATTGAAATTCTAGTTTGAAAATCATTTTCAATCCACCTCAGCTACGCTAGAAGGCAATGCGTTACTGATTGACCCAGAATACAAATAATTTCAATTTCGGACTATTTTGAAGATTAAATATATAAATCAGAATTTCTGATCAGTGCTTTTAAAGAAATATAAAGGAACAAATATTTGATTTCTGTTAGGTATGTGCATGCATGTGTTGGGGGGTGCATGGAGGGGGCTGAACGATCTTGGAAATAAAAAAGAAAGTTTTTTCTCGAAATTATTTGTCTTTTGGATCATACAATCACACTGTGCGTTTGAAAACAGCTCAGGTGGATTGAAAATGAATTTCAAACTAGAATTTCAATCCAATGTTTTCTCGGACGTCCGTGCCGAATTGTACCCGACCATTTCATTGTCTATCATTACATGTTTTGACTGTAACAGATGGAAAAGACGTAAGCTGTATATTTCCAATTTTGCCAGTTAATGTTCCGCGGTCTTAAGTGGTTACAAAATGACAATTGATATAATATTTTTTGCTCGTATATAAGTGCATGGGAAAAACTTTTTATAATGTCAACATTCAGATAAAAAATATTCTATTATTCCTCACTAAATTAAGCATTACTTTATATGTAGGACATTTGCATTTATCAATATCTGAACCCTATATGTCGGTGTAATATAATTTGTTAAGTTCCTAGTTCTTTTTATCTTCAGTTACTTTTATCTTCAGTGAAGGAGGTTCGATCCTGAGCATTTGAGCAGATTTTTGTCTGGCACTATAGACATGAAAGTTTGCATTACATTTTGTTGCTAACAATATATTTAGACTCTATTTTACCAAATAAACTATATTCAATTATAATTCACGTTTAAATTCCATACAAAAAACAATAATTAGTTATTAACTATATTTTGTGGCAGAAGGTTTTCTAGAAGAAAGTGTTCGATTTCTATTTCAAAGTATGTACAGTACTGGTAATTAAGTTTGGAGTCCTAGATTTCCGTGTAGACATAAAGGATATTCAATGTTTTGTTGATGAATATGGAATTTATTTCACAAGTGGGACAGGATTTTTTTAATATTTTCACGAGTGCGAAGCACGAGTGAAAATATTAAAAAATCCTGTCTCACGAGTGGGAATAAATTCCATATTCATCTACAAAACATTGAATTTTCTGTTTATTACATTTTCTTTGATTTTCCCTTTGCCTCTGTCTTATCTTAACACAGTGTCATAGGCTTGACGTCATAGTCGAACGGTTGAGACGTCACAGCTTAGCAGTTCTGAGACTGAAAACATTACATAGCATGGCTTTTAGCAACATATTTGGGAAGAAATTTGCAGTTTTAGCTGTATCTAGTTAATTACTATCTCTATCTTATGACAGTCCAGAAATTATTTTTTACTTACTTTGATATCCTTTCACATTGTGAGAGAATATCATTTTGGTATCCTTTCACACTATGAGAGAATATCACTTTTATTCAATAAAAAAATCACAGTATTTCACTGTTGAAAATGTAATAATACATTATATCTTATGCGCCGAAATAAGTTAGGTGTATCCTGTTTTACATATGACATTAAATATTTTGGAGTCTATAGTCATATTGTGACACACACACTTATATTGTCAAAGTCGAGAAAAAGCCCAAATTTTAGTTTAGATTTAACAATTATTTTTGTAATCTCTAAAAAAAAATTACATCAGAAGCCTCCACTTTTTGAACTTTTTTTCTGAATATACTCAATAACTCCTTTGAATCTGCTGTAAATACAAAAAATCTTTAAAAATTAAAAAAAAATCTATGTCTTGTTAATTTTTAATGCCAAAAACGTTATAGTATGTGAGTGCGAAAAGGTCACATGATTGGTTATGTGTAAATTATAAGTTATTTGAAGCTATTTCTTTCTCAACGTTTTCAATTGGTCCTTGTAACACAGAATAAGTCTGTATTTGGTTCCGTAATTTATTCGGATAAAAATAATGAGGAAAAGTCTAAGAAAGTGATTTTATGTGCAAGGTTATATTACAGTGCAGAAAGGTCATGATGAATGAACCGTAGCGCCTAAAGAACCGTATTACAGAAGCATTTTTCGTTTTGATTTTTAATCAAGCTATGTGTGTAGATTATTAAAAATATAATTTATAAAAAATATTCTGAAAACTTTTGATTGCAGGATCCAACCCCCTTAATTTAGCCTTACAAAGTGAACAACTAATTTAGCTGTAAAGGTGTATTAATTCAACGCAACCTTGTTTTTTTTTTTATCCATGCTAAGTAAAGGTGGAACTTCTACAACAAAGTACATGTATGTCTTGAGAAAAAAGTTCACATAAGAAAATTCTCTCACAACTTTCATAGACCTTTCTGGGTTTATTTCGGTAAAAGGAGATTTTATATACATGTAATAAGGCACAAATTGATGTTAAAAGTTAAGGTAAAAAGTTTTCTGTTATAAAAAGGTTCTTCCAACTTAACAAATAACCTTTTCTTAATATTTTAATTTTTAACAAATATTATGTTACCTTTGGCTGAGTGGAGCAAAAAATAATCATGTCTGCTGACACAGTCTAAATCCATTAGGCAAGATACCCGCACTTTGACCCCAAACAACCATAATGCATTCTAAGTACTTAGTTGTTCCAGTAATAGCAAACACCCAGACAGACTGTGACCCTCCCGAACATAATTAGGGTGTCGTGTGGCTCATTAATACGAAACTTGTGAGTCGTTTGTTGTTTTATCGCATAGTTTCCCGGAGGTCGGCGCTCGTTAGTCAGACTCAGACCAACAGCAGTGGAGAACTTGTTACATAAGAGCCAGTAATTGGGATCCCAAGTGAGTTTGGTGTGAATCGACAGTTTCATGCATTTGTGTACATCATGAGGAAAAGAAAATATGAAAACTGGAGATTAAATATATTTTACGACGATTTACTTGGCGAGAACAAATGTAACTTATTGATGTGAGTTATTTTTTTCGTAGAGATCTGAATTTTAGTGAGATAGTAATTGTCTTAATCGCACTTAAGGTATTCGAAGATAGGTTATTATCTTATCATTTTAATGAAAGTTACTTGTCAATAATTATAAACATGTGTATATATCGGCACGTGACAAAAAAACATTTGTCTTCTTTAATGTCTCTATTAATGTCTTTAATGTCAATATCCAATTGTGAATTTTGAAGTTATAGGGTGAGAGAAATTAAAAAAAATTCCAAAATTATCATGTTGAGAATTTTGTGTTACCTCCACAAGGTTAATTCAAAATACACCGTGAGATTTCTACATATACATTTGAATTTGATTCCTTACAAGTTACAAGTAAACCACACATTCATGAACTATATATTCATAGAATTTTGTGATGTTTTTAATTTGAATCAATCAGGGTTCCCTCTCACGTCCTCTCTTGGTTGTAGTCGATCTGTTGGTTCACCGACATCTTAAAATCATTGACATTATTATGGTCTAAATAAAAATTCAGAAACTTAAATTAATACAATTTTGAAAACGCAATGTACAGAAGTGCATATACATTGTAATATATAATAATCATAACTGGTTAGCAGTTATTCCTCTAATCATACAGAATTTGGACAACTTTACGGAATCCGTAGAAGAAGATGATTTAATGTTAGTAAGTGATTGTCTTTGATGTGTGAGTAGATTTGCCAAAAGATCTTGATTATCCAGTATACCACTTATTTGTCACTCATCTCTCACAACAGGTCGATGCTTCTAACAGCAATTGATAAGAAGCCGTTATTCTTCTTTATTACGCACAACAGAAATGTAGACATTTAAAATTTTATGCATTAACCATTATTATTATTTTTTTTTGTATTTATTCCCAAAGCAAATGATTGATTAATCGATTGTACTTTTGCGTCCCATAAGCAAAGAAAATTTTAAAATAATTAGCAATAGACCTTTTTTTATCGATTGTAGGTACATTTGATGCAATATCAAATCATTATAAATTTTTTATCATAAATTTATTGTTATATTTTTTTCATAATCAAGACGCTTAAGCATTCTGTGATATGGAACTACATTTACGTCTTTTGCTAGCTTACAGTTGAATTTTGAATTTCAAAGTTCACAGTAAATGACTTCTTATTTTGTTCGAATGAGTGCTAAAAACATTCTTGCTATATGCACAAAGTGTGTATTGAATTCAAAATTGAAAATAACAATAGATGTTGTTCCTTTTAACATAGAGGTGTGTAATTTGATTTACTCGCTTGTATTAATGGCTGTGTTAGTTTGATTTGACTAGGAATTAATGCTGGAGAATGTTGTTCTATTACTAAAGAATAGACCTTTACGATCTGTGCAATTGATCGAAAATTACTTTTAGCAATGAACTGTTGTTGATCGTATCAGATTAATTAAAAAGGGCTAATATGGCGTTATTATTTAAAAAACTGTCGCATCTGAGTGAAATACAGAGCTGTTAGATTTTTAAATATCTACTTTAATCTATTACAGAAGTTAAAGCATGCGATCCAGAGACATGTTTAATTGATTTATAGTTGTACAGATAACCATATTTGATGATGACCACACATGAGATTTGCGTGTATAAAAGAACTTTATTTTCCTTGACAGGAATACAGCAATAAGCAGCGTGTCCTTACAGCTGGTGAACTTGTGGAATGAAACTTACATAATAAAATCTACTGAAGTGCACAATTACAGCGTTATCTGATTCTTTGCGATGTTAAATATATATATATCTATTGGATGGATTAGTGAAATTAGTTACAAACTAACAGTGGACGAGCACGGGATCCAGGACACAATGCTTGTTATAAATATGTATACACCCAATTATTCCACATGATGGAATCTACAAACTCTTGGAATATACATGTATTGTGTCTATTGTTTGTCGATATCATACCGTCTTGTTAAGCCATGTTTGGATGCCCAGCGTCACGTGTATACTAACAAGCTATGTGTTTTGTTGTCGAGTCGGTATATGCAGGCTCTTCGGGGTCATTAACAATACATTAGAAGAATTTGGGTGAGAAACTGAAAAAAAAAAAATTGGAATGTATAGTATCTTAGTGTTGTGAATTAACAGTTATAACTATGGACAACGATGAAAATGAAATATGTTTCTGTGTACAAAAATCGTTTTTCGGTGCAGTGTGCAAGTAGAGTGGACGAATACAGCAAAATTATTAGCATCAAGAAAATATTCCGGAGAAAATACTGTGACTTGATTCCCGTCCATGCTGAACTTAATCGTTGACTACAGTGAGAGATACAACACATAAAACGAAGTCACAATCGAGTTTTAAATTGTTTGAAAGGATTTTTCACTGGGCTTTAAATATGTTTCCTTTAGTTAGGAACTATACATTTAATTGGACAAATTGTAGTCTAACAAATGTCCCTTTACATACGTTCCATATTTATTTACTGGATTTAAATTCATCTTGCACTCGAGGAAAGTATGGGATTTTTCAATCACATTTGTTGTCCAAAATTTCGAACAAAGGGCACAGTAGTGGATTGCTTTATTCGACACTGAAAATGTTTACTATGTGCGGAGGCATTAGAGAGTGCTTCTTGGCCCCGGATTCGTTATATACCTTATGTGTACCTTAAAATAAGGTCAAATTATAAAGATCTGTAAAGGACCCAAAGGAAGGGGGCCATCGCTTTCGCTTTGTTCTTGGATTAAATTTTTACACCGATTATCCCATGAATAAACCGTTATTTAACGCAGTTAAATACGGGCGTTAATCTTCTTTCATGTTTTACCACGTGACATTGGATTATATGTAAGTGAGGAATTAATGTGACCATTTAAATATTTTTTCATATTAAACTGTTACCGGCATATAACAGAAGTTGACACTCTACTTTAGAGTTCAAGTTTTATATCAAAATTTGCAATGAATTTCTCGGGAATAGATACGACACTTGTGTGATTCTATAAAGTAGTTGTTGTGTGGTACTAAGAACTTCTTGAAGATGCATTTCGTAGCAAGAAATACCACCAGCGAAACAGGACTGCGACCACCAAACCATCATCTCAGTCCCGGTGTGTACGGACATCGGTTACGGTCAAACTCTAATGACTCTAAACACAGCTGGTTCAAGTATAAACTCGCCGGATCCGGATCCCAGATCATCCCAAACAGTGATAACGAGGCTACGGATGACGAGGTAGATTTTAATGAAAACGAGGACCTTACTCAGGAGTTTGTCAAAAGCAATGAGCTGACGAAGGACCACGACTGTGCAAAAGAAGGTTGCAATCGAGTGGTTCTTAACGTAAGTGGAATGCGGTTCGAAACCCAGATGCGGACTCTAAATCGTCTGCCACACACACTCCTTGGAGACAAAGAGAAGCGAGATAAGTTTTGGGATCCGCGCACACAAGAATATTTTTTTGATCGCCATCGGCCTAGTTTTCCTGCTATTTTGTATTTTTATCAAAGTGGAGGCAGATTAGAGAGGCCAATAGAAGTGCCAAGTGATATTTTTCTCAGTGAGCTTCAGTTCTTTGAACTTGGAAAGAATGTAATTAATTCCTATAAAAAGAAAGAAGGATTTTTCATGGAAACTGATGAAGTTCCAGAAATGCCTGATGGAACGTTTCAGAGGAGAATTTGGGAACTATTAGAATACCCAGAATCATCTATCCCAGCTCGTGTTTTAGCTGTGTTTTCAGTCGTACTGATTGTTACCTCCGTTACAACTTTTTGCATAGAAACTCTTCCAGTATTCAACGGTACACAGTGCAAGAACACGACAATCATTTCTGAAAATGGTGAAGTCATTCCAAGATTAATGCCGAATTTTGATCATCCACTTTTTATTATCGAATCCGTCTGTATTGCATGGTTTGTGATAGAACTTGTAGCCAGGTTTATATTCTGTCCCTCCAAACTGAAATTCATGAAAAGTATGATCAATTGGATTGACTTGGCTTCGATAACCCCTTATTTTATTTTCATGACTGTTTTCCTAATTACTTGGAAATGTGAGCAAGGAAACCAAGGGGGAATTCTGTCCGTTCTTCGAGTGTTTCGCGTTGTACGTATTTTCAAATTAAGCAAACATTCGGAAGGCCTCAAAATTCTAGGAAAGACACTACAGACAAGTATGCAAGAACTTAGTATGTTTGTGTTGTTTCTAGCAATAGGCATCGTGATTTTCGGTGGTGCTATTTATTATGCCGAATTGCCTGAACAGCATACCTTTTTCACAAGTATTCCAGATGCATTTTGGTGGGCAGTCGTTTCCATGACGACTGTAGGATATGGGGACGTTTACCCAAAAGGTGTTTTCGGAAAACTAGTCGGAAGTCTCACCGTGTTGTGTGGATTGTTAGCCATTGCGCTTCCGGTTCCTGTTATAGTTACGAACTTTAATAACTTCTATAGGAATTCGATGAACAAACCGAAGTAACAATTTATGTTCGGATGAAAGGTCTTCCGTTTCTCTAAACGATATGAACATACCCAATTGCTGAAGTATAATTAAGTGCTTATAAACCTTAGGACTTGCAATTCGGCAGATGCAAAGCCTTATAGGCTCTCAAAGAAATCTGTGATAATTTATTTGAAATCAGTCCATTTTCTTCCGAGTCTTTCTTATTTTTCCACATTACACGGTGCATTATAAATATACCCACTTTGTTAACATCACATTTTTGATATGTGACAAAAAATATACAATCAATTAATTTTGACATTCTTGTTTTTTGTCAATGCTGGTTCGATGAAGGTAGTTTCATGCCTGTTAAACATGATTGTATATGTAAGGAATTTTACTAGCTAGGGCGCTTCGTGAAATTTGCATCCGTGACACGTCTGTCTGATTAACACACCACTAACACACATAAATTTAAAAAAAAAACACGCAAAAACATGTACATGCTTTACATATGTATGTTTACATTTAAAATGTTCAAATCGTTAAAATTGGAATGCCCATCTGCAGCATATTGTTATATTTACATTACCATCCCGTGATCAGTAGCCTCATTGTGGAATGACAACAGTGTGAATCTCATCGTGTATACATATTAATACACGTGAGTGTGCACGAAAAGTTTATTAAAATTTATCCCATGTTTACACCTTTATCCCGTGGATATGACTCATTGGATAATTTTTTCATATTCCACAGTTAAGTGTAGTTGTGACGTCACAATGGTTTTTGCGTAAGAGTGATGAAGTAAAATAAAGTGGAGTCCTATATAAAACAGCGTAAAACATTGGTTGTGAAGTATTAAACATGGGATAAAAAGAATCTCCCATGATTTGTAGTTGGATATGACTTTTATCCAACTCGTTGTGTGTTTTTATCCCCTCCCCAAGGCTCGGGGATAAAAAAAAACACACAACTCGTTGGATAAAAATCATATCCAACTACAAATCATGGGAGATCCTATATTTATTTCATAATTGGCTTAGTCATAAAAATAGTGTCACATAATGGACTCAACCCATACATGTATATTAATGATCTATGTTATTGAATAAGAGAATGCCAATTTTTCAAAATTATATAAAACAGGTAACATCGATTTTTACAGGTCCCAGTACTTGCAATACAAAATATTATATGTTTACAGGTATTTATCCCATGTTTACCCCTTTATCCCGTGGATATGACTCATTGGATAATTTTTTCATATTCCACAGTTAAGTGCACTTGTGACGTCACAATGGTTTTTGCGTTAGAGTGATGAAGTAAAATAAATTGGAGTCCCATATAAAACAGCGTAAAACATTGGTTGTGAAATATTAAACATGGGATAAAAAGAATCTCCCATGATTTGTAGTTGGATATGACTTTTATCCAACTCGTTGTGTGTTTTTATCCCCTCCCCAAGGCTCGGGAATAAAAAACACACAAGTCGTTGGATAAAAATCATATCCAACTACAAATCATGGGAGATCCTATATATATTTCAGATAGCATGTATTCTCTGATTAAAATAATCATAAAAATATTTGGACTAATTCAAAGTCAAAAGAGACACAACTTTTAAGCAATTTAAAAAAAAATCCTTGAGGCGATTTTGTTATGTTAACGTTATTTTGTACGAAAGCCGAATAGGCTCATTTATGACGAGGTAAAAAAAAATTATTCGTTATAATAAGTTAATTACCTCGTTATAACGGGTTACTTATCTCGTTTAAACGAGATAATCAAGTTATCTCGCTTTAACGAATTAGTATCACGTTACAAAGAGTTATCTCTTTATTGCGGGTTATTTATCTGTTATATATAATTAGTTAGTTGTCTAATGTTTCTTGTTAAATATTACGAGAATATATATCAGGAATTTAAGAAATAAAATGACAGTAGTTTGGATCCAGTAGTTTATATCGATTTGAACTAATGATTATCAGTCGAATTTAACTTGAAGTCGATCGATAAATGGTTAAAATTATCTCGTTATAAGTGGTTCTTTTTATCTTCTCATAAATGAGCTTATCCGGCTTTCGTAATTTTGAATTCATAAAATTTAAAACAAGTATAAGTAAATTTAATTAAGTTGTTATTTTGTAAGTTCCAAAAATTTTGATATATATTATTTTAATAACAGAAAATATAGACCCATTTATGCATATGCTGAACTTTACTATGGCACAATTAAGTGATTAAAACCATGAAGGTTGCAGTAGTACATGTAGGAATTGTAGTATTAGTACATGTGGTAGTAGACCATATACTGTTGTAGTAAACACTAGTGATGATATTGACTGCTTTTAGTGGCGGAATTTTACATCCCGTATCATTAACCAAGCAACAGGCTAACTACTATTGATATAATATCCTTTAAAGCTCTAAACTATACCAATAATGAATACCGGTGTAATCCACTACTGTGAATTTTAAAAATGATAGTTTTAAAACGAAATATTTTAAATATTTCGTCAACTGATGAAACAAATATGATGCAGATATTTCATTAATGAGTGCAATGACATCTACAAATGCTAAATGTACATGTACGTGGTCATTAATTTATATGTTTTAGGATTCATTTTCGTTAATGCATATGGTTACTTCAGACAGTTTTGAGTTCGTGTTTTACATTAACATTGCATGTGCTAATATACAAGGTGTCCTAAGTGCATTTCAGCATTTCCTTGTGTTTAAATGAACCGTCTATCTATCTTATGTTTTATGCCAGACATACGGGCTTTTGAGAGTAATTGACCCTAGGCTACTCGAATATCTACAGCGCCTAATCAATAGATTATCGTACAATACAAGTTATACAATAAATATTTAATCCAATAAGGATCATATTTGTCAATGCTGGACCATTTATATGTTATCAAGGGAAATAATTGGGGAAGCGGAAAGAGCCATAAAAAGAAATTGCTGCTAACGAAGTGGCCAAAATAGATACACATGTATACAAGTGCTTGTATAGAAAGTGGGCTTTTTTAAATATTAATAATCATATTTGATACTTTGTATTTCTACAAATTTAGAAGTCTGAAAATTATGTTTCTCAAAATGTCTGTGAAAATAAATATTTTACGTCACAAAACAAATCGAGGCTGAAAATTATATGAATGTTTAATAGTAAGAATATGTTGTTTGTCTGGTATGATTCATTATTATTACCTTTACACATGTAGTAGATTTCAAGAATGAAACTCCCCCGCTTTTCTTCTAGAAAAAATAATAATGTTGATAGACTATTAAAGGAAATTAAAAAGAATATGTGATACAATGAAGCTTATAAAAACATCATCGAGATAGTGGCGCCCTTATTATTTTTGGTGCTAGTGGAATGTAACTGATATTCTTGACCAAACACAATGAAACATGTGTATAGAACTAGTACTCTTAGATAACTCTTCTGCTTGCGAAATATAGAGATTATTTATAAAGAAGATGGGTGAACAAGGCTTGCAGAATGCCTATAGCTTCAGATATTAAAAAAAATCATATTTGTGAATTAAGTATTTAAAGTAAAGTTCTCATTATTGAAATTTATGAAATTATGATCAACAAAACTTTTCTGAGAAAAATGATCTTGGAAAAAATTATTCTTTTATTTAAAAAAAATAAATGGGATTCGTGGGATTCGAACCCCTAACAATAAAAATCCGGAGTATCATATTGCTTTGAGACCAACACTCTAACCACTACGCTACACAGCTCCTCATGAAAAGTGGCATTTAAATCATGTTTGTGATATGACCCTTGACTTAATGAACTTCAAGTATTTCTCGGAAAGATACGAATGCTCTGTCATAAAAGTATACTTTTAAGGTATAGTGGGTCTTTGGTCCATGTTTTTGTAAACCAAATAATGTATATTTTCATGCAAACTTTTAGGATTAACTTTCAAAAAGGTGGAGCGAAGACCCACTCATATCGAAAAAATTTGTTAAAATCTGAGAAAATGATCCTTTGTGTCCTCTTTAGTGTGTGTATGCTATTTCTTAGGCATACAATTTTAGTCTTTGTGAGATTTTTGTAAATTGTAGAGATTTTACATAAAGTATACGTTAATGTTAAATGAAATATCAAAGAAAATTTTGATATAATTGAGATTTTATTTTTCACTTCATGTTTGTTGCATTATAGGCACTTCGCCCGCCTTGTTCACCTATCTTCTTTATCATAATACTCGTAATGTTCATATTTCACATTATTTTTGGTAGCTCCATCATGCATCCATGTTGTTCAAGTACACTAACGGTACACATGCAGTAAATGCAGATCTGTAGCTCGCTGGTCTTAAAAAAAATTGAGTTGGACGACAAGAGAGCTACAGTGCCACCCATTGAAAAAAGTGCATATTTATTGCGCACAAAAAGTGCGCTGTTTCTCGATTTATTTCTTCGTATACCTAAACTACCATCTCGAATATTCCTAACGTTCCGAACATATTCTTTTACTATTTCCACATCAAATCATTCCTTGTTGTTAATAGCCCTTTTGGGCAAATTGAGACCAATGAAATTTTTGCCTATTTATACTGCCATTTTGAGTGGCAAGATAATTCGGTCAACTTTACGAAGGTCAGCCGTGCAGATGTCAATTAGGAGAGTAATTGTGCAGTTGAGGTAAGAATCTGGAGATATAAATCTAGAGTCGAGCGCGATTTTTTGTGCGTAAAAAAATGTACAGTTTTTTTGTTGTTTTTTTTTTCTATGGGTAGCACTGTAACTCACCGGACTATCAAAATTTATTTCTTTCGAAGAGCTAATAGTACAGCTCAATACATAATGACATATTGTCTTTGATTATGTACAGTGCACTCCAAAAAATGTTTTAATATGCAAATATATAGTCTTTCAGTGTCGTTTTAATAAGGAAAAAAGAATGTATATTATACTAAGTTAACTTTAAAATAATGTTTGTTTGGCCTCTCCCGACTCAGGATGCAAAAAAATGGGTCGGTAGGTAGGTGGGATTTTTTTGTCTCAAAAAATTTCATCATCAATGCTGAATTTCAAAATCTGGACGTTAAAAAAAGTGTTGAGTCGGGCCGTTTTTAGCCAGTCAGTCGGGAGAGGACAATCAAACAATTTTTCAAAGATGGCCCTATATAGAATTGAACAGTGACAACTCCAGCACTGCATCGTCTTATGATTTACCGTTTGACAATATACAGTTATGGACATTTAGTAGGGAGACATAAAAAAAAAAATATCAGGCCCAAGGGCACTTGTGCCCGAAAGTGACAACCCTTCTCAGACCCGATAATTTTTTAAGTCTCCCTACTAGTTTTATAATCCTGAAGGATCTCAATGTAACAAAATTAATAGAGTATAGAATAGTAGGCAAAAATCTTGTATTCTCCTACCCTGTGACTGCTATGTGTCAACAGACAACTTTCACGTCAGTTTACCGATCCAAAAGATATAATATATCAGAGTTATCTCGCTTACGACATTTTAATGTCATCTGAAGGAAGAAAACACAGCTGCCACCCTGCACACTCACTTGTGCCATTGTATTTGTCATTTGAAAGTAGACAACACAGTTATCACCCTGCATGTGAGAGAGACATCACGAATTGTCTCCCTGAACGTGACAATCTCTAGACCAATAAGATTGTCAAATGTATTATTCTGAAGGATAATTATCTCGTCAAATAGTTTACCTCTCTTGCCCTGTCTGCATACTGGTAATTAGTAAACAAGGACACTTCTGAAGTCTTCATGCTGTGGTTACAGGCCCGTAGGAAGCAATTTCAGTTTGGGGGGGGGGGGGGGGGCACAGCTATACATTTTCAGTTGAGGGACCACTATCAACTACCAAAAATTCCTTGACAAGCAAAAAAAAAAAAAAAAAGTCATCAGACGTTTTTATTGAGGGCGCTCTAGCATATAATAAGCATATAATAGCTATGTTTTCTATAGTATCCTAAAATATCGGCAAAATTATTTGGGGGGGGGGGGCCCGCCCCCCCCCGTGCCCCCCCCCCGGTTCCTACGGCCATGGGTTATGGTCGTGGGATTTATAATATTTGATATAACTCAAATGAAGGTAAAATGACTTGAATGAAGCTTAAGGACACGGATGTATACTCCGACTCCAGACCATCATTTTTAGAAAACAGGCTGGACTGGACAGCTGTCAATTGACAAAATTTTGGACCAGAAAACTACAAAGGCTACTGTTGTTCTAGGGTTCTAGGATTCTTTGAATTTTTCCCCAAAGATGGTGGTCAAGGGACATAACTTTGAAAAAATGTGGATTCAACTATTCTATGGTAGTTTTATTCATTAAGTTATATTCGTTATATATATATATATATATATATATATATATATATATATATATATATATATATATATATATATATATATATATATATCTATATATATATATATATATATATATATATATATATATATATATATATATAGGGTAAAGAAAATTATATATATCTATATCTATATATATATCTATATATATATATATATATATATATATATATATATATATATATATATATATATATATATATATATATATATATATATATATATATATATATGTATTATGTAAATCACACTTCACCAGATTACACCCGATAGACCGGACGCAATTCATAGCGCTCCGGATTTCTTTGTTCACAACTGTTTACAAACTCCAAATTAAACATGTAACATTGTAAATATTTAGTGTTTGGTAGTTTAGTAGTAGTGCTAGTTGTTTTTGCTTCTCTATTTCCTTTGTTTTTATGACTTCTTAACTTTTTTCTTTGTCCTGAGGAAGGGACAGGTTGTCCCGAAAATTTGACAATTATTATTGTTCGTGTCGTTGGTCATTTTTAGTGCTATATATATATATATATATATATATATATATATATATATATATATATATATATATATATATATATATATATATATATATATATATATATATATATAAATCATAAAGGGGGGTGCATCAAAAAAAGCAGGGTATGTTAATCTATAGTAAATAAAACAATATGAAATAGACTTAAGTATTCTTAACATTATATTAGACCAAGATGAATATATAAATTGCATGTATTTTCCCAGTACAAATAAACAACAACGATTTCTGTTCAATACTTAAACGATATTTATGGCAGATACCCTACGTTGAAGTTGAACTAGATAAACTCAATATGTACACCTTTATATTGTACAATTTTCTCAAAGTCCAAAAACATTTTTTCATTAGTGTTTAGAGCTTCCTTAAATAAAGGATCTAAATCAGTAAAATTGAGGCCGATTCATATGATGATATAGAGTTATTTCCCCTGTAAGATCGTCAATGATGACAATGTTAGAAAAAAGGCGGTGAGTGGGAGTAATAGTTTGGTACACTTGGGAATAATAGCATATTTAAAGAAAAAAGTAATGCCATCTTGTAAATTACATGTAATTGTTATGGTATATAGAAAAGATTTGATTACTAGTATATATACAATACAATCATGAATGAAAAACATATAAAATATGTCCGATTAGAATTTGAAACACTGTTTCGTAAAAGCTATATTCACTAAGGAAAAATAATATTTTTTTAAAGAACTTAAATGTGGCAAGGATTAAAATTGAAAATTAAAACAATACACACTACTTTAAGAACGTCAAAGGTGTAAATACTTTGTATATACAAGCCACACGGCCCAGTATGACGTAAAGTTAATTCCATGATAACGTCAAAACACAGGCACTTGAAGTTACAACTTCATCTTACTTAAAAAATATAACCATAACCACATACCTGAATTATTAGGTATGGGCTTACTTTTTTTTTAGTAAGAGAAATATGTAACGTCAAGTGTCTCTGCGTCAAAAACTTTTATTACATGTTCATCGACACAGGCTACATTTTCTTTTTTATTCCATACTGCCAAATTTGTGCAATTTTATTTAGGTATAGAACATAATTGATTTTATTTTCAAAATTTAAATCAATACAGAGTAATTTAAGGTCAAGATCTAGTAAATGGCTTTAGACTAACATTTTGGTGCTAGATCCATTATGACGTCATAATCAATTTCAACTTTCTTTTTCCCGTACTTTATGGCTTTTATAGAATTATGTTGAAAATAAAGTATTTTCATGGAATTCAATTTGAAATCATGCGAAAAGTAATCCCGATACCTATATTCAATTTAATATTATTCTATAGATGAGGCCAAGAACATACAAATTACCATTTTCTGAGAGACTCTAGGCAATCTGAAAACATATCCTTTGTCTAATATGGAAAAAATTCTCGTCTTCATGACAGGTTTTATTAATTTTTCATTGAAAATGACAGTTTAAAATATGAATTTTTGTCTTGTTTATCTACAAATTGTAACGGTGTCTTATTATAAATCTGGAGCATGGAAATATAAATAAGTCCGTTTCAGGGTTCTACTGACATCTCCATTTATTACATTCATTTTCAGGGTTCTACTGACATCTCCATTTATTACATTCACAGATGAACACATAGAATAGTTGGAATAATGGAACAATGAAGGAATTTGAAATAATGCCCTGAAAAATCATAATAACAAATAATAAATACATAGCATAAAATATTCTGATTTATTTACATTTGCAAATATTTTTCTTAGATGAACCTATTGAAGAGAAAATATGTTCAATTCTGTATGAACTTATTAGGGGGTCAGAGGTCATGGCGTGACCGAATCACACAGCGAGATGATATCTTGTCTACATATTTCTGTCACAGTGACACTGGTTTCGGAACTTCTAAGCCGTTAAAGCGATGAAAAAGATAAAATTATTGAAACATATATGTTTATTTCGTTCAAAATATGATCATTAGTTCTTTCTCCGGTGTGAAGAATGTTTTTAATTAGCCTAAAATCACGCTTACCTTTTTAACCCGAAATTCCTTTGAAGGTATGTAAACTGAAGACGATTCCACCGCGTTTGACTTCATATATTAAGAACTCATACAATAATAGTAAGATTATTCTCAGTAACGATCATTGTTTTTTCATTATGAACTGATATTTCCTAAACTGGACTGCTGAACATCAATGGAGGTATTCAAATGTTGGAGCGAGGCGAACTCTCAAGACCAAACAGCTTCTAGGTCATTGCGCGTCACAACATAGCAATACGGCGGGCCGTTCGTGTAATAAATGCAGTTCTTTTCAGAATATTCATCTCAAATGTAAATAAAAGTAATAAACAACAATGTTAAAAAGTTCACTGGGAAATGAACTTGGTTGGTACGTGATCAAATCTTCTGAGAAGCCCTTCGGGCTTCACAGGATTTGATCACGTGACCAACCAAGTTCATTTCCCAGAGAACTTTTTAACATTGTTGTTTATTTCTTAAATATCCGTATCAATATAGTAATTACAATCTGCGGATAACAGATACGCTGCATAAAGGGAGGTAACTATGTACATGATTTACATACAATCAATGCCCCCTTTCAATATTACGCTTTGAAAAATATAAAAACACTAATATCATAAATATCATACCAATCTATGGGACTGAGCCTCTCCCATTCATTGTAGTCACAATATGGCTCACTGTACACGTATGTCCAGATCATAAAACTACAAATTATCATAGTTTACATAAGTAAACCTATCATCATAAAAACATCTAGTAGATATATATAAAATAAAAAATACTTTCAATAAAATAGTTACTCCTTAATTACTGTCTCTCAAATCAGATTCTGACTGTGCTAGTGCTATGGAATTAACTTTGGCAAAATTACAGATTTTACAGTTAAATCAAATATTAGAAATCATATTAGAATTAGTATATAAATGTTATCTTACCTTAAGAGAGAAAAGTATTGTCTCTGTCAATGTCAGAAAGTCATAATTATAAAACTTGGTAAATACAACCCTTTCTGGACAAATACTGGACAAAGAATGACCATAACAAACAACAACTTTTTGGAGGGAAAAATACTGAACCAATAAAACACAACCTTACAAAGTCCAAACCAATGAAAACAGTGAATACTTCAAACCAAAGACCAAAGACCAGAACCTTCATAACCCAAGGCAATAATAATTAAGTACAGGTACTGCCTGTTCTACTTGGGTGACCTTTAAAGATTTAATAATGCATTTATATTTACAATTTAAAAACATATGAAATACATTATAGATTTATTAAATAAATTAATAAATCTAATACTGTAACAAAATTATGCCCCGAAACACCTTATTTGACCAAGCTAAAGTTATAAAGCATCATTAAAGGAATTTATTTCTCAAATTTGAGAAATCTGTAGGCACCTTTCATATACTAGATCTTGATCTTAAAAGCGTCAACAGTATAAACACTTCGTATGTATACAGAGGCTGCGCAACCCAGTCCAACCTTGTGCTAGATTTATAACAACGTCATAAATAGGAATATCCTATTTTCATCAAATACATGTAACAGTGGGTTTTTTTTTCAATTCTTGTAATGTTTCCATGGGCGCTTGGGTCAAGGATAATATGCATATTTTCTATATAATACATACATACAAGAGGAAATTCGAACTATATTCGTAACTTTTTTTTTCAATGCACAGTGTTAATTTTTAGTTTTTCGTAAATCTTTCTGCTTGATATACACTAGACTGCCACAGAAAGTTGATATTTAGCACGTTTTAAAAATGACATATCCCAGCTGTATACTAAGAAGAAACATATACAGCGGGGATATGGAATTCCATATACGACAACCAACTGCAAAAGTCACTGCTCTTAGATGATACTCCTTGTTTTGTTTTCTTTAATATTTTAAATACGCATGCTTAATTGAATAAACCCTATGATAGATTACACTGATAACAAAAATTGGGGGATTCCGGAATTTTTTAACGATGAAGGCGTGGAAGAAATAAATAGGAAGAATGAATTTTTCCTCTTATATACAAAACATCTAATTCCGATATTTCCTGGCAGGCAAATAATTCAATAGTTTTTTTTTTTTTTTTTTGGACGAGGGATTGGTTTTTTGACAGGGGAGAGATTAAAGGCTTATATGCGTCAGAAAAAGGGAGGGAGACAAACTTTTAGTAGGATCTTTGGTAATATTTGTTGGTATATGGCATTTATATCAGAAATACTAATTTAAAAAAATCATAACACAATGCATTTTACTATATGTAAAAACAGCTGAGCTTAGGCAAAGAAGCAGTGGGGGGGGGGGGGGGGACAACCCAACATGAATCCCTTGACAAGGAATAAAAAAATGTCACAGGCGTCCTTATTGAGGAAGTACTACTGTATAGTATATGTTGGAAATTTAGTGGGAACACCCCCCCCCCTCCATCACCACGAATGTCTTCTAATATTAGCCATTAAAATGATTTAAATGAGACACGTATGCAAGTTCTTTTCATAGGGTAAAAAGAACACACTGAAAGACATTGCTACATGTATATATTTTACACTAGGCAAAAGTTATGTTATTATAATTTTCAGTATTTTTTTTTTTCTAGTATAAATACATATACGAACAAATGTTACTCAAGACCCTATAAAAAGTTTGTTCTTTTGTCGTATGTAACCCCCCCCCCCACTTAAGAACCGCCCTCCCCCCCCTCCCCGCCTCCAAATAGCTATTGAATTATTTGCCAGCAAGGAAATGTTGGAATTAAATGTTTCGTTTTTGAGAAGAAATACTCATTCTTCCGATTTACTCTTTCCTGGCCTTTACAGTTTCAAAATTCCTTAAGTCATCATTTTTTGTTATTATTGTAAGAACTACGCACGCATACTCTCGATTCCCGCCTACATTTTCCATCCATTTAATTCAATATAAATAGCAATTTAGCCATTAAAACTTGTTTGAATGGAAAGAAAAGTTCATTAGTAATTGACTGATAATTTTGAAAACCAGTGTTAAAAAGTTAATTCTTATTTAACACTCCTTTCATAAGCGGGTGAAAGATTTTATCAATTGAAATCAGTCTGAAAACATCACCAGATTTTCAAATACCCATGAACAGGCCCGTAGGAAGCAATTCCAGTGTGTGTGTGTGGGGGGGGGGGGGGGGGCACGGCCATACATTTTCAGTTGAGGGGGCACTATCAACTACCTAAAATTCCTTGACAAGCAAAAACAGGTCCTCAGACGTTTTCATCGAGGGGGGACAAGTATATAGTAGCTATGTTTTCTATAGTACTATAATCTATATATCGAAAAATTATTGGGGGGCACACACCCCTGCCCCCCCCCCCCCCCGGTTCCTACGGCCATGAATGGAAATGGATAAAAGACTCTAAAATCTCCCCGTTTGTTTAACTTATGTAAAATTGAAAATGTCAGATTGAAAAAGTACATTTCTTATTTGTCATCTCATTTGAAATTGGTAATGAAATGATTATTTTCCTGTTTTTAGGGGGGTGTTTTGAAAATAGATTTCCGTTTCCGTTGATTTCTATAGTGAAAAACATAAGTTTTACAAACCAAAGACATAAATCTTATAATCTTATAGTTACGTCTTATGAAAATTCACATGAATATATCTGTATAAATGAGAAAATTCATCCAAATATGTGTGGCAGTTGGCAGTAAGCAGTGAGCAGCTGGCAGTAAGCAGTTGGCTTTCGCATACATGGAATTCCATATTATGGGATATGGGTTTTTGGGGGGGGGGGGTTGTTTTTTTTCTTTCTGTTTTTGGTTTTTTTTTTGTTTTTGTTTGTTTGTTTGTTTGTTTTTTAAATACTATATAAACCCTAGTCTCCTAACAGTTTTGGTCTGATACATAATTCTATGTATCTTTTCTATTATTTCGATGAACGGTGTTGCCATGGTTACTGAAAATAGAAATTTCTGTAAAATACTCTTCCTACAGTTTTGGTGTGATTTCAATATAACTTTGCACAAAAGCAGATTACACTAAGATAAATAATTCATTATGTAGGTTTTTGATTTCGTCGAAGTTTCAGAACGTTGTTGATAGCAATTTCTGTGAAATACCTTCAGAATCTTCTCCTACAGTTTTGGTCTGATTTCATTATTAAAATAACTTGGCACACAAGTAGACTACACTAAGATACGTAATTCTGGCTATCGTTTTTTGATTTTGGTAAATGCTGTTTCGTTGGCTACTAAAAACTAGAAATTTCTGTAAATTACTTTCTAAACGCTACTGCTAATAAAGATTTGGTCTGATTTCAAAGTTTGATATGTAACTTGGCACACAAGTAGATTACACCAAGATACATAATTCTATTTATTGGTTTTTGATTTTTTTGCAATGTTTAGTAGAGAGAATTTTCTGTGAAATACTTTCAAAATGCCATGAATACTAAAAATAGAAATTGTTTGAAGTTAATTCAAAACGGTACTCCTTCTACAGTGTTAGTGTGATTGCAATTAATCTTGCCAGAAAAGAGACTAAATCAAGGATTTATTTGCAATTGCCGTTTTCAAGACCAAGTGCTACTTTTCTCTTTCTTTGTTTTAAGTACGAACCAGTAGAGCTACAGTCTCGTCAGAGACTTCTGCTTAACTTAACATGTATGTTTTAAGACCCATAGTGACCTTTTCTTAAAAGAACCAAAGCGTTTTTTATATGTTATCCTATAACCTTAGAGTTTCCGGTATGTGGGTCACTTGGATCTGTGGGTCAATACGAAAGAGTATGCTCTACGTACGAACAATTTCTACAGAAGGCAAGCTATTGAAAAACAAGTTGATGAAACAAGAATATCAACATTCTCGTTTAAAGTCATCATTCTGCAAGTATGGTCATTGTTAGGTCATTTTTTACACACAGAATTGTCTAAGGTTTTTTCCTTATTTTTCCCAATCATGATAATGAGCATATGGCGGGTGTGACCGGTCGGCAGGGGATGCTCAATCCTCTATGGCACCTGATCCCACGTCTGATGTTTTAGAAATCCATGTTTGCTCTGTTCCTAATCTGAGCTATAATACTGTTCGTTATCTACATATCTAATTCAATATTCATTGAAGAGTTTTGGCCTTCATAACTAATACACCATATCCAGTTTATCGTTTTTTTTTTTTTTGTTCCTCAATAGATTGAAACACACTTAAAAAATCAAATCAGCGAGCACGGTTTATTTATACAAAACATACACATGTACATCAAACATCAGCAAATATAGCAAAGTACATACATTCAAGCAAATACCCACACAGTGTACGGCAAACAGATATCGAGTCTGGAATATGTACATGTACAGATAACGAAATAAGGAAAATTGGAAAAAATAGATAAAAGATAAATGCAGACTGGTATATAATTTCTATTTAAAAGACCATCTATAATCATATAGCACTATTGCTCTGTATATATTGAATGTCTTGCAACACTGTTTCGTAAACAAGAAAGGCCATGGGCCGCAACGCTCACCTGATTAACTAATATGGTCCTCCTGTTCGTCACCAGCAGATTTTCCAATATATATTCCAATGAAAAATTTGATGATATATTGTGGCCCCACCTTACCCCGGGAGTCATGACTTGAACAAACTTGAATCTACACTACCCGAGAATGCTTTGCTATTCTTGAGAAGAATTTTTTTAAAAAGATTTTCCTATAAACTAGTATTCTTATGTAAAACTTTAATCGCCCTTTGCGGCCCCGCCCTACCTCCGGGGGTTACGAGTTGAGCAAATTTGAATCTACATTATCCTAGGATGCTTCCATATGATTGATCATGGCTTTGCTCTTCTTGAGAAGAAGATTATCCCTATATATTCCTCTATAAAACCTTAATGGCTTATTCAATTTTGTGGCCCAACCTTACCAAGGAGGTCATATTCTGAACAAACTTGAATCTCGCTACCTTAGGATGCTTCCACATAAGTTTCATCTTTTCTAGCCCTGTGGTTCTTGAGAAGAAGATTTTGAAAAGATGCCATTAATTTTCACTAATTCTTGATTATCTCCCATTGAAATAAGGTGTGGTCCTTAATTCATTTGAACAAACTTGAATCCCCTTCACCCAAGGATGCTTTGTGATAAGTTTGGTCCAGTAGTTCTTGAAGAGAAGTCGAAAATGTAAAAAAGTTTACAGACAGATGGACGCCGGACAAAAAGTGATCATAAATGCTCTCAAGCTTTCCGCTCAGGTGATCTAAATTTGCTTTAAAATTATGTATATGTATGCACTTATAAGAAAGTTACTATATATAATAGGTCTTTCAACGTTCAAAAGAATAGTATGCTAAAATTTTGATGGAAATGTAAAATTTAAATTAAAAAAAAGCTGTTACATAGACTTATTAAAGTTTGATAATAACACTATTTTCCAGAGTTTTCACTCCATAAAATTGCCTCAATTTAGACACGTGTTACAGGTCATAATTGAATAGAAAAAAAAAGACAACCAGTGTTTAGTTCAGGTTTTCTTCGTATATTTTGAAGTGTTCAGTGAAGGTTTTCATTTTTCTAATACAATATCATATGTAATTAAATACCTATGCCTTTTTTATCCTTTGAGCAAACTATTAAAAAAAGCGCGTGAACAGATTCTCATTCAGAGAATAAAAGAATCATACACATACACAAAAGAAAAACGATCTCTCCAATACTAAAAATAAACATTGCATTCAAAGAAATAGGAACCATACATTAATGCTCATTTTGATTATGAACACATGAAATAAAATAAAACCAAATACATGCCTGTTATGAAAATTACAACTATCCCGTCGCAAGTCAGAGAAAACAGTTTCCTTGGCTTTCTACAAAATTCTTGGCGTAAAAACATACTTCTTTTTAGACAGGATCAAAGTACAACATTTGCTTTATCAGAATTAACAGAAACAAACTTTGCCTTAGGTCTAGGAGGCAACAAAGCATATGTCACTCAATACCCCGTTAATAATTTTTTGTATAATCTGACTTTGTTGGTTGTGGACTGCCCACTGCTGAAATTTCCTCTTCACCTAGAAGTTATTCCAGTTTCTCAACAATTAATACAAAATCATTATCCTATAGTAAAACATGTGACGTCACAGATCATGTTGACTATTGTATGTGTCGACGTCAAAAATAAATCTAGATCTAGAATGTTGCAGTTTTACTAGTCTATATTTCTATTTTGTTTTTACTAAATTTCAAAATTGTGCAATGGAAATGGGAGAGAGTTATTAAAGGAGAAAAAATCCCAGAGATCTACAAAATACGAGCACCGTACTTTGAGAAATGGAATGGCTAGAATTTGTTGATAAAAAAGCTAAACATAAATAAATTGTAAAACACTTCATAACAAAAGCACACCTTACCAAACACAACAGTTTATACATAGAGGCTGCCATATAATACAAGATACTGAAGGAAAAAATGGAACATTTTTGTTTCCACAAACTTTCATCTAAAACGATGACCCTAGTGCCAATCTTTCTTGATAAATCTTAACTTTTTTATGTAACCATGCATTTTCATATTTAATTTTTATGTAATACAGTAAGTGCCAAACATGAGAAGGTTATGCCAAAATGGACTTTAAAAGTGAAAACCTTTATCTGACGGAATTTCTTATCCGCAAAAGGCTAATTCTTGCGGGCAAGTCAGTAATACACTGAGCATATCATTGTGTGATGAGAGTTACCTCCCGTTGCCCGTTCATAGTTCATTTTGCTGGGAAGACTACTTGAATATCATATACCTATCGCATAACAAAACACGAGGTAGTTCTGATGGAAGTTTTGCTTAATAAGTGAAATCTGAGCTTCAGTTAAGCTCAGCTGCAAAATTGTTGAAAGATGACACATTTTCATAAGTGTACCCTGATCATAATAGCACACATTTTTGGAATGACAGGATATAGTCTCGAATCTTAGCGGCTCACAATTTTAATAATATTCCTTCATATTATGTAAACTTTTTTCTCTTGGCTTATGAATTGTGTCATGATATAATTAATTGAATAAACTATGCATTCTTTATATTCAAACTAACAAGTACACTAAAAATGTTGAAAAGGCTATTGTTGACGTGATGGAGGTCAAGGTCGCTAGTCTACTGGCTCCGTTTTCACCATCTTTGACCTGAGGCTTGATTGCTGAAAAAAAAAACAGAGGTGTAAATTAATCTCGGTGTGACAGATAAAGATCAGGCTCTAAATATTGTATACTGTTTCAGTGTTTCTACAGCAGACAAAATAATCACAGAAGACTCATTGCAGCTTTCATAGTTTACAAGAGGAACATTTTCAGCAGTTATCTCTCTTTGCCTATTCATTCTTACATAACGTTAGGAATCTACTCCACCACCCCAGCTCCAAATCAGATGACATAAAGAATCAAACATAGTATTAAAATAAGTCTTACTGCCTATTCAACATACATACCAAATTTGAACTTAGTAGGACAACCGTAGAAGAAAGTTAATAGATAAAAAACAGATATTTTGCAGAAGAATGGCAGACGGACAAACAGACAGATATATCCTTGCGAGGCCCTAACAAAAGCTCAATGATCCAACACGCTAAATGAGAAGATAAAGTCAGAACTTTGACATTTCATTAAATTTCCTTACGTTTCATTGAAAATCCCATTTTTGCCCAAAGGAATAATATCTGTGTCAATTTTGACTAAGCAGTATCAATTTTATAGTCGATCAAAAGCAATTTAATTATCTTGAAATTCTAATAATGATTCCAAAACTACCGATACATTTACAAAACTACCTGCATACATGTAGTATCATCATCTTTTACGACATTTGAGACTAAAAAGCTGGTGGTATAAGTAAACATATTTATAAGCTTATCAAAGTAAAAGTGACAGTGACCATCCTATAGCTAGACGTTCGACTGATTCTAACACGACTGGACGTGCAATATTCTGAGGAATGAGTTGATTTTGTCGCAATAAATACACATTTTACAACTGACTTCTTATGTGTTAGACAGTCAATTTTCTGAGAAATGATGGATTTTTTGATAATAAGTTTTTGAGAAAGGCGCCGATTTTGTGCCGGAGAGTCAATTTTCTGAGAGACGACTATGTTCGTGTTCGATAGTCGGTTTTCTGAGGAAAGAGTTGCGTATGTGTTCGATAGTCAGTTTTTTGAGGAAGTAGTAGAGTTTGTGTTCAATACTCGGTTTTCTGAGGAAAATGTTGAGTATGCATTAGGTAGTCAGGGTTACCTTTGAGTTAAATAGTCAGGTGTGGAGTTTGTGTTCGATAGTCAGTTTTCAAACGAAGGTAATAAGAATGTGTTAGATATTCAGTTTTCTGTGGAAGGAGTTGAGTTTGTGTTTGATAGTCAGTTTTCTGTGGAAGGAGTTGAGTTTGTGTTTGATAGTCAGTTTTCTGAAGAAGGATTTCAGTTTGTGTTCGATAGTCAGTTTTCTGAGGAAGGAACTGAGACTGTGTTAGAGAGTCAGTTTTCTGTGGAAGAAGTTTGTGCTTGATAGTCAGATTTCTGAAGAAGGATTTCAGTTTGTGTTCGATTGTCAGTTCTCACAATGTTCTGAAGAAAGATATGAGTCTGTGTCAATAGTCAGTTTTATGAGGAAGGAATCGAGTAATTGTTAGAGAATTTTTTTTTCAATGACTTGAGTTTGTGCTCGATTGTAAGTTTTCTAAGGATGGAGTTGAACATGTGTTCGTTCGTCAGTTTTCTGAGGACAGGTTTGAATTTGTGTTCGATAGTCAGTTTTCTGAGGAAATTGAGTATGTGTTAGAGAGTCAGTTTTCTGATGAAAGACTTGTGTATGTGTAAGAGAGAGTCAGTTTTCTGATGAAGGACTTGTTTATGTATTAGAGAGTCAGTTTTCTGAGGAAGGACTTGTATATGTGTTAGAGAGTCAGTTTTCTGAAGAAGGACTTGAGCTTGTGTTCAATAGTCGTTTTCTGAGGAATGAGATGAGCATGTGATCAATAGTCAGTTTTCTGAGAAAGGAGTTGAGTATGTGTTAGAGAGGCAGTTTCCTGATTAAAGAGTTGAGTATTTTAGAGAGTCGGTTTTCTGGGGAAGGAGTTGAGTTTGTGTATGATAGTCAGTTTTCTGAGGAAGGATTTCAGTTTGTATTCAAAAGTTGGTTTTCTGAGGAAGGAATTGAGCATGGTTCAATAGACAGTTGTCTGTGGAAGGAGCTTCATGAGTTTGTGTTCGATATAGCCAGTTTTCTGATGAAGGATTCAGTTTGTGTTTGATAGTCAATTTTCTGAGGAAGGAGTTGATTTTGAGGGAGATATTTAGAACATATGCGGACATTTGGCACCGATCGTTTTAAATATTACGACACGTTACCAGGCCTGGAAAACATACAAGTCCCGAAATTATGTAATATTAGACCAAGAAAACTGAAAGATCCGCAGTCGTCATTAGCTGCGATAATAAAAACTTAATTATTGTCTTACTTGGCATATCTATATGTCACTATCGGCATACGTACAATGCATATAACGTCGTTTAAAATACTCACAGTATCTGACTCCCTTCTCCGTCGTTGGTTTGGGTGTTACTGGTGATGTTTCCGGTTCAGGACTTGGAGTTGTAGGGGCATCTGTTGCCTTTGTTGTGGGCTCAATATATTGAATGCATTCATCTTCGTAAAAAGGACAAACATCCTCGAAATAATCAGGCACTGGCTGACCTGACCAAACAAAAAAAAAATAAAAGAATAGGAATTGGAAAATAGAGGTGTTTAATCTAAAATATATAATGAGATATAAATGCCTTCTACTGTGATTAAGTGGAATATTGGAATATAGTAGCTGAATATGCCTCTGGTTGAATTTTATAGATTATTCAAAATGGCGGGAAAATTTGAAGGCATACTGGGTAATCAGACGACATCCACAAATCACTTTGTATCTTAGGCAAATCATTAATCATTTATGCATCACTATTAAATAGTCTATGCTTCTAAGTGAAATTTAGATACTTTAAAAAATATATGGAGCTATTTATTTCTCTAATTAGATTGATTTGGGGAGGGGGAGGGGTGTTGTAATACGCTGTAATTGTCCCTTTCAACTACTGATTGTAAATTGTTACGAAACAATTAATAATATGCTACATGTACACCGTAGTGATTGTACAAGTATCATAACTCCTGTTTTATTTAACATTAAGCAGTCTGTATTATGATATAATAATAATGAAATAATTAACTATTTTTGGTTTTCATATCTTAAATTACAAACTGAATAAATTTGTACATTTACCTTTTGCTAATTTAGGAGACTTTTCACCACAGATGGTAAGTTCGTCTAAATAATTAATCGGATCATTCAAATACTTATTGACGAGCTCGCCATTTTCCTTTCTCTCTAAATATACAATAGTATCTGGTTCCTTTGGAATACTAGTATTGTGACACATTCCTGATGAGTCCTCGAATACACCTAAAATGTAAAAAAAAAAAAATAATAATAAATAAAAGTTAACAAAGTTAGTGAAACTTCATTTATATGCAGAATTACGTATCTTAAATTCTATATCGTTGTTTCTTTGTAGTAAAAATTGCGTAATTGTAAAGATCAAAGAACCTTTAGAAAAAAATTTGCTTAATATAAGTAAAAACAAGCAGTATAGAAATTTTGGTTTTGCATGCTCTAATATATATCTCGGCTAGCTGACCCAAATGGTGCAATATTGCAGTTGAAAGCAGAATAAGCAACTATTTTAAAATTTTGCAAAATTTAAAATGTTCAGAAATCTTTCAGTTTTATTTACTTGGCAGTGAGAGCTATTTTGGAACTTAATGAGAAAATAACACATCAGTATCATGCAGTTTGAATTACCCTTTGCTTTAGAGGATAAGGGAGCAATGAGCCTTAACAGTCACCTGAGTATCAAGAGTTTTTCAGGCTGTGACCACTTTACTCCCGCCTGGTATGGAACTCTTGATCTCATGTGACAAAGAGTTTAGTTTGGTTAGGACTCTACAGTATAATTATTATCAAATTCATACAGCTTGTCTCTTAGAAGCTCATGAGTAAAGAAGATATGGTTCACAATACAATAAATTTCAATATATGGCCAACTTTGACCGGTACCCTGGGGACATAAATTTACAATTTTTGTAGAGGGTTAAATGCTCATTATACTCATGCAAACAATTTACAATCTAGAACATATGGCCAACTTAGCCCCAACCTAGGTCTGAATCGTGGGGGCATGGAGGGGGAGGGGGGAACTTCTGGTAGAGGGCTAAGTGCAAACAGTTTTTTTCTTCTAGGTGTTCCCGAGTAAAGAAGTGCTGCGGAGAGGATTGGAGTGAGATAAAGGATTAAGTACTCAATGTAACCATATAATCATTTTGCCCATTATTTATCCTTTAAAAACGAGAAGTTTTCAAATATGTAATGCATTTTCAATATATATACAATGTATGACCAACTATATTCCACCCTAAGCATGGATCCCATCGTTGGAAACCACAGCCAAAATGTACGATCCTCTCCCATTCTGGAGAGAGCTTTATGCGGCCTCCGGACCGTGACTTGAGACGATGCATGGATCCTGGGGCCATGAATTTCATAATCTTGGTAAACGGTTTAGTACTTATTTAAAATCATGCCAAGTATGTCCATGTTAGAATTTTGTCACGTGACTCCAGAGTTCTAGTTTCAGATGTGGCCGAAGTGGCAAAAGCCTGAAAATCATGATGCTCACCTGGGTGACCGCCAAGGCCCGTGGGCCTCTTGTTTTTAATCATACATTTTTTCAGGTCTAACAATGTATTTTTCAATTATCAAATTAGGTTGAACGAAAATTATCTAGATCAATACATTAGTCACACTCATAAGCATAAGAGCATATACAGTATACACACATATATATATAAGCTTGCTGATATTTAAATTTTCTAATAAAAACTCAGTTAGGTTCAATGAAATGAATAAACAAGAATATTTTCATTTTTCATTGATACTTTTGTGCTCCATTTCTGCAAGGTGACCTAGGAGGAAAAGCTGATCTTTTCGTCGGTATATATCAGAATTTTATGTATGCACCCCGCCCAGTGTAAACCTGAGATGTATGTTTTCATTATCTCCGCTGCAGCCATTGTTTTGGCTTGGTTATTGTCATCGGAGATAATTTGGAACTTCTGTTATACATCAGCCGAGGATCAGCTCATTGTCCGCGAGAAGTAATGTTAATTAGGGAACGTGTATTGTCTATGTTTCATCTTTTCAAATCGACTTCACCGCCCAGCATGAGGGAAAAAAGAAGCCTTTACGATTTTTAACTGGAAACTGAACATATTTGAGCATGTGAGACTGTTCAGTATTAAGTACATATATTATGATATTCTTTATTACTGAAATGATATTTATATCGAGACTAAACATATAACTAGAAGCGATACCTTTCTGCAATAATAAATTGCACTTGTAGCTTAAAAGCATCACATCGCATCTTTATTAATAGCACATGTTCGGGGTTCAGAGACATTGTAATAAATCCGGAAATATTCAAGGTGACATATATGACTGTACCCCTCTGAAGCGAATACAAAGCGTTCAAACTACAAGGATACGAAGACTTTTCGAACATAACTGATGGAAATGAGGCATACAACCACACACCAAAAAAAAAAAATCATATGGACGACAGATGTGTAATTTATTTTATCTTACATGAGAGTTTATTGAGACATATTTTCCCAATAAATCAATGGCAAAATCTCTAATTGGTGAAAGAGCCTTAATTGATAGTGGCAGAAATGGCGCGGGATAAATACCAACCTTATTGATGAGATATTACATTTATGGGGTTACGAGAATTAAAAAATAATTAAAATTGATATTCTCTGTGAGTTTTGTTTATCGTGTCAACTTCTTAAATTCAACAGAAACTTCAAATTCTACTTTCCAAACAACAGAGTAAATACCTTTCCTATTTCAGAATAGTATCAAAACAATGTGTGAGTGCCTTATGAAGGTTTTCGTCGTTTTATAATTTTACTTAATCAAATAATAAATTAAGTTATTTGTCGTCCCTGCTTAAGAGAATTTTAATTAAAATTTCACAATATTTCGAAATAAAAACCTGGATTGGCAGTTTTAGATAAATCAGAATAGCTGTTTCGGTAAAAATAATGTACAGCTGAACCATAAAAAATGTTTGAACGACTTTGATTACTTCATTTTGTCAAAACAGTTCAAATCATACAGTCAAAAAAGCGTTTCGGTTATGGTGGAACATTTCAGAAGTACGCTGCGATTCTTCTGTAAATTACACACACCAATAAAACAATGAGAAGAATTTTTCCTGTCATAAGCATGTCTTTCTGAAGAGCACAAGGGGGTTATGTAGGAATTTATGGATTGTCTAAGGAAAAGCTTACTTCTTGGTTTTTTAGATTTATCATGGAATCTTGCACATTATCTATGCAATAAGCAGTCTAAGCCTGCGACATGCCAACATTTTACTAACGGAATGGCGTAAGAAGAGTGTCTTTAGTCTTCCTATGTTACTTTGATGTATTGCATAATTATACATGTATATATTTTTAATTATTCGTCAGGGTAGAACTAGTAGATACCTCCTAGAACACTCCATCAAAGGGTTTGCACAGTACAGCACTCGATAGCAGATGATAAAAGAAAATAAGGAAATTGACGGTATCGTCTAGCATGAGACAGGCATTCCTTGTATCTAATGGAACATACATGTATGTAATTAATTAAAAAAAAGTTTGGCTAGAAGCAACAAATAGGGTGATCACATAAATTTATTTCCTGTCGTTGTCTTTTAAATATAGTATATAAGTATGCACTAAATATCTTGATAAAATAAATATATCCAGGCACGCGGGGTCGTCTTTATATTTCGATAGTTTGCACGGGTCTGCAAATTTCGCTAACAGTTCAGAAAATCGAAAATGTCTAAAACCGTCCTCGTCATTTGGCAAATTAAACACACTGGTACAGGCTTTCCAAGGTTTCATGTGTGTAACTAATCCTATACTATACATTCCCACGGGATCGGGCGAGAATATCGGGGATGGAGTAGTTAATTTACTAAATTAGTCTGTCATTTCAGCATTATTGCTGCAAAAGTATCTCTGAATCGTCCCCATGTGTAATATTCGTAATGTAGAATTTCCGTCCCATCCAATGGACATTGTTGTAGCAATGTATCCTATTAAATGAAACCTTGTGGGGGGAAACGTTCCGTTTTCATGAAACACAAAACGACATGGGTGTGAGCTTAAAGTATTAGGGGGGATAAGCCCCCTTTATTTTCTTTGTCGAAATACAAGTGAAATGTAGTTTATGCATGGTATAAAATGAGTTTTATTAGACGTTGAAATCATGCGGTTTAGTCTAATGGGTACTAAAGCTTTTCAACAATTTCTAAAGATGTATTTACAATAAATGGTTTTTTTTTTTAATTCCACAGTGATATTTAGCCGCAAGATGAAAAATGTACTCCAAAAGTACGAAGATTAATTCACAAGTATTACTTTATTAAGAATTATCAAGAGAAAAGATAATTGACTGTGAGCTTCTAAATCAACGTGGGTAAATTCAAGCGATATATTGAATAATGGGCGCTTTTGTCTTTTCGACCGTTCGACGGTTAAATCGACAAGGAAAAAAAAAAATTTAACAACATGGAAAGATTTACCATACAATATGAACACTCAATCATGATGAATGTGACGAGATGAATAAAGATTCAGCACTTGATACCGCAGTTAAGCGCATTGATCGGTCAATACTTGCGTGTTTCCTAACAAAGATGAAAAGAAAAATATGCAAAATTTGGCTGCACGTCACATGAAGATGAAATGAATGTGGTATGTTGCACAAATTTCCAAGTGACGAAAGATTGATCTATTTTTTTTTAATTATAAAAGATGAATTCATTTTTCTTTTTTATCTTTTGACCTATTTCAGTCCTACAACACATTTTTCCCTTCACGAGACACTGTAACAAAATTAAAGCGACTCATGAATTCGTCCTTGGAATTTGACTGGCCCTCCCACACTTTATAAACTACTTCCAAGTCCATTAAATCCTACTTAATATTACCATTGTTGATGACTTATGCAATCTACAAGAAATTTACTAGTAGAAGCTGATGCAATTAATGAGATCGTGAATCTGCGAGACCCAGATGCTGAGTTATTTGAAAACGGCGGGATTCAATGAAATTCTCGCCAATTTTACCAGCCGACAGGATGGGCACAAATCATGAAATGAGTTTTTGATCTTCTTCCAGTGTGTCTCTTGTTATCTTTAGGGTTAAATAGCCAATCAGGTGTGAATCAGCTGGTCGTCTTTGAAGAGTTAGAATTCAACAGTTAAGTAATGGAAGATGCGCAATAATTAATTTTTCCCTTGGTATATACTTTTCATTTTGCTGGGACGCCCATTGAGTCATTGGCTAAATAAACAATCTTGATTTTATAACATATACATCTCATTGCATTCAAGTTTATGTCCCTTTTTGCTGCTTCATTAAATAAATGTTCATCGCTATTTAAAATGGACCATTTTCCCTACCAAGCACTGTTTCAGCGATGGACATGTAAAGATCAGACTGTCCCCTTGGTGTTTTCGGAGATTCAATCCAATTTTGTCCCAACAGGACAGATTGGACGGTGATGACGGAAGGGAAAATGAAAGGCTTTATTACTCTCCGGAAAATTGATATCAGGAGAGAAGCCATCTATCCTCTGAATTATTGGAATCCATTATCGTAAATCAAGGAACAGTTGCGACCAGATTGGTTCTCCTAAAGAAGTGATTCCGGACATTTCCGGGGGACAATTGCACTTTTGTGGGTCAATCTGGTGGACGGGTTCAAGTCAAAACTCCTCCTCTTAAATAAATTCATGTAAAATTCGTCCGAGAATTATTGGAAAATTAACGAATGAACAAAAAGAATATAAGAAATTGAATAAGTGGCAAAATGAATCTCAGGATAGATTTATTCATGCATAGCGTTATAATAACTCCCTGCTTCATTATCTGGACACATCATTTGGTAGTAGAAAACTTTTTACAAGATAAAGTTTTAATGTGAGCATATTATTCATTAAGGATTACAAAAAAGTAATTGTGAAGAAATACCTTGCAGCAAGCTTAAATGTTACATCATTACATAATTTTGCCCTAAATGCACACGTGGTAATAACTTTTTTTGGTCTTCAAAAATAAGATAATTTACGGTATAGAGTCACTACTGCAGATGAAACTTCCTTTCAAAACGAATTTTTCTCAAAAGATGTGCACTATTATTTTTACATGGGTGAGCAGCTATATCTCTATGTTTTTCTGACAGGGACGAGAGGCTATAATCATTATTTCTGCATGTATGCAAGCAATTACTGAACGCAGCACTGACATCTACAAGTATTGCCCTGAGTAAGAACAGAACAATGCGCAGTCATTTGTAGACATGCAAAAATCAACAAGCATGGCTCTCTATTGCTTTTCCATGCTTCTTCTAGGTTCCTGAAACTCATCTCGCCAATAAAGATTCTCTGAATGACATTTTCATCGAAGATCGCGGATGCACGTTGCATATGCAAATCTAAAACAGAATGGGGCATTTTTCAGAGTCGCGAGAGAATTGTGCTCGTTGAGCAATTCTTTCTCATCCAATTTTGCAGAGTATTTACCGATGTAATTAGATTATGTATTGGTTATTTTCCTAGTAGCATGGAGAGAGTAAAACTGATGCCGGTAGCACTATTTAGTGGGTTATTTTTCGTGATATATTGGATAGGTTCGAGAAAGTTTTCCTAATATTTCACAGTAATGTCAAGGGCTATCTTCTCCTTTTCATTTCAATCTCTTTAAATGTCAAATAGGGATAGGGTTAGCTTGGGTTTACGAAAGACCTAGGTATTAAAAATCTACCATTTAAATGAATTTAGTTACAAGAAGTAGTTAATAAGTCTTCATACTATTATCCAGCCGGAACATAAGTACACCAGACTAGGAAAGCAGACGACATACTACACCTTTGACTTTATTTCACCTTTTCAAAAGAAATGAAAACACTTCAACTTTGATTGAAAAGGAGATGTTTTTTATCAACTTTCAGAACAGTGGGCCTTTTATTATTCGTAGTTTACACGTCAAGACATCATGTCTGTTGTGGCGCAAAAACACAACTTTCTTTTAATTTGATTAAGGAGATACCAGTAGGACCAGGGCTAAATGGTGGAACATGGGTACTTCATTGGTAGCCAAGAGTCTCAGTTTACTCATAAGAACAAAAACATATTCCATTGTGGATCACCAAAATATAAATCAGCAAACACCATGCGAGTAAAAAAAACTTACACTGCAAATATGCAATACGATGGAAATAGAAATGTGCAGATACTGCGAACATGCAATATGATGTGCAGATAAGATCTTTTGAAGAATGTGTCCATAGTGGTCGTATTGTGTCCATAGTGGTCGTATTGTGTCCTTAAGACTCTGGTTGTAACCAATGGTTTTAGAAACAATAATCTTATCTTGAACAAACACAAGACAAATTTGTTTTATCAATCGTAGACCTCTCATCGTCGGAGATGAAGGACCATCTTATCACCCGCCTGTTATCCACAGTTTATCCCAGCTGTTCGTTTTATAACCATCCAATCATGGTTTACAAATATTGGTCTATTTATGTATATGTTTATTCCAGTTTCGAAGTACATTTATCTCAGGCCTTTACATCATGAATGAAATAACTTAGTTTTTATAACAAGACAGCACGCAAACATGGGGCACCTAAGGTGTATTGGCATATAATATTTTTATTAAAATTTTGTTAAACATCTGTTTTTTACTCTTCGTGCTTTTCACAAACAAATGACCGCAAAACGTGCTATGAAGAAGCTGCTTGGGGTTAGCAAAGTACATTTTTTTTTTTTAGAAATGATCGGTAAGACGAACTCAGATGGGGAGGTAATGACCCATCCTCGTGACCTATAAAACGGTTCATTATATTCCCCAAGCCTGAAAATAGATACAAACGCGAGAGGGTGGCGTCATATGGATACGCAATTAAATACAAGTGATACACTGTAAAAAAGGGTTGAAAAGTTTGAAAAATGTGTATAATTATCATAATTTTTTATGATACAGGGTCGACATCAGTGTCAAATGTGGCATACTTAATAGCTAAAAAATTCAATTACACAGTCCCAGGCATTCTATACTGAACGGTGTCATATTTTCACAAAATAAGACAAAACACTGCGGTTTTTGTTTTTAGATTTATAGTTTTGAAAAATAATGGCTTGTGTACTTGGTTGTTCATTTACTAGGGGTAATAGCTAGTATTAAATGAACATGGTGGCAGAGAGGTAGTTTACAAGTAACCTGAAAGGTTAATCAAAGATCATGAATAATAGACAACCCTATGTTGCTGGATCAAATGAAAGTGTATTATCTGCGAAAATAGGTAGCGTTAAAACCAGAAACAAACATTCATTATCAATAATTTAACAGAATGTGAGCGTTAGGTTGATTACAAATATTCGATACAAAAAGTAAATAAAACACATTCTCACTACACTAATAAGTTGTTATTTTGTGCATTATTATGTATGTTTTTCATTAAGTGAGTGAATCAGTGAAATTTCTAACATTCTAAGAAGTTTATCATTTTTTATGTAGGTGTGTTTTTCATCATCTACGCCTTCTGTCCAATTTTTGTGGTTGAGAGATGTGTTTCTTCCCTCAGATGAATCTCTCTGATAATTCTGTGAGGTCCATTTAATGCAGGGTATCCGACATCGATAAGTGTTTGACACTTTCATGGCTTGGTTAACAAAATGTGAAGACATGCACAGCAAACTTTACTTCATCATCTGCAAACTCTCTCTCTCTCTCTCTCTCTCATCATCATCATCATAGTCCAATCCATTTACCATTTAGATAACAAAGCGGAAGGATACAGAATATTTATAAAGAACACACACACGAGTAACTCAAATTGCATTTGCAATATCACCCAGCTTGTTGTACTACGCGTTTTCGTACAAAGGTTATATTTTAGTCGCATGACACCTGACAGAATGGAATGTTATATAAAATGAGGTTTTAAAACAATACCTTTTTAAAAATGTAACCATGTATTCACAACTTTATGTATCATATGAATATTAAAATTTGTTTTTGGTGATAGCCTTGGAGTGCAGTGAGGAAGAATTAGGTTACGGCAAATAACTTATGAATAATTCAAGAGGTTTGTTTTACTCTGCCTATGAATATTTTAAACTCCTACGAATTACATATTTCACTTATAATCCCTCCGCTTTAAGATTGAAGATGAAGGCTCAAGCAGTAACGCAGAGAGCAGATATCATTCCATCTGTTATTAGTAATACAGGACGCCGAAGTTTGTTAATTAGTTAATGAGGCTTATGGGTGTTGGGTGATATATTTAGAGTTCTTGTGTCCTTGACCTTAGGTAAAATTCGGTAGAAGGAGTTCCAAGTGTCCTAAGGCGTGCTGTCTGAGCTTCTAGAACAAAGAGGATATGTCAATATATTGTTTCTTGACTAACATATTTTCTTCCTTCTCGTGGCGGCCATGGACTGATGACAAGGGATGGTAAAGAAACACGCAAATCAGTGCATTTATTGGCTTCAGGTGCAGCTCCCGACAATGATTTAGATGATGAACAGATGAAAGAATCGATGAATGATGCACACACCCTGGAAAACTGACTTTGAACCAAGAAATGACCGATTATCTTTGGCGAGCGACACTGTTAATGAAATAGCATTGAGATGAACCTCGATTTACCCGTTCGTCTAAACGATAACAATTATGCATTTATGCATCTGTCATAAAGAAAGAAAATGAAGAAGAAAGGTGAATAGCATGTTCCAACATAACGCCATCAGCGCTCCACGTAAACGCCATGCTAAAATACAATCATTAAAAGTTAATTGACAAAATGCCCCTAGGGCCTGTGAGGCCTGACTAAGATCGACAATCATTCACTGCTATTGTTCGCTAATCATTTAAGCAGGTGACAATGATATTCCGCATATTAAACAATGTAACCAAGCCTGATTAATTGTTTTGTCTGATTCATGAACACTTATTTCACCTGACTTTGCAGATGATTCATATACGATCACAATCGTCAAATATTGATTAGAAATCTAAGTTCAAAGAAACAATCTTTTGCTACTTTAGCTTCATTCACTAATGTACTTTGGATGATTGGGTGCCGGGTATGATTATTAATTATGGCGACTTTCTGGTAACACTTTCGTTCTTTGATTCCTGGGGGGCCTGTTCCTCCAAATTGACACGCGACCTAGTAAAACGCCATAATTTATGCAGATTTTGGAGATGAGAAACATTTGTTTGATCTTTTCTGAATCCTCTAGCAATTTCCTGTTCTAAAGGTACAGCCAAGAAAGGGGGAATAATAATTTTCACCGATTTCAGAAAAAATAAGCCATTTAAGGGATTTACAAAGGGTTATATCCATATGCGAAGTTACACTGTGTATGAATTGCTAAAGAGTATTTATGCTGTTTCACACAGTTTGTAACCGAATTCAGACACAGAAATAAATGACTAAATTGCTGTCTAGGATTGAGGTGCAGTTTTACAATGTTCATGCATTTAGAATGCCTTATCACAGTCATATCTCGTCATCTGACATAGACAATAATTCTACTTCTGACAAAAATAACACAAAAACTGCCTAGTTGTACTTTTTCTCAATGTCACGTCTCTAGCCTTGTATACACGACGATAGAGAGAGAGAGTTGATGATAATGATAATTTTGAAATTCAATTCAGAACAATTCTTAAACTTTTTAAAAATTGAATTTATACGAAGTGAGTAAAACATGTTTTTTTCCCACAATAATAAGGGATTGAAAGATTTATGAAAATATTCTGAGATGTTATCGGATTTTATGCGGGGCGTAAGCTAAGCACTAAAGATTTAAATAACTTAAATACCAACAGTATTCTCAATTGTCATGGTAACAAACTACTGTAATATATCTATGTAATTCATGCTACATTGAAACCATGAAATTACTCCCAGCACTGAACAATGTAGATAATACACTACTGGGCTCCATTCAGTCCACAAAGTAGGTCAGAGAAATGATATCCCCATTTTGATGAGGAATTCAGTATCGTCAAATGTCACGCATCAATTTTCTACTGAGTGTCGAATTGTCAGAGCGTGTACATTTTCTATTTAATTGAGGATTCGGTAGATTATTAAAGGCAAATAACAATGGGCGTGGTTAGAGCGAGTTTTCAACAGGAGTCCACTTTGAACTATGCAAGGAATCTAGGTCAAAAGTCATGGCAAAGCGCACCTTCTGTTTCGACGTTTGCAAACAGCGCCAATTTCTCTTCTTCAAAGTCGTCTCTTTTGCTCCTATATCGCTAAACATATATCAAACACTATCAACAGTTCAATGTTTCTAACAAATTAGCCCCTGAAGAGTTAATGTTGGGTCGCATCAGAAGAAAATGTGAGAATGCTAGTTATAAATTGCTGATGCGCCACAGGTGGTAGCACGGTGGTTCTATAAGGAGTGATCTCATCAAAGAACAAACCGCGAAAAACGACAGTAAGATTAAATGGGAGCGACAAACCGATACAGACCCAGTATTGACAAGGGACCTTATTTGGAATAGAGTTCATCTTTTTTTTGTTCCAGAATGTTATGTACGAACAGCTTTACTGTCCCTTGTATCCCTTTGTTTTGTTTTGAACCTGTTTTATTGTATAATAGATACAAAGGGGTTGGATATAAGTTCTTGCAACTTTAGAAATCCTCTCCCTTTATTCCAAGTTCTGAACAAGTAATTGAAACGCAAGTTCGCTTTTTTATACAGAAATTTCATTTCTTGCCATATACGCATGTAATTTGTTTGTATTGAAGAATTTTTCCCTAATAAAACCTCCAAGGAGTTCTTTCATAATTAATTATGAGCTCCTGTTATTGGCAATTTTATTTCTTCAGGTGACACCTATAAATTAACAATTTTCTGGTGGTCAGTATGTACGGTCTCTAACCACAGGGCATAGCGAGGCCCAGAGAAGCGTGTCAAAGACCACATGAACTAAAACCAGCTATATAATTTATTACCCGAATCCCATAGGGTGTATTGTAACTTGTCACCAAATCTGTAAAATTTACGATTGATTTACATCTGTCTATCATTGCTTGATTTCTGATACGACACATGAAAAAAAAGTTAGACACCAAAAACTAAGGAAAATCTCGGCACCTGTAAAGGCCAAAAAAAAATTAAATTCCATGCATATTTACGCATGACATGTCTCGTAAATTACTACAAAACGTAGACGGGACGAAACAGGTCATTAATGAATGAACTCCAAAAAAATGTGACAGGTATTCTACAGGATAAACCCAAAGAATGGTTAAAACGTAGGGTTCGTTATCTTCTATTGACAAGACCAGGATAAAGCTTAATCACAAATCTACAAATCTTATCAGCCTGATTTAGCCAACTATTAAACTGTCTTGTCAAAAGCTTTATTAAGTATTATTAAGTATTTTTATAAACGGTAGTGGGAGACCTATCGAAGCGTAAAGTTCAAGTTGAAAAAAAAAATATGTATGTACATCCACAAGGTACCTTTTAAGTCTAAAATGGTGGAAAAAGAGAGATTGTGCACTTAAATCAATGCCTTGTCATTTTATTCTTTAAAAAAAAAATGCAAGAACATAAACCTTTTTAACTTGTAACTTTTACATTTTTTTTTAACTTTTATTTATCTATGTCATAGTATATGCAACTTACCAAATCCATAAATTGTCACATCTTTTGTCATGTCACCACCCTTGTAGATGCACTCAGCTTCGAATTGAAGAGTTTGTGCTCCCTGAATTCCGGGAAAATATTTACTGTCTCCATCATTAACTTTGATTATTTTGCCAGATAAAACAACATCCGATTTTACCACTTTATATGCAACATCTCGTTTCACGTACTTACACAAAGCGTCAGATAAATAAATAAAATCCAATATACACAGTATACAAAACATATATCCGTATATTCCAGCCATAATGACACGTGGAATTAATTAATTTTATAAAAAGTTAGAAAAAGCACAAACAGCTCTGCAAGTTAGAAGTCGTCTGCTGTCTACCGTTGATCGCGTGCTGTCCCAGCGAAAATCCGAAGACAACACTAGTGCGCCAGCCCCTCTCTCTCTCTCTCTCTTCTGCTGCGCTCTGTTTGTTGGTTGGTTTCACTGAATTGTATGTGTCGTACCCACACACAATAGACAGACACGTGTATGCAGATACGTACGTGCAGTGGAAATGAACACACAACAACTTGTCACAAACAGCAAGCATTAAAAAATCGCCTAAATTAAAACCCACTCTAAAGTTCATCTATATATGTCACCGATAAGAACAACAACAATATGTTCCCTGCGACAACAACAGTAATTATTGCCTCAGCACCTTCTCCGTACGGGAACCACGCCCCCTAAACTCGTTATTTGTACTAATTAGATCACCAAAGGCCAGATGTCCAACTGTGCACTGGAAACCAATTTAAAGAGTCCACGATTCAAAATAATTGTCGGTCCCCCTTTTATTTGTCGCACTATTAAGTGATAGTATAAATCTACTTTCAGCGTATTATCTTCAGTAGAAAGGCAGTGAGGTATGCCTGATAATTCAAAGATATGACGTAATGATTCCCTCCGACCTAAACAGGTGTATATATAACACACACAAACAAAAAATTGAAATTGGAATAACGAGTGGCTTTTTTGTTTCGCGGATGGAGGAAAAAATCCCTTTTATGTGCGACAGATGTCTCCGGAGTGTGGCGTCGTCTGTCCCTGAGCAGTTTTTTTTCTTCATTCAACTGAATATTCAGATGTATTAATAAACTCTAACATCCAACCACAAGGAATATTGATCTGAATGAAGCACAGATTCATTCGATTATAAGTTGCCATTGATCGACCAGAATCTTCTCAACCGAATAAAAAAAAATCTTCAAATTTTTATCATTATTGATCTTGTTTGTATTTTTTTCTTATTTAATTTTGTTTTGTCCTGATTTGCACACTATATGTGCAGGTGATAGGAATCAAAACATGAAAGGTTACAAGCTGTGCAAGAGAAAGTACAAACTGCACAAGAGAAGGTTACAAACTGCACAAAAGAAAACATCTGCAACATATTTTGGAAATTATTTGTTATAATTTGATTTGTTCACTACAAAGTATCACTCAAAATATTGAATTTAATTCAAAGTCGAAGAGTCACACGGTCTACATGTACCAAAAATCATATAATTTTTTTCCAAATGTGGACCTCTAATTAAAACTTTTGAAAATCCTCCAATATTTCTTGGTCAAAGAAAATGCGTATATCTTTAAGGACCTTTTTTTGCACAGGGAAGTATTCAGCATATCTCCTTGCAGTGTTATGATAAGTAAGGGGATTCACTTATCTATTTTATCGAAATTGCCACTAGTTTCAACATAGTCAGGGAAGTAGTGAGTAAATACAAAGGGACTAAAATTGAGAATTCACTCTTAACGAGAGCCGTACAGAATGACACAGTGTAGGAATAATAAAGGGCTGTCTTGTTGTAGTCACTTTGCATATAGATTACATGTAGAAACATCCTAATACATGTAACATGGTAAATAATATTGTAGAACTTGCCACAAAATCTCAGAAAAACCGATTTAGTACATAAAACGCTTTCAAGAAAAAAAATAAAGTCAAGTAATTACTGATTTTAACTAATATGTATTTTGTGCGATTGAAAAACAAAACTTGGATTATCTACAAGTATACATTATGTACGCTGACATTGAGTAGTTCATGGCGCGGTAACGTGTTGGTATTACAAGGTTTCTATGATAGGAAACGCGTGGTCTTATTACCAGAAGGAGTGAAATGATTGATTTATTAGTGTTAACCTGTTAGTGGATTACGACATTTCTATTCCCCATATAGTACTATTGAAAATTGTTAATTGAATACGAGTGTCGTTTAACATGTCACCAAGCCATGGGCAATCGCCATCGTGCATGATCGGAAGTTAAGGGTAATCGACTGTTTCATTTTATATTACTTTTTTCACATTTTGAGGCACATTTATTGAATTTGACAATTTGCAATATTTTTAAAAATATAAAGTCAAAATTATGAAGTATGTTGAGCGTATCTGCATAAATAATAGTAAGAGACAAGAGGTCTCTCTCCCACAGTTTTGAATAATATTTAAAGTCATTCGCTCGTCAGGAAAATTCATTATAAATTTAACAGTGTCGAAATATTTGTCACAAACATTTTCATTCCTGTTTGTCATTTTCTTCCCAGTCATGTATCATTATTCGTAAATACGGCTTTATAATGAAGAGTAGCCTCGAGTGCTTATTCTCCAATCAGATTTGTTGACATAACTGTCACATGACCGTAAAAGACAGCGAGGACTTTTACAAACCGTGAATCCCTACTGTAAACACTACAAGTATCCGAATAAGTTACAGTAATAACATTTTATTACTCTAACAACTGATATTAAGGGGGCCCTTGTTACGACATAAGTATATCTGCATTAACGCACGGTGTCAATATCGATCAAGCAACTGGTAAACAGAAATACCAACCGGGTCAAACTAATTAACCAAATAGATACTACAAATACCACTTCTTGACTAACAGTATAGGAAAACATCCCGAGTGTCGTTTTACTACCTGCTTATGAGCAAATATGCTCATGTTCTATCTCAAAGAAGCGTTTATAACCTGCCGAGGGTAATGAAAAATCATTGGAAACTGAAGTCATCTGTATAGGTGGTTTGTCAGCGAAATAAATAGTTTACCTCACGCTAAGAGCAGGCTATGTGTAGTGTACATGTACAGGATGCTAGTGTCACAAGAGAGTTCGATGAGTTTTGTAGTTAACATTATATATACTAATAAAAACATGCTTTAAGTGAATCAATTCAATAAACGATATATCAGCAAGAACCCCGAACAACCAATAGTAGACTAGTATCAAAGTCAATGTCAACTTATTTTCAGAGTTAGGGATAAGAATGCCTAAATTGTTGCTTAAAAGAGAACTTACACCGTGTTGCTCTACTGTATTTTTCTTTTTGTATGCTTAAATCTACGTAATTATGCACCTGTGTACCAATTTCAATACGTCTTTACAATTTTTTGACCAACTGCTGTTCCGCTTTCAATACAACGATTTATATTAATTTTTAAACTGGACACAATATGACCGACAACTAGATTGATTGCATCCTCACAGCGTCAGGGGTCCTGAATCAACACGTTGCCGTTGGACGGCAACGTATTGACTCAGGACCCCTGACGTTGTGAGGATGGATTGATTGATTGTTTGTTGTTTTGGGTCCTTTGCGAGAATTCTCACTCATATGAGACGTCGCTATGTACCGGCGAAAGGCTTCTTTAGACCCCAGGGCCATCGAACACGGTACTATAGTATCTCCCGATCATGAAGAGAGCGCCCTACCACTAGACCAGACCGGTCACACAACTAAACACCAAGTATCTATAAAACAGCAAATATACATAAAATGTGTTGTTGTTGTCGTAATAAAAAACTAAAAAAGAATTTTGAGAGAAAACTTGCAAACAGTGAGTGCATTTTAAGTAGTACTATTTTCCAAATCGCTCTATTTTAATGAAATATTTTCGATTGATTGACGTTTTCTTTGGCTGCCGTGCTGCAAAGCCATTTCCTTTTTATTTCTTTTCCGTCACAGAAATAGAATCTGCCATATAGAAGTAATTGGAATTAATTTTCCCCCTTTTAACGCAAGAAATAGAAAGAGATCTTTGAAACTTCACGGAGCAATTATTTTGATAAAATCAATATCAATGGTCATATTATTCTATAAAGCCGTCAGAACACACCGAGTTTAGCCGCCATTGCAGGTTCTAATCTGATGACAATCTGGCCGTTTTGTTTGGGATCATATTTAATATGTGAAACAATTTACCACGTCGATAATTTGTGAACAACTGCTGCTACCAATATTCTCAATTCATCCAAAATGAAATTGAACAGATTAGAAATGAAGATTCCAATGTTTTCTTTGAAGCACGTATCTAATATTGAAGTTATAGCCAGTTATAGTTAAAGAGTGTATTTTGTCTTTAATGATTTGGAAAAATACGTATAATCAATGCTGAATAACATTTTACACAGATAATTGGGAACAGAAGGCACGTTCCTAACTGTCCAACAACAGTGAATCAGTGACACTGAAAGGAAAGAAAAAAATTATGTTAGACTTTGCTTCGCATTTAACCATTTCATGACTAGATAATACCAGAATGCTGTGTAGGATTAGAACGCGCAATGAGTTAGGGAACCTAAGATGATCCGGGCAGTAATACGACATATGGTCATTCAACAAACAATCATTTGAGTACAGCCCATGGGTCATTCATTCCTTATGACCTTTAGAACGAAACAAGAAGTTATCTCTTATGAAAACAAGGGCGCATATTTTGTTAAGGATTGATGTACCTTACTTGTAAAAGACAGAATACATTATATTAACAATGCGGAACAAGTATTCCCGGATTTTCAGACATGTTTCTGCTTCGCCAGAATTACAAATCACACCTGGCTTCAAAGTCTGCTATGGCGTTTTCTTCTGACTAAAAATTCCTTTTCCCAGCGGGAACACAAAGTTGACTCCCATATCATAGCCTTGTAACTTTTCAGATGCTACTATTTTGTCTAACCGGGCGTATTAATTTCGAGCAATATGTTGCTAAAAATAGAGACCATTATTCTTTTTCTTTTTTCTTTTTTTTTTTTTTTTTTTTTTTTTGCGTACGCTATATGTTGGACTAGTTAGGAATCTTAAGCAACATGGAATGTCCCGTTACGAATTGTACATATGCTTCAGAGTTTAATTATTCACCAGTTTTCTTTGCAGCAGAGATTTGGGAATTGTGACTCAGTTTTAGTCCGTGTTCTTCTATTACAAATGAATAAGTTGTAAATTATACGAGCGTATATTTAAATAGATATCTATTTATCAGCTGCCAATATATAGCTCGAAAGTTGTAGAAACAAACAACCTTGAAGATCATTAATGTCGTTCTATTTTTGTTTTTCTCTTAATCAGGATTTGTCAAATACAGCTACAAATGTATAAAACGTGGTTATCGTTGCTGTATCAGGGTCTTTAACCGGAATACGTGTTTATTTTATGGACACTTAATCATTATGTTCTGTTGCATTTTTAAAACAGACAAAGATGTATAAGACTCTCCAAATTTGCATTTTTATAGCCACAAAAAATAAAGTATGTCAAGCGTAACATTTATGTGTAATGGATGTTTTTTAAAGACTCATTTTACACACCATAAATAAAGAAAAGGGTTATAGCAAGGAGTATCACAAAAAGCAGTGCATTGTTGGGATACTCGATCACTGTATATTTTAATGTTGATACTGACATAGTAGCGCAAATTATGCAAATATAGCAAATAATTTAAAAGATCACAATGTGTAATAGAAGACTTCTAGACGATATTAAATATGTCATATTAAGTTTTCACCCGTATTTTAAAGAATTTACAACTAAATTATAGGGAAGTATGAGCAAACCTACAATGCATATACAACTGAGAATCAAGAATTTTTTATTGACCATACAAATGAATGTATTATCTGACCATACAATTTAAGTGAATGTATTATCCCCGGTGTGACAATATTGAAAAAGAATCATCTTTAAATTTATAATGCCCGAAATGATAAATAAAATATCATTGGATATCATGGTATTTCTGCTCGTCAGGGGCGAACACACCCTATATCAGGCTAAACTTTCCTAACTAAAAGATATAACGTGGACAAGATACTACGCGGACAATGTCTTAATTTGACTTACTAGTATGACCTTGCGACATCAAAATTGATAGGGGCATCAACATTTTAGAATGATGTCTGTCAAACAAACGGATGTCAAAATAATATATTGAGAGGACAGTTCGATCTACCGACAGACAGACTAAAAAGTCCTTTGAGTTATGACGTTCAAACCCTTCGACTTGAAATAAATAGGGATCATGTACTCCTTAGGGATACCAGTGTAAGAAATTCAAAGGTTCACAAGATATATTGAGTAGACGATATTTTCTTGTGTCAAGAGTACCTTGACCTTTGTTTTTGTGACTTCGATATCAATAGGGTCATCTGCTTAGAGGATTCCAGTGTATCAAGTTAACTGTCTGTCAAGCAAAGGGTTCTCAAGATACTAAGTACTGAGCGGATATCATCTCCCTTTGTCCAGAGTAGTTTGACCTCAGGCATATAGAATCTGGGGTGAGGGTTGGGTGTGGAGGAGGGGGAGGGAAAGGGTTGCAGGAGACCTGCTCCCATCCCCCTCAATTTTTTTTATGAATGTAAGTTTTTACTTATCTACTATATAATGTTCATTGAAGGGCTGGTGCCCCTCGGTTAACCTCGGTGGACCTTAAGACCTTAACCCAACCCCCCCTTCTAATTTTTTTTTTTTTTAAAAATGGAGTTGGAAGAATTCTCCTCTTTGGAGGGGGGGGGGGTTAGTCAAGGATTTTTTTTTCAGGTAAGTTGTCTTTTTTTTTTCATTATAATACCTCCTTTTTAAAGATCTATCCTATATTTGTGCCTGACATTTATTTTTTCTACATCGCACCTAAAATAGGTTTTAGAACACAACTGGTTATGTTTACTTTAACCCAGTATCACTTATTGCATTTGGCTAGGACTTCAGCAAATGTAAAAAGTAAGATGCCATGGATTACCTAATGAGTTTGTATCATATAATCTTTATGAATCATATAATAAAACATGCAGTCAATGCGATGATTTAGCTACCTTCGAAGAACAATATTCACCTCGCCCTTCGGGCTCGGTGAATATGTACTCCGCAGGCGGCTATATCGTCGTATTGACCTCAAAAACAGTAATAATTGTATAATATTGATAGATTATTATTATTCGCTTCACTCGAGAATAAAAGTTGGTAAACAATTTGCATTATACGCTGTTTAAGATAGTTCTTAAAAAATCGTTAGAACTCAACAATGTACAAGTATATCTAATTAAAGAAGCACGAATATCACAGTTATGAACACGTATAAGTTATTTGCTTAATGTTACTATTATAATCACTTTTTAGAATGACATAACTATAAAAAATGCTTCTAACATAAATCCGTTTTAAAAGGCTTAAAATGGAAGATATTCGTTTAAAGAAACAGACAATAAACACCACGGTGAACGAAGACAATCACTGATGGCGCCTGACAGCATCTCGGTTATGGAGATTAATCATCGAGAGAAAACAACGAGAGACATTCACCTAGAATGGACAAAGGTCCAGCATTAAAAATACATGAGAAAAATACACGGTTCCATTGTTTGTCGTTTCTCCTCTTAATACGCGATAAAATATAACACCAATGCGGATGGCTTTTCTCCTCAAACGATCTACTGTATGAACTGGGTTGCTTAAGTTCTCCTACAAAGAATGTGTGTGGTCAGTATATTGTATTTCAACAGGTTAAATTATATATTCTGTCGGGGTTTTTTTTCTGTGGAAAAAAAGAAGAAGAAAAAACAACAACGGGAAAGTTCGATCGAAAATATTCATGAGTGATTAAATTTCAGATCTGCATGCTTGAAAAAAAAAAAAAAAGAACTATCCGCAAGAGTCCTCGTGTCATGTTGCCGTTTGCTACTTAATTTAACACCCTCCATTTCAAAACGATCAGACAATTACACCAATGCGCAAAAACTAGAAAATATGAGTAGCTGAGCGCACTCAAAAAAACTAAATACATCTTCAGTTAACAGGGTTCTCCATCTTCTCTTCGGCGTCTCATTTTCATAAAAAAAAATATCAGTACATTTTGTTAATGGATGTTCAATTATCCCGCAATCAATAAATGACTCAGGCAGAAAGATTTCATCACCTCGTACTATGGTTTTTTGCTTTTGATCTTTGAACGCAAGACAACAACAAAAAATCAATTCGGATAAAAAGCATTCTTTTGGCGGATCAGTGTTAAATGGAAACAAAGAACATGTAGCTTATTAGCTTCAGTAAACATTGGCGATATGCTTGATTTCTGAATCACTGATGGAGAATGAGGAGGGATGTGATCGCGTAGACGGGAGGATATGGCCCCTCTGGTGACAAATGTCTCTACTATCGGACACCAGTTTCAAAAACTCAAGTCCCGAGGGCCAGGTCTGTTGACAAAGGACTTTTATAGTTACACAAATGAGACGTAGGTCCGGTGAATATTTATTACAATCCTAAGACCCAGCGACAGAGGACTAGATTTCACAAACCATTGGCAAAGAATTAGTTGGGTTTTTTTTTTTAACGAACTCGAAAGTCAAGCTTTATGACAGAGGCCCTAAGACTAATGCAATTCTGACAGGACCAACTTGAAGGTACCATGATATCTTTCGCAGAGACAAGGTTGATCGGGCTTTGTGGTTCCTGTAATCTCCTTCTTATTCTTGGACAATTGTTTTCTGTCCCCGTATCCGGAGATTCAGGGGTATATAGATGTAGCTTTTGGTCTGTCTGCTTGTTTGTCCCCAAAATTTAATCTTGGCCCTAGCTTTTGAACGGTTGGTTATAAAGTTTCATGTTTTCACACGTGTATTCCTTTTAACAAGACGTTTCTTTGAGTACACATTTTGAACTCATGACATTGAACTTGGAGTTTGACGTACCTTTAAAAACGTTAAACGTAGACATAACTTCTCAACGGTTCGTGCTAGGGCTTTCATGTTTCACACATGTATTCCTTTGTTTTGGTACCAACATTTTTGACTTCATGACCTTTACGTTTGAGTTTGAATGACTTTTGAAACTTTAACCTTGGTCATGAGCTTTTTTTTTAAATATATGTACACAAATTCATTCCCAGGCTCCAATTCTCTCTACAAGATGTGCTTGTAGTTTGTCAGTAAGGTGGGCTGATCAGGATTTAGTAATGATTATCCGCTGAGCCTTGTATGGTAAAATCAGAAGTACGGAGACACGTTATCCTTATCTACATGTTTAATAAGAGTGTTTGTTCTTTACAACAAAATGCATGATTTGGTTTGAACCGTAATATCTGGATGTTTGAATTCATTGTGAAATGCAACAATATACTTACGAACCTTTTCCGGAGTAATCTAAGTAAACAGACAATCGTCTCACAGCTTGAATATTGTTGAATCCGGAAGATGTTTGTGACTCTCATCAAATTGAAGATGAATTTCATTTTTCCTTCAATGTCCCCGATATATATTAGTTTAGGAGAAAAAAAATACATAAATGAGTATCCTTTACAGTGCACTTCAACTACTTCATGCATTCGATGGGTTCACAACTTACACATATCTTCCCCTGGTGAGCTTGTGGAAATATGTCCATCGTGATGCTATGCTGAATTGTCAGGTTGATCTAATTTTAAACTGTATCAAATAAATTTTCTACACATGTTTATATTAGTATTCAAGTATTATTGTTGAACAATGTGTTGTATTAAAATGGAACTGTGGAACACTCGATCAGGGGTCCCATACCTACGTGAAATTTTTAGACTCTGTGAGATTATTACATGCCCGTAGGAACCGGGGGGGGGGGGGGGCACAGGGGGCATGCCCCTTCCCCAATAATGTTGCCACCTTCAATAATAAGGTCTGATGACCTTCTTTCTTTTTTTTTGCTTGTCAAGGAAATTTTGGTAGTTGATACATGTAGTGCCCCCACCCACCCAACTGAAAATGTATGGTTGTGTGGTTGTGCCCCCCAAACTGAAATTCCTTCCTATAGCTACGGGCCTGTAATATAATAATTGTTCATATACATCATTATCATCGAAAACCATCCCTTCCACCTTTTCTTCCAGCCAGCATATATTCAGTAAGTTATATTTGTTATCCAAGAGCTCACAAATCCACTAATAAAATTGTAAACATATTTTTGACACTTTATCAAAGCATGCTATAAACTCAACTCATTCCATAGATTCATACTCTGCTAAAAGCAGTCCTTTTTGGAGAACGAAGCAATCGGAAACGAAAATTACTTCTTAGCATGTATACTGCATGTTTCTAAATCTTAAATAAAAAATGGATGAAGGTTGAGCACTATATACCTTTTATTGATAGTATCATCATTCTTTTGCACTCTATCCATATACAAACAGATTTAATTTGTTAATTCAATTTGCAGTGAGGACGTTATGTAAATATACAGAGATCATATTGAATGAAAACATTCCATTTCTCCTTTCTCCGTGGGTGAAATAACATTTTTTTTTTTTTTTAAAAAAAATAACGAATACGGACATTTGAGGGTTTTCATTATTTTTTTATCCATACATGTAACAAAACTACCAGTGAAGCTAGACTTGATTAATAAAACCAATAATTTCATGTTTATTAAGGAAACCCGCTCCTCAATCAGGAACGATAACTCTTAAAATTATTAATTACTTTGAAAAAGTCTCAAAATGAATCATGAAATTGAAATCTCTCGAGCAACAATTTTCATTTTATGCATTTCTATATGATTCCTGGTTCTTTGAAATCTTAGAGACTATCTTGTAAAAAATTGTCATTTGTATACCTCTTAAAAGTACGAAAAACCCCCAAGCATTTTTAGAGAAATCGAATTTCCTTCAATCTAGCCCTACTTAGATACCAAAAGCTTATCAGCGTGATATGAAATTAGAAGTGATTTGTGATGTCTTTCAATATCACAAGTTTTTAAATTAAATTTATACAATATAACAAATGAAGTAAATAGAAGAACTAAAATATCGTATATATAAGCATGAAATAAAATCATGCAAATTTCTCTGAATGCCTGGATACCTATAATAGTTTTTTTTCATCCTAAAATATATTTGCTGATCATTTTTCAATAGAAAATGCATATCCAGTGCTTTTATTCGCTTTTCCTGAAAATATATTTGAGATCTGATAATTGTTCCTATATAATATGAATAACTATAATGATGAACTTTGAAGAAATGCCATGGGTAAATACTCATAACTTTAAGAATTCAGAGACATTTTTGCGAGCAGATTCAATTACTTAACTGCTGATTTTTAGAACCTGGGGATTGGACTACCTTCAATTAATTTTTTACGAAGCATAGCGAAAAATAACTCTCTTAATTGTTGTTTCGTGCAAAATGGTCCATTGATATTTCATATTTGAGTCACGTTGTGAAGAATGCATTAACACTGTTCGATTAGCACGGAAATTCAGCTCTATACTATCCTTCTATTAGAGACATCATTTCAGTTGGTATTTGAATTAAATGAGTACTACTATTTTTTTTTTTGTCAGCAAATTGTAATTGGTTTAGTTGCACTGTTTCTGTACTTTCACAGGCTTTACTTGCATATAATGACATGCATAGTGCATACGTTTCGGAGATTTTGTTCTTTAAAAATACAATGGTATGTTTTTTTATATGGTTTTCATCCTGGCCAGTCATATATCAATAATATATTACTTGTAATATGCTGCTCATATATACATGGATTGCACACACACAACCTCACAAACATACACGTGTTTGCAAGAACATTTATGTTTTACGATATTTAAACTATATATTTTTGTTAATGTGTAGATCTAATAAACTTGAAGCTTCCCCAATACACTTCCTGGAAGTCGGCATATATTTGTATTGCCTTGTCGTTTGAGTGGAAAAGGTTAGACTAGTTTATGTAAGCATTGTTACTGGATTAACATTTCTCTACCAATCAATGCTAAATTTTTTGTAGCTATACTAATGTACATGTAATACAACTATATTTGTGTCTCGAAGAAAAAGTGTACAAGAATTGCAATTACTAGTACATTGCAAATTCCTGGTTACATAGAGTTCTATAAGTATTTAAAAAATGTATTTATTTATTAAGATTAGGTACATGAATATACTGTTAACGGATTGATTAAAAAAGTAAAATAAATGATCAAAATGGCTTAATTTTAGTAACTGACATTTCGTTGGATTTATACTTTTGAATTCTCTTTTCTGTGATACGACAGAAGCTGATAGACTGAATAATACGACACATGCTAAAGGTCACTCTTGATAAATTCATTCCTTTATAACTTAATCAGTCCAATATATAAAGTGTTCAGGGAACTAGCCTGCCAAAGTTCACCCACAGTTCGCATCATTGTCTGAACAAAATACAATAACAATTAATGCACGTGCAAGGACAAAAGCACGCGCATTTCCCACGCTCCTTCTGTCTCCCTGACCGTTTGGTCTCCTATCAGTTCCAACAATACAGGACCATAACCGCCATGTTTACATGTAACCAAAGCCTTGTCATCTGCTTATCAACTACATAACTTCATCTGCAGTTATTATACATCGTGTTTCGCTGTATCGGTTTCAATGACCCCACCCCCGGTATATTCATATATCATTTTCTCTTAGTGTCAGGTTCTATTGGGAACGCTTTGTCATTCTGCCGGAGGTATGTGCAGGCTAACATACGGTATCAATTTTACTTTGTGCAAGGTGCACGTTTTATGCTCTATTTAAATATCCCATTTTTACTACGACAGCTAGATTTTCCCTCTGTAGCTTCATTTGCAGATGTTACAAAAATAAAGCGGTTTGAATTTCACTATAGGGTCTAAAAGATTCATCATTCTAAAGTAAAGATAAGATATTAAATTATATAATAAATTGGAATTCTAGGGACATCTGAACACATTTATACTTAAATTAAATGATTTGGCAAATCATAACATTACGTTGTAATAATTAAACACACAATGTTCTAAACTGTACCTAGGAAATCTCAGTGCATATATAATTAAATTCCTTGATTTTTATGTCATTCGGGGGCATATATTTTTTGCTCTGTCCGTTCGTCTGTCTGTCTGTATAGCTGTTTGTCCGCAAAAACTTGAACCTTGCCCATAACTTTTATTTGGTTGGAGCTTTAGCTTTCGTATTTCACTTGTATTCCTTTTGACTAGATTTTTCTTTAGATATCATCATATTTGACCTTTTGACCTTGAAATTTGACCCACTTTCACAAACTTTTACCAAACTTTAACCTTGGCCATAACTTTTGAACAGTTGGTGCTAAAGCTTATATACTTCACACGTGTATTCCTTGTTATAAGGCCTTCCCTTAAATATATACCAACAATTTTGACCCTTTTTCCTTGACCTTGGAGTTTGACCTACTTTTGAAAGACTTTCATCTTAGCCATCTTTGTGACAAGACCTTCTCATGGGTACCAACAATTTCGACTTTTTTACCTTGACCTTGGAGTTTGACCCACTTTTGAGAAAACTTTAACTTTGGCCATAACTTTTGAAGGGTTGGTGCTAAGGCTTACATATTCATTTCATAACACCTTTCTTTGGGTATTAATATTTTTTACCTCTTGACCTTGGAGTTTGCCTTGCATTTGAGAAACTTTAACCTTCTCCACAAGTCATAAGGTGACATCAGTGATTCACAAACAATTTTTTTTTAGCAAACACTGTAGAGTTCGATCGGGATTAAATGAAGAAGAAACAATCTCTTCATCGCGCTATACGACTTCTAGATTCATACCTTTACACTATAATGATCATTGATTTTCACTTAATGCAATAATACTCCAATTTATCTTATCACTAATCACCTACATTAATAAATCAATCATTGACAAGATACAATTTCTAATTATAGATTCCATCTTTGTCTTCTCTTCCAATAATTAGGTTTCTAAAATTATAACCGACCCCATTTTCGATACCTTAAAGAAAAATTCGTCTGAAAAGTTTCAAAAGACAATCCAGTTCAATGTAACCTGAATATGTTATGTTTCATTGGGACAATTTCCCTGACAGGTATATTAATCAAGGTGTTACAAATGAATTACAGTGTAACAGGACGAGATCTGAACATATAATCTATTGGATAATTAATCAGTTATTCAGATTTAATTCATACAAAAACTTGATTTCTATTTTTTTAACCGAGAGAATTAAATTCCGACTGCTTTCAAAACAAAAAAATCCCCCTCACAAAACACAGGTAAAACGGTATCTTTATAAAATGTATTTCTTATTTTCGTCCATAATTTGATAAATAAATAGTAATTTATAATCCACACTTTGTACATACTGAGTAAATTCTACGAGTATGTTGCCTAATTTCTCATCAAGAAAATATAAAGAAGAATCCGATAGTCAGTTTATGTATATGCTGCAAAATGGGCACAGATCTGTTACACTAACATGGACACTAATCCCTAAGGATAAATAACTTTTTCTTCCCAAATTCAAATATCTTTGCTTTAATAGATACCTCCCTCACAGGAAAAGTGATATCTATTTAGTTTAACTACTTCATGTTTGACAAAGCCACATTATTTGGTGAAAAGTGGATAAATGTATCTTTACAGTTCAATAAAATACTGTATTTGAAACATTTTAGAAATGAACATGTCATGAAGTTTTTTTCCTGTGAGGTTTCTGAGAACATTTTCAAAAGCCTATTTTTACATTTTACAAAATTAAAATTTTCAAATAAGATTTCCATTGAAAGAAATATTGAAAAAAAGGAAAATTAACTCTTCTGTGTGGGAGATATGAAAATCTTTGTGGTATGTATCTTTAAAAGAAGCACATGCAGGCCATAACTAGATGCTGTCATGAGACATTAATACCCGCACTAATGTGTTTGCCTGATTCCATACCATCTCTCCATGTTTGAAGGAGGAGTTCTGGGAACCAGGGTCTTTTAGTATAAAACACATCATTTTTCAACCCCCATTTGACCCCCCGGGTGAAAATGAAAATTCCGAAACCTTACTGCTTATCTACATGACACCACCATCCATCTCCCAAAAGATGATTAGGCTACTGTGTAAAATGTAAGAGGAGTTCAAGGAACTAGGGACTTTTTGCATAAAAAAAGTCATTTTTCGACCCCCATTTGACCCCCAGGTTGAAAATGAAAATTCCGAAACCTTACTGCACATCTACAGGACACCACCAACCATCTCCCAAAAGATGATTAGGCTACTGTGTAAAATGTAAGAGGAGTTCAGGGACCAGGGGCTTTTTGCATAAAAACGTCATTTTTCGACCCCCATTTGACCCCCAGGGTGAGAATGAAAATTCCGAAACCTTACTGCACATCTACAGGACACCACCAACCATCTCCCAAAAGATGATTAGACTGCTGTGTAAAATGTAAGAGGAGTTCAGGGAACCAGGGGCTTTTTGCATAAAAACGTCATTTTTTGACCCCCATTTGACCCCCAGGGTGAAAATGAAAATTCCGAAACCTTACTGCACATCTACAGGACACCACCAACCATCTCCCAAAAGATGATTAAGCTACTGTGTAAAATGTAAGAGGAGTTCGGGGAACCAGGGGCTTTTTGCATAAAAAACGTCATTTTTCGACCCCCATTTGACCCCCAGGGTGAAAATGAAAATTCCGAAACCTTACTGCACATCTACATGACACCACCAAACATTCCCAAAAGTATTCTCTTTAGAGAAGTGGACAGGCTTTCGCCTACATCCACTTCTCTTCGCAAGCCTTCATGTTTTGATTCTGGAAAACGTGTAAATCTCGAACCGGTGACGGTCTACACTTCAACTGATATTTCGTCTAAAATACGACTGAATGTACGTAATAGAGATGTTATATTAACAATTTTAACATAAATTCACACAATTGTCACAAGAAAACTGACCTTTAAGAATTGTTAATCCATTTTCACAAGTTCTCCATCCCGGATTTAAATTATGTGCAAGTAACTCTTGAAGTATTCATAAATCTCTAATTCGGATAAAAATGGAAACAATTTTTACAAAATAACAATGCGAGGGAAATCGTCTACTCTGTTTAAACTAACGAGACAGTATTTCCTCAAGTTTCGTTCAAATTCTTTTGATCTTTGTTTTAAATCTTTTTTTTATTTCTCGGGAAAGGTAGAGTTAATATCGTTTAAAAATAAAAAAATATTTTTTAGTATTGTCAGTGAGGAAGTAATGAAGTATTTTTTAAGCTCAAATTTACATTTAAATTGTATTAAAATAGTAAAAATAAGTATAGTTAATAATATTAATTTTGAATAATATGCTAAATAAAAATTGAATTGTCAAAAACTTTTTTTGAACATTACTTGTCAATATGTCTTCGCCAATTTTTCCAAATTATCCGACTCAAATTTTTCAATTTTTTCTAATAAGCTGTGGTAGATAAACATTAGTTTAAATCCGGGATGGAGAACTTGTGAAAATGGATTAACAATACTTAAAGGGCAGTTTTCTTGTGACAATTGTGTGTATTTATGTTAAAATTATTAATATAACACGTCTATTACGTACATTCAGACGTATTTTAGACAAAATGTCAGTTGAAGTGTAGACCGTCACCGGTTCGAGATTTACACGTTTTCCAGAATCAAAACATGAAGGCTTGCGAAGAGAAGTGGATGTAGGCGAAAGCCTGTCCACTTCTCTAAAGAGAATATCCTAAAAGATGATTAGGCTACTGTGTAAAATGTAAGAGGAGTTCATAAAACCAGGGGCTTTTTGCATAAAAACGTCATTTTTCGATCACCATTTGACCCCCAGGGTGAAAATAAAAATTCCGAAACCTTACTGCACATCACACCACCAAACATCTCCCAAAAGATGATTAGGCTACCGTGTAAAATGTAAGAGGAGTTTTAGAAAGAAGAGTGTGACAGATGGACGGACGGACAGACAGACATGAGTAACAACAATATACCCGAACTTTCTTTAGAAAGTGCGGGTATAATTAATGTCGCCTTATTAACCAATCACATGGGTTTATCCCATTCACTCTCTGGGATACTCGATTAGCGTCCAAGGCATGATTTATTGCTAGCGCTCGAGAGCGTTAAACTACGTTAGTCTATTTTCCTGGAATACGCATGCTCGACTTCACGGTAGGGCATTCTGGGAACACAACTGTAGATAAACTGTACCATGTAAATTTCATTTAATTATCTGAAAATACATATGATCTGAAGTTTTGTGCTTTGTTGTCTAAGCTGTATACAAATGGTAAACTAGATGCTGTCATGAGACAGTAATACCCGCACTAAGGTGTTTGCCTCTAAATGCACACTCCTTCATATTGGGCTTACCAAGGAAAAAGTCAAAATAATTCTATAATTTACACAGTACATGTATATGTATTCGTCAATTCGAGCATAAAATGCGACCTATGATCCTCTTATTGGTATTTCCTTTACTTAATTCATTACCAGTCTGAAATAACAGAATTTAATTAATGATGTAAATTAAGTTTTGATAAAAGGGGGATATAAATTTTTGGCCCATAATTGGAACTTTTTAAATTTATTTTCTCAACAACAAATAACATTATTTTAGTAATAGCGTTTTTGATGAATTTATCAAAATGTGCAAACTTTTTATTTAGTATATTTGATTAGGCAAAAACCTCCTTGAAAAGCCATACCCAATCAATTTTGTCCCCCCCCCCCCAACACGCACACACACAAATTGCCTGTTTTTGGAAATAGGCCTAGATGCCAAAGTTACGTTAAAACATCGTTTGTTATGATAATTTAAAATTTGTTCTTGTACTGTACATGTATGTGAACACCTTTTCTACATCACATTGGGCTTGCGTCACCCTACTAGTACTAGTTTTACCATTATCATTGCACATGGTGCAGCGTGGTGCAAACATCATGACATGTATATCAGTAGAAATTCATTCATTTTGTGTTTTAATTGGATTACATTTCATGAAGTTGACAGGACCTTTGACAGCCGGTAAGTACAAGTTTAAGTATTGATTGGGGTAAATAACCGAAATGCAAATGGTGAGGTAAAAGTTTAAAAAGGATCAAAGATCATCGGATTCTGAAGAGTTATCTCTCGTTGTCGACATTACATTCAGTTACAGGCACAGATCCAAGAATTTTTTCCGGAAAATTATAAACAAAACAAACAAACAAACAAAATAAACACAATGATGGTGGGGTCCATGTTTTTAAAGGGGGGAGGGCGTCCAAAGTCATTTTTTATTTGCTTCTGTAAATCAGTATATAGTCCTATGAAATAACTCTGCAAATTCCGGGGGGAGGGGGGGGGGTCCAATCTCCCTAGCCGCTCCCTGTCCCTGAAATGACAAATGATCATGTGACTCCAAAATAGAAGAAAACTTTTCCATTTGACTATACATTATTTTGTTTCTTGTTTTATTATGTTATGTACATCTACTGGTTTAAGGTTATGAACCCCTGGAGGTCATCCCCACTCTCTTAATGAACTGGAAATGTTCACAATATGACTACATCAAATTAAATAAAAGTGCATTAATGATAAGATTGCTTGACATTTCATTCATAAATTTGGGTCAACCCATGTAGAATTAGGAATGAAAATTATTCAAAGAGATGGACCATTAAACTATTTGACTGTATATATTCACATTTTTTTTATGTCAAAACAAAGTATTAGTTACATGAACAAACAGGGGAAGGGGCGAGGGGAAAAACTCCTATAATGAATGTTAACCTCAAATCCGACTTGTACGTCTTCATTATTTTTAAGTGGTGGTGTCTCCATATGAGTGAAAAATTCCAGAGAGGGACATTTAACAACAAACAAACATTAATGACTTAAAAAACACAATATACATGTACATGTTTATTAGTCAACGGATATACTTCTGGTCATATCTCTAGTTCTCCCTTGAATCAGAAATGAATGATATAAATATTTTAAGAATGATTAAGAATTGAAAAGGTTGTGCATTTTAAAATTGACTAAGCTCTGTGGTTGAATTAGCTATACCAGTTAAGCTTATTTTGCTACTCAAAGCACCTTGATTAACTATTTTTAATCATACTTAACTGTTTTCTGATATGTGAAGTTTTTTTTCAACATGCATACAAGTCATACCTTTTCAGCTTCTGAAAACAATGCATGAAAAAAAACAGCTTTTCAAATACCTACATATACTCTTTCCAAGTACTTGTGATCATAAGTTTTTAGCTCACTTGAGTTTTTCTGGTTTTCTGATCACATTTTGTCTGTCATCCATCTGTCCGCCTGTAAACTTTTCACATTTTTGTCTTCTTCACTAGAACCGCTGGGCCAATTTCAACCAACCCTGCCACAAAGCATCTTCGAGTAAAGGGGATTCAAGTTTATTCAACTGAAGGGTCACACCCTCTTTCAAGGGGGGATAATCAAGAATTAGTGAAAATTTGGTGGTATCATTTAAAAAAGTCTTAACAAGAACCACTGACTGGGCTCAAAAAGTTGAAACTTTCTTTACATAGACTTAGTGTAGATTCAAATTTGTTCAAATTATGACCTACTGGGGTAGGATGGGGCTACATATGGGGATCCAATGATTTACAAAGAAAAATGCAGGGGATTTTTTCCATCATAAATCTTCTTCTCAAGAACAGCAAGGGCATTATTGTCATCCGTTTTCGCAAAAGGGACCTAGGGGACATTAAATCTCATTTGTCTGTCAGTCTGTCTGTTTGTCAGTCTGTCCATCTGTCACAATAAAGAGCCATATAGCTGCCTCTACGACGACATGGCCGACTCAAGACTTTAAAAGGAAATCACCTGTTTCTATTTATAGATATACCTTTTCAATTCAAGATCAAACTATGTACTAATATGATTTGAGGACAAGTGTTATATTTTCATAGTTGCAAGTATGTCAAATGACAATCATTTAATTTGTTCAATACTCTAATTTTGAGACAAAAGATTTAGAAAATCAATTAAAATAAAATAAGTAGCTATGAATTTGCAAACTTTAATAAAATAGTTTAGGACTGTCTTTTTCCGAGATACTTTCAAAGTGTAATGTGTATATTATAACTTTCTGAAATTATGTATATTATAAAACGTAATAAAGAAAAACATAGAAAAGATACATGTACACAAAAAAATTTAAAGAAAAGCATAAATGGAAAAATGCGGGGCTCGAACTCGCAATCACCATATTTACATTCCAGCAATCATACCACTGCGCCAACGAAGTGAATGACATCGGATGGATAGATTTAAGACAGATTGCTAAATCTTACGATTATATGAGAAGAAAAATTTAATATATATTTTCATCATTTTCAATATGAAGACCACCTTTAACCAAAATTATCTAAATGTAATGAAGTGTCAGTCATATCCAAATAAAATTAATCAAAAGTTGTTTTTCTGGTTAAGGGTGGTCTTTGGCAACAGTGTGTCATCTCCAGGTGGATACCTCAATATTTACTATATACTCCATACAAACTGGATAATTTTCATATTTATCATATGAGGGAACTATTAATACTGAAATATCATTATTGTGTGGTTTGGTTTTACGCATGTGTAAACTAAGATTGTATGACAAAATTATGGTTAAACAATGAATTTAAGAAATCACTAGTAGAGTAGGCGAAAATGCCTATCAAATGCGCTATGGCTCTTTAACCTTGGTCATAACTTTTGAATAATAAGAGATAGGGCTTTCATATTTCACATGTACATAACCTACAAAAACTTTCTAAACATACTATGATTTTTGAACCCATGACCTTGACCTTGAAGTTTGACCTACTTTTCAAAAAAATGAAACATTATTTTAAATTGATCATTTTGAAAGAGAAAAGATAGGGCATTCATATTGTACATGTATATTACTTGTGACAAGACCTTTCTAAATATATCATGACTTTTGACTCTGTGACATTGACCTTGAAGTTTAACCTACTTTTCAAAAATGTTATATTTCCTTATAACTTTTGATTGAGAAGAGATAGGACTTTCATATTTGACATGTACATTATGTGTAACAATATGTTTCAGAGCATGCTATTATTTTTTACCCCTTGACCTTGATGTTTTACCTAATTTTCAAAAATTTTAACTTTGGTGATTACTTTTGAATGACATATGATAGGGCGTGCATATTTGAAACAATGTCATAAATAATGGCATCCCATCTACTAGGACATGGAAAGCAGGGGACCACAATTCTTTGAATTTGCTTGTTAGTCATTTTGATATGGAAACATCTTCATATAGTGTTGATTCAAGTTTTTTATGCCCTGCCATGAATATGGCCGAGGCATATAGTGTTTGTCATGTCCGACTTCAATCAAACATCATATGCTGATACATACTGATGTAGGCTTTTCAACTGCATCAACCTTTTTGACCTTGACCTTTCCTTTGACCTTGACCTCACTTTTCTTAAATTAATGTCTTAGATCAGTTTTGAATAAAGAATTCAAGATATATTTATCAAACTTCATATGCTGATATATACTGCTGAGAGCTATCAATTGCATCATTTTTTTTTTACCTTGACTTTTCCTTTGACCTTGACCTCACTTTTTAAATTAGTGTTTATCTACATTTTAAGTAAACCATTTATGATATTTTTATCAAACTTCATATGCTAATAGTAAATACATACTGATGTAAGCTTTTCAACTGCATCAACATTTTGACCTCAACCTTTCCTTTGACCTTGACCTCTCTTTTCTCAAATAAGTGGTAAGCTCAGTTTTAAATAAATCATTCAAGATATTTTTATCAAACCTAATTTGCTGATATATATTAGTGAGAGCTATTCAACTGCATCAAAAACTTTTCACTTTGCACTTTCCTGTGACCTTGACCTCCCTTCTCTTTAATTTGTATTTTGCTTAGTTTTAAATGAACAATCTAAGATATTTTTATGCAAGCATGCACTTATACATAATTTGGTGAGAATTTATCATCTATATCCATTTTTTTTTAGATTTTAGTTTCAATTTTAAAGAAACTGTTCAAGATATTCTCATCAAACTTCATACACTCATACAAATTTTTATGTTGCATTAGTAATATACATTCGGCGGGGCATTTAAATGTCCTATGGACATATTTCTAGTTTTCAAATCATGACCTCCGAGGATAGGATCAGGCCACAATAAGGGATCAAAATTTTATATAGGAATAAAAGGAAAAAAAATCTTCAAAATTCTTCTTTTCAAGAACAACAAAAGCATGATTAATATGGAAACATTCCCAAGAAGTGTAGATTCAAGTTTGTACAAATCATGACCCCATGGGTTAGGATGGGGTCATTTTTTTCCTGCCCCTATTTGCCATCTACATGGAAATTCAAATTTTAAAACCATTTTACACATCCACAGGACAAAATCAATCATCTTCCAAATGATCATGATTTAAGGATAGTGCATAAAATATAAGGGAAGTTCTGGGAACAAGGGTATTTAAACATGTTGAATATTTTTTTTAAAAATTTGACCCCCAGGGGGGAAATAAACATTCCGAAACCTTACTGCACATCTACAGGACACCACCAACCATCTCCCAAAAGATGATTAGGCTACTGTGTAAAATGTAAGAGGAGTGCTGGGAACCAGGGGCTTTTTGCATAAAAAACGTCATTTTTCGACCCCCGTTTGACCCCATGGGGAAAATAAAAATTCCGAAACCTTACTGCACATCTGCAGGACACCACCAACCATCTCCCAAAAGATGATTAGGCTACTGTGTAAAATGTAAGAGGAGTGCTGGGAACCAGGGGCTTTTTGCATTAAAAAAACATCATTTTTCAACCCCCATTTGTCCCCCAGGGTGAAAATGAAAATTCCGAAACCTTACTGCACATCTACAGGACACCACTAACCATCTCCCAGAAGATGATTAGGTTACTGTGTAAAATGTAAGAGGAGTTCAGGGAACCAGGGACCTTTTGCATTAAAAAAACGTCATTTTTCGACCCCCATTTGACCCCCAGGGTGAAAATGAAAATTCCGAAACCTTACTGCACATCTACAGGACACCACCAACCATCTCCCAAAAGATGATTAGGCTACTGTGTAAAATGTAAGAGGAGTTCAGGGAACCAGGGGCTTTTTGCATAAAAAACGTCATTTTTCGACCCCCATTTGACCCCCAGGGTGAAAATGAAAATAATGAAACCTTACTGCACATCTGCAGGACACCACCAACCTGATCATCATCTCCCAAAAGATGATTAGGCTACTGTGTAAAATGTAAGAGGAGTTTGAGAAAGAAAAGTGTGACAGACGGACGGACGGACATGAGTAACAACAATATACCTGAACTTTCTTTAGAAAGTGCGGGTATAAAAAGTAACAGTTAAACTTAGGTCTTATAATGCCAAGACTGAAGAGATTGGTTAATTCTAAAAAAAATACTAAAACCCTAACCAAGTTTTTCTTAACTTCTTTCTGGCAAGCTCGGCAAACAATCTCAGATATATATGTTGCCAACCTGATTAAAATCTTGGCCTTGTGCAGCGATCTATATGTGAGCGGATCAAAGGATCTGATTTTAATCAGATTGTATATGTTACCGGAAAGACCCGAGAAGATGTGATTGCTACAAAACAGTACTACACTGGATAATTTTAAACTAGGTGCCCATACCTAGGTTCTACTGATCTCTTTTATTTCACCTCAAAATTGAAATAACAGTAAGCTACAGAATGCTTAAAGCACAGTTAATGACTTATGCCATCGCCAATGTGAAGCCCACTTTCACCATTCATTCTGAATTGAGACACCCCTCCCCCTACCTTACACCACCCCAGTGCACCACTGCGCCTATTAATAATTAATCGATTCAGCAACTTAACAAAGGGTTCAGATATCTACTTCTGTGTTTTATGATGGCTAACGCGCTAGCTCACCCATCTTTTTTAAAAGATAAGCTTGTCACATATAGAATGCTTCCCTATTACATTGTACATGTTTGCTTTACGTCCCTTTCCGGTGGAAGGCTGCAGATTTTGACCCATACTCAGCACTTTTGACTTTTAAGCAGGGAGTATCTTTTTCGTGCCAGCATCTACTTCAACACGGGACATTCCATTATACAACCTCATCCGAAGGACCGGTCTCCCCATCCCGAAGTGGAATCATTTACCATCTTCGCAACTTTAAGCCACGCACCAGGTCCCTTTCCGGTGGAAGGCTGCAGATTTTGACCCGTACTCAGCACTTTTGACTTCTAAGCAGGGAGTATCTTTTTCGTGCCAGCATCTACTTCAACACGGGACATTCCATTATACAACCTCATCCGAAGGACCGGTCTCCCCATCCCGAAGTGGAATCATTTACCATCTTCGCAACTTTAAGCCACGCATGCAACTTCCAACCGCTGGTTCGATGTAAGACCACACAGATATTAAAAGGGCTATAAGGCCCCATATTTTGCAGGGCATTTGATGGGTGTTTTTTATGCGCGCCAGACTTGAAGAGTTTACCTAGTATGAATCAAATATTGTTCTCACTGACTGTTGAAATAATATATTTCAAGAAAACTTGGTTCTGGTTTACTGTCTTTCAGTCTGAGAGAGCTTTGTCCTATGTCTGTTCAAATTTTGATTTTAAATCGATATAACTACGTAGTAATAAACTGTAGCTGATTCAACTAATTCTAAATCACTAACAATCTGCTTAATTATGGCCAGAGGCAACATCCTCTGCAACATCTTGTCGACTGATGCAGTAGCCATAAAAAGGCAGTGTTCTTCGTCACACCTGCAAATTATTGATTTTTTTTAAACATACGATTCATTAAACGCAAAAATAACATTTTAACGACTTGACATATCTAACTATTAATCAGCAATTCAAAGGGGTTTTGGATGAATAAATTTAAAACTGAATCATTTCGTAAATCAATTCTGTCACAATGGTTTCTTTCATCAAGAGACCCATCGACCATAACGCTCACCATATTTAAAAATTCTCTTTCAAAGGAGAACCTGGATAAAAATTATCTAGATTTCTCAAAAATTTTTCAAGGTCGGTAAGCCGTCGCCATGATCTCTCTGTGGTCTCACACAGGTCCCCAGTCTCCTGAGAGTGTTGATGCCACCAAAAAATTTGCAAAGGTCCTGGTAATCAGTCTCTTAGAGAACCTGAAGAGCGCAAAGAGATCAACCAACCATCTCTTGGATCTCCCAATAATCTTTCAGACTTCTTATAAAGAACGCAAATTGTTTAGAATGCATAAGGATCTCTCAATGGTCTCCTTCTGTCTTGTAATAATCTCTCTTGGTCATACTTAATCCACCAGCTACCTCAGTACACTACTTGTTAATTTCAAAAGTAGCTACAGAAAAAAATGTAAACATCAATCTCAGAGATGTTTCAGTGCGCTCTCCTTGAGTGCCTTAATCATGAAATATGGCAATATTCCCAATTTTCAATACACAACAAACGCTTCATGATCTCCCAAAAACATTTACACAGAGACCGACTTTTGGAAGCTTTCCGAGATCACGAAGAGATTAAATATAGGGCAAGTTGTGCATCGCCCAAAGGTCTCTTAATGATCTCCATGTGTGTAAAGGGGTTTTTACCCCAATCCAAGTAGTACGCCGTGATTCCACTTTTTGTTATGTTGTGCTTAATATATGCAGTTAACTCTCTTTATAATTTTGATGTATATCAATCAAAATGAAGTGACTTAATAATAAATATCAAAATTTTGTCTGGCGCTTACCCTAGAACTAGTAAATAATACACTTCAATTTCTTTTGTGCGTTACCACCTCGAATAATCGTTTATTTTTTGTAACATTATCAATCAGTTCAGTGCCATCCTTAGAGGAAGTCTTGGCTAGCTTTGACCTTCAAATAGAAACCTTCAAAACTGTGTAAAATGTGTAGTGGATGATATATTCTCATAACTGTCTATTCAACTCTTAAATTCGTAACAAGATAGCTGTAAAATAACAAGTGAAAATTGGAAAATAAAATGCTTTTTTAAACTGTGCTTTGGGTGACATCACAAAGATCCGCTAAGGTGACCACTATCAGAGTTGACATGGGCCTTTGAAATTTTTGATTGAAGCGCATTTGCTTTGCATGGTGACAATCTCCGCCTAAAAGGGAGGGAAGGCAAAATTTTTACTTATTTAACAGTATATCTTTCAGTAAAGTATTTCTAAGAATAAAGTTGCAACTTGGATGAGAAAGTTGAGTCAAATACAGACTAAAGATATACCCAATGCCCTCACTATGAATGTTATCAAGTGGACCTGAGCTAAATGTCACTTTTTTGTTCTTATTTACATTAAACTTGAGAGATACTAATTCATCCTTAATGAAAGAACCCTCAAGGACAAAGAAAGAACATTTGAATTTGCAGAAACTTCCAATGAAAAATGCGGATGCAGAGATTATAAACCAGAAGTCTTTGATGAGACTATACACTGTAGCACAACTGGTTTTCACTTATAATGGAGAAAAGAGAAGTAGCACTTGGGACTCGAAACCATGGCAACAGCAATAAATGATCCTTGGTTTAGTCTCTTTGTGGCAAGTTTAATTGCAATTGGACTACTACAACTGTAGGAGGAGTAGCAGGAATTTCACAGAAAATAAATAGTTGCACTGTCATGGCACATGATACATCCTTCAAATATTGTTCAATTATAAACAGATCAGATCAAGGAAGAAATTCATGTGAACCCTGTACAAAGATTTTAATGATTTTCTATTTCCATCCTAATGTTTGAAAGTGCCTCTTGTATGGTGCAGTGATTAATCAGAACAAATAATATATCATATATTTCTCTACTGGTTGTGTTAGTCTTACAAATGCTCTTTTTTTTTTTAGGAATAATGACAATGCTACATCCGAACAAAACATAAAAACACTAATAATTACTTTTAAACTGTTTTCTAAGTGAGGCACGACACTGCAATTCGTTGTCGAGATATAAAATCAAAATATTACATTATACATTATCAAATCAATTTTAATAACTTCATACCAAATTATTATTGAAAGTTATAGTTAGCCAATAATGAATAAGAACTCTTTTTATTTGACAGATGCTATCAATTGCAGATCCTTTGACCAGTTCCCAAGAGATATAGATAACACATGCATAATCAGATATGCTCTACCAGAAATTTTCTTACAATAAACTCTAATTTGAAAGATGTTCTGTCAAAATGCTCCTTGAAATACCACTGTTTGATAATTACTGCAATACTTTTACACCTGTTTGGGTTGTGTATCTTAATTTTTATGCCCCTGGATCGAAAGATCCCGGGGGTATATTGTTTTTGTCCTGTCTGTCTGTTGTCAACTTTAACCTTGCCCATAACTTTTGATTGGTTGGAGCTACATGTATGACTTTCATATTTCACATGTGTATTCCTTGTGACAAGACCTTTCTTTGGGTACCATCATATTTGACCTTGACCTTGGAGTTTGACCCACTTTTGCAAAATTTTATGAGACTTTAACCTTGGCCATAACTTCTGAACAGTTGGAGCTTGGGGTTTCAAACTTCACATGTGTATTCTTTGTGACAAGGCCTTCCCTTGGATACCAACAATCATGACCTTTTGACCTTGGAGTTTGACCTACTTTTGAAAAACTTTAACCTTGGCCATAACTTTTGAACAGTTGTTGCTTGGGGTTTCAAACTTCACATGTGTATTCCTTGTGACAAGACCTTCCTTGGATACCAACAACTTTGACCTTAACCTTGACATTTTACTTACTTTTAAAAAACTTTAACCTTTGCCATAACTTTTGAACAGTTGCAGCTAGGGTTTTCAAATTTCACAGGTATATTCCTCGAGATAAGACCTTTCTTTGGGTACCAACATTTTTTATCTTTTGGCCTGGATTTTGACTTGCATTGAGAAAATTTAGCCTTCGCCATAAGCTGCCATATGGGGGCATCAGTGTTTCACAAACACATCTTGTTTTTTTTTTCAATTTTACCCCAATTAAAGGTCACAGTGACCTTTGAGTAAGATGCAATACACCTTCTACCCAAAATGCATTGATTGACCAAGTCTGATGATTCTAGGTCTAATATTTTTCCAGCTACGATTCGGGCATGGTTTTGCCATGTTTGGCTTAATCATCTTAAAGGTCACAGAGATCTACATGTACTTTTAATCTCTGACAACCTTCTACCCAAGATGTATCAGCTGACAGTTTTATTCTAGGCCTCATAGTATTTAAGTTATGAGCAGGACACAAAGAAAGCTAACAGACAAACGAACGGATGGACACAAGAATGCAATATCATAATACATCCCATCTCAAGACAGGCGCATAAAAAATCTAAGTAATCAGAAGTACAGAGAGCCGGGCTCATTTACAGAGTAGTGAACAAAGACCGTTTTACATGAAACATACATGTACATTGTAATAACAGATAAACAACGAGTTCAGACACTGGAAGAATATGTAACACAATATAAAAATATATTGCATATAGTATAAGTATAAAATGTTTAAAGAAATTAATAAAACGTAGTTTGAATTTAACATTTTTTATTGTTTCAGGTCTTATACCACTTACACAAGTAAATGAACAATGATGCAGCAAGGTCAAACGTTTATGTACAGATGAGTCCTCAGTGGGGATTTTCGTCGGGTCACGTGCTCCCCGCATCAGTGTTGGCCTGGTAACACAACCTTTATTTATAGAATGTGACCCAGACAAGGAGATCTTGTGAAAACCTTTCGCATATTTCTAACAAATAATTAATCGAAGAAAAATGGAGAAAGTATATTACCATTAATGTTTTGTTTTGTTTTGTTTAGAGAAATTCTTTATTAGTTAAGTTTAATTTGTTTAATTTAGTGTTTGTATTGCCTCAAAGGTGGTTGAGCATACGTACTATATTCTTACTCGTATTTGATTTGGCGGTGAGGAAGCAGCATTTCCGGTTGAACACCGTAACATAAGCCGGCCATTGCTCTTCGAGCAATGAGCCCGGCTAAAAATGACAAGTGGACACCTTACCCCATCTTTGATCAATAGAGGTTAAAAATGTAAGTAAGAGTCAGCATCCCAAGTATGAATGGATTTAAGATACATTATCCATGCAGATTTAGTCTGAGTAGAACTTAAAAGTTACTTGGGAAATGAATCTGCTCCAAAGAGTTTACCCAGCGAATGTCAGAACTGTGCAAAGGGATACAACTTTTTTGTACATGCATACTACATTTTCAGTGAAATTTTTTTATGTCAAAGAAAACAAGAAAGCAAACTTAAACAAGTAAAACAGATTTATTTATAAAAGAGTATTGCACATCACTTAACTTATTGACATCCATGTCAAAAAAGTATTGTTATTTGTTTAAAAATAACATGCCATAATTGACAATGTTAACATAATGGCAAGTCATTCTTAGTTCAAGCAAGTTTTTTTTAATTCCTCCTTTTTAAAAAAAAAAACCAACAAACAAACAGACATTTGACTGAACTCTTAATTTCACTAACCTTTTTCCTTTAAAATGTGAATTAGTCTTCATATTCATTTTAAATAATTGGTAAAGTTTAAAATAACTGGTACAGTACAATATTCATTATAAACTTAAAACAATTCACACCACAACTTCTCTCAAAAAACCCTAAATTTCTTAAAAGCCTAAATGAAACAGCCACACTTTCACTCACACAAGCAATAGTTTAAATTTTATGTGTCAATAAAAAATTCAAATATTTAATGCATAATTGGTATTGATAAATTAAAAAGATTAAAATTTAAAAAGGTTAACAAGGAGGAGCAGATCTGTGTCATACATTTATGTTAATTGTTCGTAGAACGTGTTTTTCAGATTCGTTGTGATGTGCATTAAATGTACTGTAACACGACTGCTGGGAAAGTGACTGAAGAAATTCTGTTAGATACGCCTGAAAAAAAGGAGAAAACATATTCAAAACCCCAATTCTAGCCGACAGAAAATATAAAAATGAAGTTATTTACTGAAAATAAATACTAATAATTGTACCTTATTTATTCATTCATTTAGGGAGGGGGTGTCTATTAATGCTTTTTTGGGGAATGTACTCACAAATACCAGGACTAAATACCAGAAAATATAAAAAATGAAGTTATTTACTGAAAATAAATACTAATAAATGTACCTTTTTTATTTATTCATTTAGGGAGGGAGTGTCTATTAATGATTTTTGGGGGAATGTACTCACATACAAATACCAGGAAGTCCAAAGACTGAAGATTCGGTGGTATAAAGTTTTTGCCCTGTCCAACCGTTTGCGTGTCGGTTTGTCCACAAAACCTTTAAAATTGCCCATAACTTCTGATTGGTTGGAGCTATGGCTTTCATATTTCAATTGTGTATTCCTTGTGACAAGACCTTCCTTTGGATTTCATCATATTTGACCTTGACCTTGGAGTATGAGCCAGTTTTGCAAAATTTTACCCAACTTTAACCTTGGCTATAGCTTTTGAACAATTGGTGCTAGGGCTTTCATATTTAACATGCCTATTTCTTGTTACAAGACCTTCCTTTGGATATCAACAATTTTGACCCTTTGACCTTGACCTAGGAGTTTGACCTACTTTTGAAAAACTTTAACCTTGGCCATAACTTTTGAACAATCGGTGCTAGGGCTTTCATACTTCAAATATGTAATCCTTGTGACAAGACCTTCCTTTGCATACCAACAACTTTGACCCTTTGACCTAGGAGTCTGACCTACTTTAGAAAAACTTTAACCTTGGCCATAACTTTTGAACAGTTGGTGCTACGGCTTTCATACTTCATATATGTAATCCTTGTGACAAGACCTTCCTTTGGATACCAACAACTCTGACCCTTTGTCTTTGACCTAGGAGTTTATTTGTTGTTTAATGTCCCTCTCGAGAATTTTCACTCATATGGAGGAAACACCATTTGCCGGTGGAGAGCTGCAATTTTTGACCTATGGGCCGCACTTAGGGTCATTGAGCAGTGAGGGATCTTTTTAGTGTCAGCACCTACTGCGACATGTGACCTCAGTTTATACGATTTCATCTGAAGGACAGGTCTCCACGTCCCACAGTGGGATTGAAACCCGTGAGGTAAGAATCAACTCCTTATTCCGCGACTCTAGAGCAGATGCTCTCCTATGAGTTTGACCTACTTTTGAAAAATTTAACCTTGGCCTTAGCTTTTGAAGGGTTAGTGCTAGGGCTTTCATACTTCACACGTGATCCTTGTGCCAAGACCTTCCTTTGCATACCAACAACTTTGACCCTTTGACCTACTTTTTAAACACTTTAACCTTGATCATAGCTTTTGAAGAGTTAATGCTAGGGCTTTCATATTTCACACATGTATTTCTTTTGAGAACGCTTTTGTTTGTGTACCATTAATTTTGATCATTTGACCTTGATGTTTGACTTATTTTTGAAAATCTTTAACATTTTCCATATTTATTCAATGGTTGCTGCTAGGGCTTTCATATTTCACAGGTATATTCCTCGAGACAAGACCTTTATACTTTGGGTACCAACAAATTTGATCTGCATTTGAGAAGGTTTAACCTTTGCTATAAGTTGCCATTACTGGCATTACTGTTTCACAAACACATCTTGTTTCTTCTTAGTTTAACATTTACAGAATTATTTACATTATCTTTGAAGAATAACAGAAATCAAATCAAAAAGAACACTAAAAAGTTGCATGTAAGAATTTCCCAGATGAATCTATCTGATAACTCTGACACACCAACCTGTAAATGTATTATATAAACCAGACACACCTACTTGTAAATCTATCTGATCACTCAGACATGCCTACCTGTAAATCCATCTGATAGGTCTGACACACCTACCTGTAAATCTATCAGATAACTCTGATACACCTACCTGTAAATCTATCTGATAACTCTGACACACCTACCTGTAAATCTATCTGATAAGTTGGGTCTTTTGAGAAATCAGGATCCTCTTCTTCCTCCTCATCAACATCATAACCTGAAATGACAATCAACAACAAAATGTATTCAAATGTATTCTTAGCATAACCAACTATTACTTGTTCATGCAAGACATTCTTAACTTAGTAAGAAATACGATTGTACTGTAAATGTCAAAATGATGAAACCTAAAAAAATCGCCATGTAAAGCATTACAGCAAAAATTATTTTGAGTAATGAAACATCTACTCTCTAACCATTGAACTCAGCTGCCATGCTGTCAATGAGGTCAGACAGAGTTTGACCCCTTAGTTGGACCTCTTCATCATCTCCATCCTCCTCTTCCCAGTCATCTTCATCTTCATCGTCCTCATCTTTACCAGTCTTACACATGTTAGCCTCGATCTGATTGGACAGTTCATTGATCAGCAGCTTATAGATTTTCACCAGGACCGGAATCGTGGTCCACTGCACAGGTTCTGAAAAAGAAATTATCTTTAATGCTCAAGGAAATGACATGTGGCCTCTTTATTACTTTTTAAAAACATAATTTTCTGTCTTCTTTTGCTGCACATTTGTTTTTTCCCAAAGTGTTTTCACCTACCATTGGCTGTTTTTGACCTGGTTCTAATTCCTTTTGTTGGCTGTTCTATTTCCTCCCCCTGTATCATGATTTCCTGTAGCCTGGTGTCATTGGTCTGTATTGCATATAACAAAAGCTTGCATAGAGCTACAGTACTGAAATGTGAGGAAAATAAATTTTAATATGTTTATGTTTCCTCAATAGGTCTTTAAAATACATTTAAACCTTCTTTATTCCAAATATTTTTCTCAACAATAGCAAAATAATATTTGACTCTATTAAAAACATAATTTCATTTAAAAAATATTCCAACTTTTCATGTTTTTTTTTCTTCATTTACCAGACTTTTCTTTCATAATTGCCGTAGAAGAGATGCTGCCTAGAACACCACTCTGTGAGGACAAACTCGAGGGCAGGTTTCCCAGTGGGACCTGGGACATTAGTCAGGAAATCCAAAACAGCCGACATATTACTGATCATTAGCTGGGCAAACACCATCACTAAACTCTACAACATACATAAAGATATTCATTGTCAAATTAAGCTGACATATTACTGATCATTATCTGGGCAAACACCATCACTAAACTCTACAACATATGTTAAAGCAATGACATGCAGGTGACTCTCCATCTCTCTAAATTCAAAAAACCTTTAAAAAAGTTCCAAGAGTTGGAGGGGTTCGACAAATCAAAAGGCAAAAGAAGACTGGAATTTTCAGGTTCAATCATAATCGTTCTATTATAATATTTACAGGAAATAATATTTGAAAACATTCTGGCACATTTTCATTCAAATTTCACTTGTTATTCACTTGATTTAAACATTAAAGATCATAACTTGATAAAACAGAAAGAAAAATCTTTCAATCATCATTACTAGGCTATGATGGAATTTGCATGCCAGATCTACTCGTGTTCACTTGGTACTTTGATCATCAGATTGCTTGGTACGCTGTTCAAGTACTGAGATTGAATTTTGTGTGATGGTTTCCTTACTACGATTGTGTAGAAATAGGATAAAGGTTCAAAATTTATGAGAAATTTTTGACATGCCTCTAAACTTAATTCTCAAAATCATCATCTCACTGGCTATCAAGTCAAAATCAGTCATGAACGACTATCTTTGTTTTAAATTGACCAATCACCCAATTATTAAATTAACAACCCTTGGATGACACATACAGGGTTCGAAATTAACTTTTGTAAGCACTAGTCCGTCGGACTAGTGACTTCCACTTTTCACTAGTCCGTAAAGCATTTGACTAGTCCCCCTTTTGTCTTACGAAAATGATAACATACCCGTGATAAACCTTCTTTGTAACTTTAACCCCCCTCGGAGGCTCCCCCGATCTACTTTTATGAGATAAATTTTTTTTTTTTTAAATACAAAATTAAATTCTAATTCATCTGTAGATACAGAAAAAAAATGCAAGGTATCAAACATATATTTTTTTAATTACATCATTATAAAAAAAATTACTTAAACTTAGCAGTGATATACTTTTTAAAAAAATTCCTCAGAAATGTCAACAAACGGAGTATCAAAAAGTGTCAATAAACAATTAAAACAATGAATAAATGTTTTATGAATTGATTGTATCACTGAGTAAGAAAGAAAAAAAATGGAGAAAAAGGTTGGTTGACATTTTGGGGGGGGGGGGGGGGGGGGGGGGCATTGCTGGTATTAGTCTCACCCCTGACCTAATTGTCTGTAATATTACAGATTGACAATTATCTTGATAACTGTGATCTGTGTGTGATTAGAAAATTTTCTAATAATGTTTATTGCATTTGTATCCTTACGAATCATCTGTGATCATTTACCTGATGTGTTGCAACAATAACTTATTATAAATTTTTATTGCTTGAAGATACGATATATCAGTATAATTAAATATGTTACGATTTTGGGAATTTGCAGTCCGTAAAAACAGCTTTAAAACAAGGAAATTTTAGGAAAATTTTTTCAGGAAATTTTCAATACATTTATTATTTAAATAATTTACATAGACGATTTTGTAAATGCCAATAATAATGCATGGCAATTAACCTCTTCCTGACGGCCACTTTCTCGTGAAAATCTGTTGTTTTAATTTTTTGGCAAAATCGTCCCTGGTAATGCTAGCAACTTCAGCTCTAAAGCTTGTTATTGTTTACATTGTTTTAATGACTCTTTTTCTTAAACAGGCATTCATTTGAAAGAAAACATTGAGAAAAAAACTAAGATTAAATTTATAGTCAGATTTTTCACTAGTCCATATGGACTAGTGCTACATGAACTTGACTAGTCCAACACAATTTTTACTAGTCTCAGACTTACGGACATGAGCTAATTTCGAACCCTGACATAGGTGTTGTGTCACCTATGTAAACACCCAACTGACATATATATCCACTCTAGCTCCATGCATTCACCGTTATCTGGGCATGATTGGCATACTGATTGGCATACATGCACAATCAACATCCAGATTGAAGTATAAAAAAAACAAAACAATGAAATCTGTGTAACAGAACCCAGGTATTGGTAAGGGTGCAACGATAAACCGTTTGACGGTATATCGCAGTATATTTTTCCACGGTTCAATTCACGATACGCTAAACTGATATCGCGGTTCGGTTCAATCGGTGCAGAATTATCCGAATCGTCCGTTTTGTTTCCTTTTTTACAATTTCAAAATGGCTCATCTCCAGCATCTTATAGACCTCAGATTTAACACTGAGAAGGACTTAATGTGATTATATGTTATAGATGTTAAGACAAATGATAAACCCTTTAGATCTAAACGTATTCTTTGGTAATACACGATATTTCATCACGTGTGTATTTCGATGAGAATTCACTATCTTGTTGACTAAAACGTGTTAACACGAGAAATATGACAACTGGTTTTCTACGTAAATAAAAGGAATAAAAGAATGAATGTCTTCCTTTTTCATTCCAATTTAAAAAGATTATTAGGAAAGGTCCCCGTAGTTCCCTGTAAATGTTCATCATTGGTTTAGAATATTGTCAAAACTCAAAGATGTACCCAATAATCCAATTCAAGTTAACAAAATTTTACTTATTATCAAAAAAATATGAGCATTTTATATAACCCTGTCAAGTTAAAGAAAAAATATGGTGACAAACTTGAAAGACTTTTTAATCTTGTCATGTATCGCGATACGTATCGTATCGTGAACTGAATACCGTGATACGTATCGTATCGTGAGGTTAGTGCATCGTTGCACCCCTAGGTATTGGTTTGAAGGAGAGAAATTATCTCGAGATCAGAAATTTGAAATTAGGAGTAAATTTGCTTAGTTATATAAAGGACAAAAAAATGGGACTGGGGCTTTATTTCAAGAGATCAAGAACTTTGACAGATCGGAGATCGAGCCATCTAGAGTCACCTGTATTCATTGTTAAATCTAAAGCCAATTTATTACTGATTATCAACTGGGTAAACACGATCACGAAACTCAACATACAGGTGTGTATATAACAGCCATAAAATAACAAACATTCCAAGTCTACAATGTACATTTATTTGGCTAATTTAAATAGGCTTACCTCCATCACACTCAATGTTTCTGCTTGCTGCATCTTGCTTAGAACAAGTCTTAACATGAGGTCAAGGTTTTCTCCTAGCTGGTTCCCGACTTTTGTTATCACAATAGAGACCAGCCTACCCACAAAGGAAGCAGTGTGTTCAGAGGTTTTGGGATCTAGCAGTTTTGATATCACCTGCATGATGTAGTATAGGCCATTGTTACCTGAAATAAATTTTATTGCTACCATGTACTAACTTGTCCATAATACAAAAGAAGGGTTGTAGACATCTCCTGCAGCAAGTGCTAAGACTGAAGATAAAAACATTTAATCCAGTAAACTTACATAAATGGGCAAAATATTTTTACACCTGTGGTACTGTACTAATTCCAGTCAAACCTCTTAATTTCAAACTTGATGGGAGAAAAAAAACTTTGGAGATATCCAAAGATTTGAGATATCAAAGTTACTAAACATAAAAATAAAAGTAGTTGGGATTCCCAACTTGCTTCAATATATTTTTATTTGAGATACCAAGGTCTGACATTCCAAAGTTCTACTTGCATTTAAACAAATAGCTTGTATTTTGCACTAGTTGTCTACCTTGTTCATCATGCCAAGCCATGACCTGCTCTAACGCTACAGAGAGAAATGCTCTCAGACACTCTCCTCCATTCTGCATGGCAGCGTTATCATCCGTGTGTAGCGTGCAGTGAACTACGGCAGGGAAGCCCGTCTTAATCATGGCTTCTGAAAGTGGACCTTTGTGTGCTCTGACCATGGTCTCCATCATTTCTAACGATACCTGAAATTTCAAACATGTTATTATAATTTGAAAACATAACACTACCCTCCTTTAATCATACAGCATATATGTGTACATCTTAAAAGATGGCACCAAAAACATTTCTCAGCATTTCATGTAGCCTATTCAAGATAGAAAAGGACACTTATAAACTATACAAACAACAAGACTTGCCCGGGAAGGTCTAATAACAGGTGGAGGCCAATGCCCCCGAATTGACTTTTTTTTTTAATTTAGAGGCCAAGAGAAAAAACTTTTTTTAAAAAATATATCACAGTATGATGCTATGATAATGCATACATCTCTGACAACAAAATTTAGGAAAATATAAGAAAAAAAAGAATTGATAGGAATTGACAAATCATTGTACACGCATCTGACACTGACTTGTGGAAATGATTTTTCAGTTTCTAACACAGCATGTATTTTGAAAAATTATATTTAAACCGAAAAACACCAACAAGAGGCCCAAGGGCCTTAACGGTCACCTGAGTATGATACAACAATTTCAAGGATGCATAGAGTATAAAATGAACTGAAAGGTGAAGCTTTGTTGCCCAAAAGCAAGAAAAATAGGGTGATCATGATCAACAAAGTAATTGGTCTTAATATTCATTAACAGTTCATAAATTAGGCTCTAATCTGTTCCCCATTTATCACTATCACTATACAGTATATTAACAAATTATCAATGCTTCTGTACTATTTTAATCCTTTGTTGAAATCTCTTACATTGGCATCTCTTGGTCTTTGATGAATATTTAATAAGACAAGTTATTTTTGTCTCGTTTTTATTTATCTACTACTTACAAGTCTATCTGATCATTAAAACTATGAAAGTACTTTTTGTATTATACAATAAAAGTTTTTGCATAATTCTCTTGTTCTATTTACCTTTCAAGTACATTATTTACAGTGATAAATTATCAAAAGTAAATGGCAAAGGGGAATAACTCCTCTCAGTAGAATACAAACTAATAGAGCCCTGGCCAGGACCAGAACACTTGACCAAATGGTCCAGATGTTCAAAAATCTGGTAAAAATTCCCTTCCTTATAAAAACTTTTACTCTGTTTGCCTCAGATATGCCCAGGTGCGGAGAAGATTTTTAAATAAATAATGCATTTTTACTACAGATTCACTATATTATCAATAGAGCCCCCCCCCCCAACCCCCAAAACACCAGAGCTTCTGACCCTGGGACCATATGTTTGCTCATCATCACTTTGTTTATCTGCTTAACACTGAGGAGCAGACAGGATTATTTAATAGAATTAATGCATTTTCACTAAATTATCAAGAGCTCCACCCTCACACCAGCACATCTGACTCAGGGGTCATGAAATTCACTACTCTGGAAGAAGCACACTTGCTCATCATAACTATACACTTAGCTTCTTTGCTTTTTTAACCAGAAAAAGAAAAGAATATTTTCAAAGAAATTTTCCTTTTTCACTTTATAATCAATAGAAGCCCCCCCCCCCCCCCCCCCCCTCACCAGAACCCTTAAACCTGGGGTCATAAAATTCACAATTTTGGAAGAGGCATCCTTGTGTATCATAACAATGTACTTTAGTCTGTTTAAGCAATACCCAGGGGCAGAGAAGAAGATTTTCAAAGAAATAATTCACCTTAACTATAGGATCTATATAGCCCCGCCCTAGCACCAAAACTCCTGTCCCCGGGGCCATGAATTTCACAATTTTGGAAGAGGCATCCTTGCTTATCATAACAATGTACTTAGTTTGTTTAAATAATACCCAGGTGCAGAGAAAAAGATTTTTAAAGAATTAAAACATTTTCACTTTATAATCAATAGAGCCCCGCCCTAACACCAGAACCCCTGATCCAGGGGCCACGAATTTCACAATTTTGAAAGAGGCATCCTTGATTATCATAACTATGTATTTAATGTGTTTCAATAATACCCAGGAGTAGAGAAGAAGATTTTCAAAGAATTAATGCATTTTCACTATATAATCAATAGAGCCCCACCCTAACACCAGAACCCCTGACCCAGGGGCCATGAAATTCACAATTTTGAAAGAGGCATTCTTGCTCATCATAACTATGTAATTAGTTACTGAATTTAATACCCAGGAGCAGAGAAGAAGATTTTCAAAGAATTAATGCATTTTCACTATATAATCAATAGAGTCCCGCCCTAACACCAGAACCCCTGACCCAGGGGCCATGAAATTCACAATTTTGGAAGAGGCACTCTTGCTCATCCTAACTATGTACTTAGTTAGTTTATTTAATATCCAGGAGCAGAGAAGAAGATTTTCAATGAATTAATGCATTTTCACTATATAATCAATAGAGCCCCGCCCTAACACCAGAACCCCTGCCCCTGGGGCCATGAATTTCACAATTTTGGAAGAGGTACTCTTACTCATCATTACTATATACTTAGTTAGTTTATTTAATACCCAGGAGCAGAGAAGAAGATTTCCAAAGAACTAATGCATTTTCACTATATAATCAATAGAGCCCCGCCCTAACACCAGAACCCCTGGCCCTGGGGCCATGAATTTCACAATTTTGGAAGAGTCACTCTTACTCATCATAACTATATACTTAGTTAGTTTATTTAATACCCAGGAGCAGAGAAGAAGATTTTCAAAGAAATAATGCACTTTCACTATGTGATCTATATAGCCCTGCCCTAGCACCAGAACCCCTGACCCTGGGGCCATGAATTTCACAATTTTGGTAGAGGACTCAATGCTTATTACAATGATGCCAACAGTTTGACTGCTTGATGTCCAGGAGTAAAGAAGAAGATTTTTAAAGATTGCATTAATTTTGGTGGTTTTAGCCCCACCCCTCAGGCCCCAGGGGGGCAGGGACCATGAAATTCACAATTTTTGTTCCCCTTCACCCATAGATGCTATATGCCAAATTTAGTTGAAATTGGTTGAGCGGTTTCAGAGAAGAAGCTAAAAATGTTCAAATGTTAACGCACATCGCACGACGCACGCCGACGGACAAAAACGGATAGCAATAGGTCACCTGAGTGACTCAGGTGACCTAAAAAGTTGTAAAAAATGCTGATTTAGAGATCAAAGGACAGGCCAAGATAGGTAGTCTCCGTTGATATGGTATTTCATTGAAAGGTAACATTTTCCATGTCTACAAGTTTAAACTGTGATGCTCTGATCAGCCATTCAATGAAGAATACTGATAGCAACAACTGCGATGAAGTTACAAATTAGGAAATCATGTATGCCCAATTTTACAGAATATATGCAGTTTGCACATGGTCCAGCACTAAGGGTGAAACGTTTACTGAATCTTGTATACATTTAAACGGACAGCAGTAAACGAAACGGTACCGTTTAAACGGGAGAATATTTTGTGTTGAATTTTAATGGCTACTTACTCATGAAACTCTAATTTAATAAACAATTCTTTAAATTTAATGTAAATATGAGTTGTTATTACTATTTATTTGTTGGTCCTTATGATGAAAGAATTTGAGGCGCATTAAACTCATTCACTTTCTACAATGTCATCCAATATTGCATTGGTTTGTTTGGCTACATACTGGATGTAGAAAAAGCTTTGTAAAATTAAACTACAAAGATGGATCTTTTAATCCCGAATTACGTATAACAAGACCTGCTGACTGTATTGAAAAACTTTTCAAAGACTGGTGAAAATGTATTATATTTATTTAATCAAAATTTATCAAGTTTTATATTTCAAAAGTCATAAAATATCGCTAGTATTCGCAACTCGGAATTAAATATGTTATAGACCCCATCGTGTTTTAAATATTTTTGTTTAATATTTTTCCGGTATTGATTAAAACAGAAAACAATTGCTTATCAAATGGTCAAAGACAGTGTTTCTTTGGTAAATATGAAATAAAACAACTTGTTTGTATTAAACTTTATTTTTGATAGACATTGATAATGACCTTCGTGTAAACGTTTACTCAATCTGTAAACATTTAGAGCATATAATCGAAATGTCGCCGTTTACACGTGCAATCGTTTTTTCGCCCTTATCCAGCACATCATTATTGCATTGGGCACACCATACGCAGCCCCTTCCCAGGCCTGCAGGGATTTATCAGCCTATTTTGGGAAACGCCATTTTTGGGGAATTGGGAAAAAATTATTGGCTATTTGATGAAATTGGGAAAAATAAAAAAAAATCTTGCTTACATCATGTATTCAGATGTATTTCATTTAACATTTCTGCATGAACTCTAATTTGGGCAACTTATAAAACAGACAATTAAATCATGATTCAACTTCATCATCAATTGGTCATACAAGATCAATTATCAGAATAATAGACTTATACCACTAAATATGACTTCAATGAGAATAAAGTATTTATGCAACTTAGGGTAGTTTATGTGTGCATAAATCTGTTTCTGGAGATTAATTAAACCTCCTGCAAAAAATAATACTAAGCTCCATTTTAATATTTAAAAATGCAATGAAAATATATTTTTCTATCTGAAATAATGCCTACAGTTCTTACCATTCACTTGTAGATCAATTGATTAGGTGGAAATAACTTAATAAATCTATATTATCACACAATATCACCATTTTCAGAAAAACAGAGGAAATTCGGATTAAAAGTCAGCAATGTTTTACAATGTTTTTAAAAACATGTTATGACTGTAGTTTGCTAAATGAGTTAAACAGAGGGAAATTACAAACAATCTGACAATTTTACTTAGTGTTTTCCCAAGTTAATTAAATATAAAAGCATTGTTCACCAATTGGGAAAAAATACTGCCAAATTGGGAAAAATTGAATTTTTTTTTCAATTGGGAATGGGGCTGAATTTCGGCCCCTGAGAAGGTACTGATAAATCCCAGGCCTGGCCTGCCTCATTGGTTTGCATTCTTTACAATACATACATATAGAGTACCAACAATACAAAGTTACAAAGAGATGCAAAAACCCTTAAATACAGTACAAAACAAGAAATAACTCCAAAGTATTAAATTTCCTTCATGAACCTGATAATTTTAAATAAATAAGAATTGATGCAAATGCTTGTCAATCTTCACTTTTAAAATTAAACAAGCTACTGGTCAATATTTTCTCACAAGGAGGAACATAATAGTCCCCGTCTTAAATCAAGCATTTTGTGAATAAAGTTTAGCTTATATATGAAAACAAGAAGTCTGAAATTTATTTCATCAAAAGATCACCAGTAATTGGTTGAAAAGCTCCAGTTCATTAGAACATCAAACAATTAATATATCTAGCAAGCAACAAACTGATACAGAGGTATATAGATATCTTAATATTCTCAGCATTACTATGGTTGTTTTTTTTTTCAAGTGAATAAATGAGATATCACTTATACAATGCATTTGAGTGCAAATTTATTCACAATTTTAACTTTCAGTACGCAGAGACATGCTTACAATTATGCCACACTGAACTGTCAAGCAGCGATATGTTGTCCATTACTTACAAGAAACAAGAGTTTCCTTTCATTTCCAGGAACCACAAAGTTAAGGGTGACATCTTGTTTCTTAGCAACAATCAAAAGTTCAAACAATCAGCAGATCTGATCTAAACTTCATTCCTAATCTTTTTCTATCTAACTGACTTACTGGTGGCAGACTGACGGGAACTTTATCCGGAGCCTGAAGAATACTGACGAGAGTGGGGAGGAGTCGATGTTCTAGGGGACCAACAGTGCTCTCGTTACTTGCCAACTCCTTAAAGATATCCTGTACAATGTTCACAACCACTGGGTCTGAAAATTTATTAACATATTTCATTGATGACTCAAGTTATCCTGACAATTCTAATATAATAGTTTTCATATGTACATGTTTATTATTTTAAAAACCCAAGCAGTTGGAAAAGTTTTCAATGCAGAAGCATGGAAAAGTTTATTTCTCATGAATAATCATTACACTAACTGATTCTAAAATGCATAGCTCAAAGGATATTATACTCCAAGTATGAAAACCCTGCTTCACAAACATCTAACATGACTTTCTTTAAAAAGTTCAAAAGTGGGAGAGCAAAAATAATGATTTCTTACATGAAGATGCATCTGATTTACCATTTTGATGGGCCCGATAAGACTGATTATACCTTGTAGATGGCAGTTGTTGTAGGGTAACCTACCTGATGAAAATTTCAGAAAGACTGCAATGGTCAGTGGAGTAACTTTGCTTTCCACAGTGGCTGTAAATGCCTTGTCAACCTGGGGAAAAAAATTAAAATGAAAAATTGTACAATTTCAAAACTAGAATTTTCTAGGTTCCCACTTTCTGTATATATATATACAAGTAAATACGAATCAATAATTTAAAATTTGTAAATTTAGGATCTTTTTCAACTGGTCAAGATTAATAAACATTGTTTTGGGGAACACAGCACATGTCAATATTTACAATGATATCACAAACAACATAAAAAAAACTAACTATGCTGTGCTAATCATCTTGCCTTCCAAGTGAGTTTACTTACTGATAAAAGAATAGACATTGTTTCTAGACACAGGGATAAAACATCTGATGAGAACTGTGTGGCTATTGAGAGGAGGCCATCCAGAGTGTTGGGTAGGAATGGAATGAGGTATTGGGTTGTGTTAGCAGACTTGAGGTGTTGGCAGTAACTGTACACAGCTCTAATGGCTGAAATTCTGATGGTGGGAGGTTGTGTGGCATGTAGACCACCCACTGTAGACTGAAGGAACCTAGAATAAGATAAATACTGTAGATCACCAAATATTCCCGACACCTTATTTTTGAGAGATGGGTATTTGGCATTTCTATGCGAGACAAAATTTTCATGAATTCTGACTACTGTCCTATATACATGTAATCTTTGCTAATAAAAATTTACCCAAGAAGGAAATTTTTGCAAGGAGACAGCCTCGTGTCATTACGCGAAAATAAAGTTCTCACGAATAAAAAGTGATTTACAGTATGTATCACTGAATGCAATATATTATCATTTTAAAATCAAAATAAAAAAATTTTTTTTTGCTTGGTTGTATTGTGTTATAAATTAATTGTAATTAAAAATTGACACATGCAAATTGTACCGTATATATTCACCTACAAGTCGGTTGTATTTTTTGAGATTATTTTGAAGTGATTTACCATTGACCTGCTTATAAGTCGATACAACTTTTTTGCCAGAATTAGTTTAGGGATCGAAATTAACTTTTTTGACCACTAGCAAATTTTAGCAATACTGAACTTTCACTAGCATTTTTTTTTCTTCACATAGTACTCAATTAACTAGGAATTATTTGAATAATTTCATAGAAAACTTATTTACACCTTGTGAGTTAATTCAGGTCGTTTTATACAAGAGGGATGTGCAATTAAAAAATTCAAGCACTAGCCCACAGACTAGTGCCAGTAGTGGCAGCAATAAAATTACTAGCCCCAAGTAAAAAGTTACTAGCTCAAACATAGGGGGGAAAAGTAGCAACAATGAAAGAAAACAAGCATTCTGAGAGTATTGCATAAGCAATACTAGTCCCCTACTGGCAAGTGTAATCTGGTTCCCGTTAAGAATTGAAAATGCCATAATTCCGTCAGAAATCAATGAAGCAGGACGAAATGCAAATTTGATCTATAACTAATCAAGGTGAAGTCACATACCAAAAATCAGCTCAATATCTGAAAGCGTTTAGAAGAAAATTGCGGAAAACCCTTAAAAACTGAAAAGGCTGTAATTCTGTCAAAAATCAATGAAGCGGAACGAAATGCAAACTTGGTCTGTAACTCATGATCAAGATACACTCACATACCAAAAATCAGCTCAATATCTGCAAGAGTTTAGGAAAAAAGTGCGGAAAACCAAGTGGGACAGACTGACAGACAGACAGAGGGACAGACAGACAGACGGACGGACAGACTCAGAGGAAACCTATAGTCCCCTCCGGTTTCACTGGTAGGGGACTAATTAAACAGTAGTTTATCGTTGAGAAAGTCAGGGTCTTAAGGTCATTCTTTTTAAAATTAAAGTTTAATTCTCTCTAGAAAAATTTAATCGTATATAAATCAATTATTTTGATTGAAAAAAAAAAATGAATTTAAAAATAAATTATCATCCTTTTTTCTGGTCATTGCACTATCTCATTTAAATTGAAGCGAAAATCTGAAATCATTAAATACACTGTTAAATATATTTTTTTGAAAATCACATAACACTTTTCCTCTAGTTGATTAAATGATCATAAATATCTACATGTATTTACCATAAACAAGGAAACGGAGGAAATTCGGATTAGGAAAAAAACGATCGTTTTAAGAAGTAAGTAAGTCAAGTAGTACTGCAAAATGGATGAGATTATGGAGATTTACGAACTATATAAGAGAATGCTACCTGGATATTTTTCACTGTTTGGGAATTTAATAGCAAAAAGTGAATAAAAATACCTGTAGTGCTGTTCATGTATTACATGGGTATAATTTTAATTTCTACTAGCTCGAGGGGCTACCTCTGTGCATAAAATCACTAGCCTGACCCCCAAAAATGGTAGCCCCAGGCATGAGGCAATGCTAATTGGACATCCCTGGAATTAACCGAGAAAAAAAATCCGAAAAAGTTCGGTTTTGTTTTAACTCGCAAAAGTTGGCGACCACAAGTTGCTTTTAACTGGCAATTTCTGTTTTTAATTCGCATTTAGCAAGTATTTCCCGTTAATTTCGACCCCTGCAGTTGACAATTTTAAATCAATGCTCTATTGTTTTAACCTGGTTTCGATTAATATTTTTAGAAATGATGCCGATATTAAATTTTCAATCATTAAGAAAAATACACAATGCACACTTAAGATAAAAAATATAGTTATTAAAATATGTAAATACTCGTACTTTATGTATAATCTTACAATAAATAAATGATATAACATATCCAGACTTGGTTGAAAGATAATCATGGGAAATATTTCTAAAATACTACATTTCACTGTTCAGAAAAATACTAATCTTTTTACGACTCGCCTATAAGTCAGACATAAACTTTTGGGCCAAAATTTAACTCCCAAAAAAACGACTTATAGGCGAGTATACACAGTAATATACAGATCAAACAGCAATAACACAAATTTGACACCTAAAACAAAAAATTTCCCACATGTTTTAAAACTACATTGTATTTTCCCTCTTCAGTATGACTACTAATTATTATTACAATTAATATACACAATATTTTTGAAAAGACTGTACCTTAACATTACTCAACACTTCCATCACTCCTCCTTTTGGATTAATCTTAATTTATCTGTTCTGAACTTCAGCATTTATTTTAATATTTCTGATGCATTAACCTGAATTTACCTGTTCAGCAGTTCTGGAGATGTGGAGGTGACCTCAGTATACCGACTAGCTGTCCACAAACTTCTCCCAACTAGGAATGGTGAAACTAAAACCACAAATATCACTTATTCATTACAAAAAATTTAAAGTCTCTTCTTTACTTAATCCTGGAAATTTTTAAGGTATTGCAATAATTTTCAAACAGCAGTAAATGAAATATAGTGAAACTATTATCTAAACTAAATAAGATATTTTTAAATATCATCCATATTTAACTTATACTAACTGCAGTAGTTCATATCAGCAAGGACTACAGATTGGAGGAATCCGGTGATGTCAAACTGGACTTTCCCGGACTGTATCGACTCTGTAACCAAGTCTGTTACACTTCCCATAGCCAACATACAGGATTCATGGACTTTCCACCTGTACAAATTAATAAAAATTTTCAAATGTCCCATTTAACTTTTATTAAAGTCAAGTAATATTAACCTATCATTAAAGCGAAGTCTATATTAATTATCTTATCTTAATAATCTTAGAAAGCCATGCCCCACCAATTCTGATCGTTGGCGTTCTTGAGAGGTTCCACTGCAGCCAGATGTTTAGTGACGGCCTGACAGAGTGCAGGTGCACTCTCCTCTGGAAACTCACTGCATATTGACTACAAATTCACACAAGATTCACACTTAAATTATTGAGACTACATTTTTTTTTTTACACATGAAAATGTTTCTTTGTTTACATAGCTGTACAAGGGATTTGATTTAGCACATTGAGAACTATCCACTTACTAACAAGATGTCCTGTGCCGATATCCTGACTGAATACGAAAAAGAATCATCATCTTCATCCTCTACAAACTGGTCTGGGCTGTTAGTCCACAGCCTCACCTAATTAAGATACATTCCTAGGAATGATTATTAACGACTTAACCATTGCACAGTACAGATTTACATCATTTCAACCATTTGTACATGTACAAGCATTTATAAAACTTGTATAATGTTACAGGAATATGTATTACACTTATCTTACACAAAACAAATTCTGTTACCTGATCATCTGTCATCTGCATGTAGAGAATCACATAATACAGAATGTCATTAACAGAACTCTTCACCGTGCTGCGGAACTTTGGAGTGTCAATAAGAACATGGACAAATTCAAACACTCCATATACCAGACTCTCAAAACCAAGGACTTCACCTGCTCAAAAATATAGTCACTTAATTCTATGTAATTCTCATTGTATCAACTATCAGCTCATCATGTTAAGTGTGTGTTAATCTGACTACAAGCTTTCTTAACTAGACGAGTAAATTTGAAATACATGAACAAGTTTTTATCCCACTTCATAAAAAACATCTTTATCAAAGTGAAAATAATCAAATCTGAAAAAAAAATTAAATCTGCAAAACTTCATGCCAGGTCCAAATAATCAATGTTTAACTCAGTATATCATAACACCTGACCTCACCTACATAATCCTCTGTAAAAGCAATCAATGTTATAAATTTATCTATCTGCACTAGTATCATAAATTAATGTATATGTATTTCAATTATTAATGAAGAATAATTGTAATAAAAATATGAAATTCTTCATTACTCACCATCAGAATCAACAGGGTCATCCGATTCTTCTAAGCTATTCACAACTGTCCTGACATAACTGATTCACATTGAAGGAAAATATCATTACTATACCCTGCAAAAATACACATGTAAACACCAGACGCAGATTTTAGAGAAGACTTGATTCTCTGTAATTGGGGCCATTCAAAGGCCCCATTCCTAATTCAAGAAAGGTACCTTTTTTCCTATATTGCATGTGTTAATTTTCCCAATTAAGACTTTCCCTCCAAAATTAAAGAACATATAAATAGACATTCAAATTACTCCATTCTTCAGAACAGAAATTCAGTTGATAACCAAACATGTAAAGATTTTAATGGAAAATGATTATCCTAGAATTCCCAGAAAGGTCACTAATTTTCCCAACTTTCATGTCCCCAGCCCAAGTCCCAAAAAGTGGTGTGAGAGCCCTATCTTTAACAAAAAATCCATGACAATTACATGTACATCATTACATGTATCAACTTGGAAACTTGGCAAACAGAAGTAATAAAAACACCAATACAGAATTTGACAAAAAAGTCACAAGTTGATTGAATTTGAGAACAACTATAACAGTTGAACTTCGGTATTCTGAACACTGATATCTCAATGTCATAGATATGTTGAAGTTCTAACCACTTATTATTGAAGTATTTTACCTATGATACATGTATATCAAATCCTCTGATATCTGAAAGTTTTTTCTCTAAAAGTTTTTTCTCGGTCTCATCGAGTTAGAGATAACAAGAAGATTTGACTGTATCTAGTTTTTTTTGTTTTTTTTTTTATATTACACAGAAGGATACAAGTCAGCACTGTGTGTAAATATCATCCACACTGGAGGCAAAATATCACCAATGTACTGGGACATCAGCTTGGGAAAATTCTTCACTAGGGTTGTTATAGCCTAACAATACAATATATATACATTAATTTAATTCATGTACATTGCTCTCTACATTATAAATTAAACTGAAGAGGGCGATTTCAACTTAATCCTCAAAAATATATTGTACTTCTCTGTTACACACTTCATTGACACTAAATTCTTTCAAAAGTACTGTCAGAAATTAATGAATTAAAATATAAAACTTTAAAATGTAAAAAAAAAAACCTTGACAATTTCCATTTTAAGTCCACTGTCTGAGGTAAGACCATCTGGAACCTGGAGGGCCTCTATAAAGGCCTTGGTGAACTGGGGGATAGAGGGAAACAACAGCTGCTTGGCAATACCCTGAAGATTGAAGAGGTTCAATAAATTTGATTTTATATGGCTCGTTTTTTTTTAATATACATGTACTATCTAAACAAGAAAAGTTATACTGTCCTAAAAGTGACCGAGATATACTTCCTGCAAAACATAATTATACTGATAGAGCAAAGCAATATTTTTTTTTTAAGAATATACTATCAAGAGTCCTTATCTCCTGGCAAACCCATTATGGGTAGATTATTGTTAGATACCCCTCACAAAATTCTTTTCATTAAGATACAACTTTCCCCAAAAAAATTTACATAAAAACACTTTGATTTTACATTCCTACCCTCTGAATCTCTGCCATGGTTGCAATCATTGCTGCACAAACGTTGAAGATGCTCACAGCTCGTGATCTGGTCCTGATGCCGTAGGTCTGAAATTAAAGAAAATTAAATGTTATATGGATACATTACAGCTGGTTGTTATCACAATATAAGCCTTAAGCTTCCCTAAACTACTGGTGTTTAATTCAGACTGAAAATATTAACAATGCTACCTTTAAAACATTTCAAGAAAAGAGATAAAATGTTTGAAAACCACAGTCTAAACAAGTCTACTATTTTAACTGGACCCCTGCTGTGAAGATCTGATCTGTTGCATTATGCACTTTACCAGACCAATTTACAAACTTACAGCTAAGACCAAAATATATTTTTGCAAATATTTTCACTCATGACATCAATTAAAAAAAGGTACATAATCTAAGTATTTTTTTTAAAGAATTTGGAAAATTTTCTTAAAGAAATCTTTATTATAAAATATTAATTTCGCAAGATGTTAGAAACAGCCAAAATCGTTAGCCATGTCTGTTTACTCTACAACTTTACAGGGCTCTCGATTCTTTATATTTGGGGCCGTTCAAAGGCCCCATTCCCAATTCAAAAAAGGCACCTTTTTTCCAAATTGACTGTGTTAATTTTCCCAATCTATCACTTCCCCAAATATTAAAGAACATTTAGTAAGATATATAGTTACTAAACTTGTAATTCATATTTCTCTGCATAACAAAACAGAAATTTAGTTGATAACAACTACCAGAAACTCAATATATCATGAATTTAATGTATAATGTCTAGTTATGATTTTCCAAAAATTACCCAAAAGGTCGCTAATTTTACCAATTCCTTTGGCCCCGGCCCCAGTCCCAAAAAGTGGTGTGAGAGCCCTGACTTTAAAAATTATAAGGTCAAAAATCGATTTTTTTGCTTTTGGTTTTTTGTTTGTTTGTTTTTTTTTTTGCATATATCATTACTTTGTGAAGCTATATTTCTTACATCAGCTTGGATGAAGATTTTGTACATTTCAGGAAGAATAACTGGTGCCACCTGTCCCATCTGTGTGTCTGTAACATCCTGAGTAAACTCTGAAAATACAAAAAAGTAATACATGCTCCAAGATTTATACGAAATCAAAATAACATAAATTTCAATCACATCAAATTTATGACTAAATCATTTTCTGCACTATTCCTAAGATCTTGCTTTTATTTTCAAAATGTATCAGAAATTACCAAGTTCATTAGTTGTCCGAACATTTGAATCCCTGAGTTAACACAATTATATTACCTGACAAAACCCTCATAGATCCATGAACAGCATTAGGATCACCACTCGTTAAAGCCTGCATCAGGATCTGGAATAACTCCGGCCATACCTCTGGCCAGTCCCAGTGTGCTATTGCGGACACAGCGTAAGCAACACTTGACCGCACCTTGCTGATAGACTCTTTTAGACCCACGGGTAAAATCCTTCTGATTTCAGCTTTTGCCTAAATCAATAATAATAATCAATACAAAATCAATTAACTCTGCTAGATGTATATCAAAATGACATAATTTATCATTTTAGTGTTATTCTTACGATTCAAAATTATGGAATGATAAAAGTTGGGTTTCTGATAGCATTATATTTACTAAAGGTTGTTTTAATTAAAATGAGCTCATGTAACATTTTGGTTGTTGTTGCAATTAAAATTCCTAAAACTGTCCAGGGTTTGACATTAACTTTTCCGAGTACTAGACCAGTTGGGCTACTTCCCCTAGCCCAGACCATAAAATTGCTAGCCCTGACCAAACATGCAAATTTAATTCTTATGATCGCCAATTTTAATTATGTAATTCTGAAATTGTTTCTCGTGCGTGACGAAATTTTGACAGACTAGCCAATTAAGTCTGGTTCATCATGACATGCGAATATTGTAAGCACTGAACTCTAATAAAGATTTTTATCCTAAATATTAATAAATTAATTGCAGAATCTTTTTCAGTAACTTTCCATACCATATTCATACTGAATGGCACTAGTTTCAACCCGACTTGTCTATTACAGTCGTAACTGTATTTTCATGACCAATCTCTATCTGTGAGAAAAAGTACAATCTGCTTGCATGTGTAACGGGAGAGGAGAAAAATGCAGCGGACGAGACCGGGATTCGAACCCGGGCCCCCTGAATCTCCAGCAGGGTTGGCAAAAAACTGGGAAATACTCATATTTCTCAGGACAGTGGGAAATACTGGTAATTACCGGGAATTACTGGTATTTCCCGGGAAATACTGGGAAATAAGAAATAGCTACATATTTCATTCATATTGACATGTAGTACACCTTATTGGCTAAGATATCTACTTGGTATCACTGTCCCTGATTTAAAAAATTCTGTTTCCAAGTAATTCATTATATACAATCTTATTCTTAACACAGCATATTCATCATATACCAGTCATGAGTGTCATTTGTTTCATGCTTGAGTCAGATGTAGTCTATAAAGGTCCATGAATTGAACCCAAAGATCCCAACTGGGTTTTTTATGTAACTATTACGCGGCTAGGATAAGGCTGTCCGAAGAATGTCACAGTGTGCCAGCCATAGTAACTTCTCTGAACTACCTAGATATGACGTCATAATGGCATATGACGTCAAGTCACTGTATACTTGAGCTGATATGACGGGGAAAGTGTCATAACTTTTACATTCCTTTCACATCACATGTAGATTTTTGTTACCTTGATGTTTAATTCATGTGTCTGGATTGTTGCTTAAAGGCTGTAATGATGGTGAATATTTGCAGTATAATATCGTTATTACTTTTTCTTGTCTAACATGTATGTATTCAAACAATTGAAAAAAAGAATGTGAAATGCCCCCCAAACGTGTCTGTAGACAGAGATAAATTCTATAAATCTTATATATATTAGACTGGCACAAGTGAATAATAAGGATTAATTGAAGATATTCTGTGTGAATCTACTAGAGAAATATGTCCTCTAACTGAATTTTGCTGGGGGATCGTATGTAATTTATCCTATTTTGTATAAATTGCGATGAAGAGTGGAAAATGACTCTTTGTATGTGGGTAAGTTGAATTTCTCGTGAAATATTTTCTTATGAAATAAAATTCAGACTTGCCCCCAGCACTTTATATATACCCAAGAATACGTTTAGTTGATTTATGTAACAAGCCGTTCACAGTAATTTTGTTTTTCACTTGTGCCGATGCGATTTTTGTGCAACATTTAAGAAAATTTATAAGTGTCCGTCACGTGATCAACACAGTCATGTGACATCACAAAAATGGTTTTTTGTAATACCTTATTCAACTTTCTTTACAACTTAACTGTGTATGAATACATAGATTACAAATTGAAATCAAAACATTTCTCAATATAAAATAGTATATATTTAATGCACATTAAGCCTTCGGACATCCTTAACCTAGCTGCGTAAAGAAGGATCTAAGAAAATTCTTAAATGTAGAGTATGGCGTAAATATCAAACCTAAGAAGAAGCCTTTTAAGTTCTACTCAACGTAATTATCTCTCAAAACAGGAGCACAAAACTGTCCAGAGCAATTTGTTAAAACAACATGATTGTTTGTAATAACTACAGTGTTTATAGAAGGATTAAAACGAGCTTTTTTTGTTTGTTCTTGGATTTATAGTTAATAAACTTAATAATTTTACAAAGCTGAAAAGAAACTTGAATTGGAAAACTTCAGTTTTATACAACCAAGGAAATGTTTCAGAATGCTTGTGGATATGGGACTGGAGTAGTGATACATTCTAAATATATTAAATTGCAATTTGAGACATATTCCATATTACTCCTCTTCTGTTTTTAAGTTTATTTTATTTTTGAATTTTGTTCAAGATTGAACGATTTATAGAAATTAAAAAACTTTAACTTTGTATTTCCCAGTATTTCCCAATTTTTCCCAGTTTAGAGAAAATTTGTAGTATTTCCCGGGACGGGAAATACCGGTATTTACCACTGGTAATTCCCACCACTGGTATTTCCCGGCCAACCCTGATCTCCAGTCAGGTGCTCTACCAACTGAGCTATCTGGCCACCGGCGATCGAACCCATCTGACCGCCACATTCCTCCCTCCTTAAAGGTCTTCGGCCCCTGAAGACACCAACCCAGGCTCTTCCCTGGCAGGTCAAATGTCACTTCCAAAGCATGGCACGGCACCAAATGTAATGGGAGAGGAGAAAAATGCAGCGGACCAGACCAGGATTTGAACCCGGGCCCCCTGAATCTCCAGTCAGGTGCTCTACCAACTGAGCTATCTGGCCACCGGCGATCGAACTCATCTGACCGCCACACATGAAACGAAATATGGGTTTGATTGACGGGAAAATATAATACTTTTGAGTAATTAAAAGCTCTTACTATTTTTTTTAATAAATGGAGGGGGGAGGTAGTCGATGCACACCTCAGGTGCCCTGTGGCTAAAAATAGCGATTGTGTCATGCAGGGATTTTTTTCTTTGGTGTTTCAATTGGACAAATAAGAAAATTTCTTTAAAAATTTTTTTTAAAATGACTGTTAAACCCCATTTCAGTCTTCCAAATATATTTGGAAGACTGAAATGGGGTTTAATTGTATATAGAATATGAACAGGAGATAACATAACCGAAATACAAAATTACATGTTCTGATGTTTCTGGATCTCTGAACTTTTCAGAATGCTTGCACCAGTGAGCATCCACATACTGCCGTAGCAACACAGAAGACAACTGTCTTATTGCTAAAGGTCCTTGTGTGTCAATTGTCAATTCTGCAAGGTGTACCCCAAATTCTGCAACAAAAATAGCTCATTAGAAATGGATGGATATACTTTAAAAATTAAGAGTGTATCTTTCATGTCCAACTCTTCATTTAAATATATCCTACATGTATTTTATTCGGGTATCTAAGGTTTATATATTATATGCTCCGCCTCGATATATACAAAACTATAATAATGGCCATATAACATAAAAATACTGCGTAAATAATTTAACAGACAACTCTGGAATAAACAATCAAATTTTTATAAGAAAAAAAAGATAACTTCACAATCGTGCAATCTGACAAGGCATGGAAACACGTGCGACACAGGAATACAACTATAAAATGTCTTAACAAGAACGATCATATTTACCTTCTGTGACTTCTAATGCTTTCACCTGTTCCTCCCCTGATATTCTGACGTTATGAATTGGTGATAAAACGGCATTTAAGCTCTCTACGAGGGCTTCCTTCAACGATCGGCTGTGATCCCCTGCTCCCGCCATGTTGGTAAAAATTAAAATCCACCTATTTGGCGGGAAATTTTAGTTTCGTATTTCATTAAGTCACTTGACAACATGATATTCTTCTGCTATATCTATACTTTAACGATTATACTGATTATCTTATAATATAAACATTTCAGAACAGCCTTTCTTTGATCATGTTTTAATAAAATGATGATATTTTAAAAATTACGAAAAATTAGATAAATCGTACAAATGCATTTCGTATTAAAAATTACGTCATTTTTTACGTCATATAAAGCATGGACTCTTTGAAGATGTGTATTCTAATCCAAGTGATATTCTTTATGCTTTGTTCAGCTCAGGTTTGTTATACATATTGTCAAATTTTCTTACTTTTTTCCTGAGTCAAAATAAATGAGATGTTATACCTTGGTACATGTATGTTATGGAGGGTAATCGTGTTCAAAAATCCAGACTTGTAAGCTTGTAAGTTTGTAAATTTATCCAAACTTGTAATCGTATCAGTTTCATAGTCTACATATGTAAGCAGGTAATGCCGACATCCTAGCACGTAGTTCCGAACATATAACTTTCGATTTTGCTTATAGCTGTTACCAAAAAAGGTTTGTTTAAGAAAGTAGAATTTAAAGAGTTAAACTAAGAATTCCGAATAAAATTTAAACGAAAAGGGGCGCTACGGCCTTTTATGTACAAGTATACAGAGATCTTGGCGAACAATCTAGCTACGAAACGTAGAAACATTTCCCTGGAACATATATATAATATATTTTTCATTTTAAAAACCATATGGTATCATTCTTGCGTGTTTTCTCTCGTTTTCAGGCCCATAGGAAACATTTTCATTGGGTGGGCGTGGGGTGGAGCAGTGGGCACAAAACAAAAATTTCTTGATAAGTCCCCCCCCCCCCCAAAAAAAAAAAACCGAGACATTCCTGTTGAGGATGCACAACGATAAACTAACCTTATTTCTTTTCGTATGTATTTACCGACAAAATTATCGAGGGGACACAATCAGAAATTGCTTATTTTTATTGGTATAGTATATACTCGAACCCTCACCCCACTCGCTGCCTATACGGACCTGGTTCGGGGCCATAAAACTTAGATGAGCTCACTTTTGATCCCAGTCTCTCTTTTCTACATACTACATGTATTAATTCCTAAGTATGACAGAGAAATTTTTTTCAGTAACAAATCTCAGGGCCGAAGTATAGGAGGGTGCGAAAGGTTGGGCTCCCAACATTTTTGTGTGGAGAATAATCTTTTGCAGCTGTTTTAATGTTACAGTATTAGATTTATTAATTTATTTAATAAATCTATAATGTATTTCATATGTTTTTAAATTGTAAATATAAATGCATTATTAAATCTTTAAAGGTCACCCAAGTAGAACAGGCAGTACCTGTACTTAATCATTATTGCCTTGGGTTATGAAGGTTCTGGTCTTTGGTCTTTGGTTTGAAGTATTCACTGTTTTCATTGGTTTGGACTTTGTAAGGTTGTGTTTTATTGGTTCAGTATTTTTCCCTCCAAAAAGTTGTTTGTTATGGTCATTCTTTGTCCAGTATTTGTCCAGAGAGGGTTGTATTTACGAAGTTTTATAATTACGACCTTCTGACATTGACAGAGACAATACTTTTCTCTATTAAGGTAAGATAACATTGATATACTAATTCTAATATGATTTCTAATATTTGATTTAACTGTAAAATCTGTAATTTTGCCAAAGTTAATTCCATAGCACTAGCACAGTCAGAATCTGATTTGAGAGTCAGTAATTAAGGAGTAACTATTTTATTGAAAGTATTTTTTATTTTATATATATCTACTAGATGTTTTTATGATGATAGGTTTACTTATGTAAACTATGATAATTTGTAGTTTTATGATCTGGACATACGTGTACAGTGAGCCATATTGTGACTACAATGAATGGGAGAGGCTCAGTCCCATAGATTGGTATGATATTTATGATATTAATGTTTTTATATATTTTATGACAATCCTGAAATAGTAAAGTCTGTGTAGACATTATTGCAGCATATACATCAGTTTTTGTCGTATATATGTTTTTATATTTTTCAAAGCGTAATATTAAAAGGGGGCATTGATTGTATGTAAATCATGTACAGAGTTACCTCCCTTTATGCAGCGTATCTGTTAACCGCAGATTGTAATTACTATATTGATACGGATATATCAGAATATTTTATGCTCTGTATTTATTATTTGTTATTATGATTTTTCAGGGCATTATTCCAAATTCCTTCATTGTTCCATTATTCCAACTATCCTATGTGTTCATCTGTGAATGTAATAAATGGAGATATCAGTAGAACCCTGAAACGGACTTATTTATATTTCCATGCTCCAGATTTATAATAAGACACCGTTACATTAATATGAAAATTCATTTATAGGCTGCACCCTCCCCACTTCTTTTTTTTGTAGTATCATCAAGCTCTGGCAAATTCTTGCGTTGAAAAAAAAATGTTACTGAAAAGTTAAAGAAAGATATTCTAAACATAGCCTACCATGAAGGAGGAGTTTTGGCAGCTTATTTATTTTTTCATCATCAATTTTTTTGGACCCCCCTTTTCGGTAAACATTGATCTGCATCTATTGAGTGTTTGTTTTTTTAATATGATATATTGCAGTTACATTAGTTCTTAATAAACTGGGTCACTGATTACAGTAGTCTATTGGTTGGGCGCTAGCTTCGTAGGCCATGGGAGGTGTAAGAGTTCGCTTGTCCTAAGTTCCTAGTGCCTGCCTGCAAAATGTAAGACGTTTAACATACGTGTTGGTCATGACTATTCCTTCGGCATTGAAAATCAAATTGAACTAGTGCTAATTGTAACGGGAACCGTTACAGATGTTCCTCAAACGGCTCCCCAATCCCTTATGATGCCCCATTCCCTACAAGCTTCAATAAATTTGACAATACTTTTGTAATATAGATGGACACTTTATTTCTAAGGGTATTTCATTGGAAAACTACTCCGATATAGCCATATGGGTATTAGCCAATCAAATTTCAGCGCATATGCTTGCACATGTTTTCTACATTTTTCACATTAATTTTCTTAAAGTGTCTCACAATACATACATTTGTGTTAAATATTAAAGAATCTCATTAAAAAATAAGAGAGATGTAACCCTTTAAGTATTAACCAATCAGAATTCAGCATACGCAAATGCATGGCCTTGCATTCGATTTTGATAGTATCATAATGTAGGAGCTCTAAGTGCCTATCTATGTCGTAAATTTAATCCTGTTTTGTTGAAAACCAAGGGAGTTATAGATATTTAAAGTTTCAACCAATCAGATTGCAGTACACCTGCATGCGCGTGTTCTCAAGATATTTCCTATACAACTTGTTGTAGTACCTTATAATATATACTTATGTTCTAAATTTCAAAGTATTTTGTCAAAAAACAAAGAAATTATTGAGATTTTTGTATCAGCCAATCAGAGAAGAGCGCACGTGCATGCGCGTGAGTTCATGCTAATTTGACCATGTTATCTTATCTAGACTCCTAATATATCTTTATATTTTGAGTTTCAAAGCAATTCATCAAGAAATGTAAAAGTTACGGCTTCATCAAGTATATCAGTCATTTCACTCATTGCACGCGCGCGCACGTGCATGCATGTGCGCGCAAAATGACCTTCGTTCCGAACACCTACACAACATGCCTATTAACCCTAAAAAGGTTTCATGTCAATCGGATGAGTGGTTCTATGAGAACACTCCCGGACAAAAAAGTACCGGAGAAGAAAGTAGAAAAAAAGAATAATAATAATAAGAAGAAGAAGAAGAAACAGAGTAAAAACAATATGTTCCCAAACTTCGTTTGGGGAACATAATTATTTATCGGTTGAGAACTTAAAAACCGAAGCCCCTCTAGATCCGCGCAAGCCGTGAATAAGCGGGTAATGGTTCATGTCACGTCGTCAAATAAATAAAATTAAGAAGATAAAATAAAATTGGAACACATAAACAAAAAGTTAGAATTAAAATCCCTTATTTAGAACTAAATAATTTATTTCAATTGGAAAAAGAAGAAGTTAGAATAAAAAAGGAAAAAGATGTGGCACTGATGCGCCTCCATGGTTTCTCATTATCAAAATTCGACAATCATGTAGACTTTACATTCGTAGACTTGTCAATTGTCTTTGTGTTTTATTCAGAGCGCGGAAATATAAATTCCGGAAAACCATGTTTACAACATCAAAAATACACACATTCATAGTATAAACTCAAACGTTGTAGGATGTCGGAATTACCTACTTACATATGTAGACTATGAAACTGATACGTGTTACAAGTTTGGATTTACAAACTTACAAGTTTGGATTTACAAACTTACAAGTCTGGATTTTTGAACACGATTGTATGATCTCTATCTTGGCAGGCACTGGAACATAATGTAAATATAGTGTATGTGGAAGGATTTCCTTTTTTTTTATACACGCACATGTATACATTGTATTCTTATCTATAATTATTAGATTTACATTAAACTACCCTTGCCTGCTTTACATGTGATGTGTGCAATCTGACTAAAGATGCGATAGCGTAAATAGAGATCTGGCATTATAGTCAGATTGTGATGTGTGCAGAGTTTACAAATTGAACACCCCCGGTGAAATGTAAACTGTTTTTGTAAACAGGGCACGAGCTCTGTTTTGTTAATGTTTACGTTTCACCAGATGTGTTCAATTTGTTATACTCTGCACACATCACTGAGCACGGACTGACAATGCTGGTGAGTTGGTTTTCCTTTCTCACATTTCTACTCTGAATTTTCTGGATTATAGTTTTAATATTTTTCATTAATACATAACAAATTTTCTATTTTCTTAAGTATTAAGGATAAAGTTTACTTTGTGAAAGTGCAAGGATGTGTCAATCAAACGCGTCCCGAAATTCGTAGTTTTAATAATTTCCAGATAAAATAAGTTTTTTATTATACTTCCGGGTGAAATGCTAAAGCAACATATATGTCATGATTTTATACAGAAAATTTGAGAAAATATTAACTTCAAATCTGTGTCTAGGCCCCTTTAAATTAAAAAGCAGCTCTTGAATTAAAATTATAGAGGGCTTTTTTTATGAATGGATGGTTTAATTAATGCAACTGGTTGTACATATACACAACTAATATAAACCAACCATGTTGATACACCATTATTTGTGTACATCAAGTGCATTCAAGAACATAATATATGTATATAATTATTAATTAATATCAAAAGAGTTTACAGGTATTATAACTGATAGTTTTGTCACCACATTAGAAGCGTCATTCTTTGACTCTGGTTTATTTAAGGGCAAAAACATGTGGAAAGTCTTAAAGAAATACAAAAACAAATTGAAAAGCCGCAAAAAGACTGACCTTCCTAAATCCCTCAAACTCGAAGTCAAGAAGTTCTTTAACGAGACACATACAGAATTCATAAAGGATGAAGGCGCAGGCGCTGAATTTGAATGTGAAACAGCGGTATCTCGCTCTATATTTCGCCTATATCCCAGAGCCACCTATCGCTGGGTTCGAAATGAGGGATTTTTAACAATGGAACCAGAACGAATGGTATTCCGAATGGGAGACCTCATCATTCAAGGATTGAAGGCAACAGATACCGGACTTTACTCGTGTAGATTACATTACACGAAGGGGAAGGTGTTAACAGTTGGTGTTTTTTCGCTCTATGTAAAATCACAGGAGTACCCCGAGACACCCGTGTATGAAGGAAGAAAAATCTCCTTACAGTGCAACAGTCACCTGTTGGGCTTATTGTATCCGAAAGCTGTCAGAGAATGGTATCTTAATGGGACAAAGACACCATTACAAAAAATTCCCGCCAACCAAAAACACAATGATGTCATTAAAAAGTCAACTGTCCACATGCAAGGAAACTGGTCATGTGTAGTTCGTGATCCTGTACATAATTGGAAGTGGACGACGGCCTTTTATCGTGTTAAAATATACCCTCCTCTGAAAGGAATAGCTTTTATTATAGATTTTGTCAAACACAACGTGAAATTGACGATTTTTCTTGTAATTGGATGTTTTTGTCTGGTAATGATGCTTACTGCTATCCTCATTGACAAACTGGAGCAATGGAAGAAACGAAAAGATAAACTACAAAAGAGAATGCTCTACCAGTTCATAGAAGATAGCGGAAGAGGATTTTACGACAATAATGATAACCTCTGTTACACTGACGAAGATGGAAATGTGGTCGTCTGCAAAGTATCTGATGATGAGTCAGACGAAGAAGGGATGATAAAAAGAAGAGTGAAGCAGCTAGGCAAAGCAGGGAAAGCAGCGTTAGAGAAGACAAAAGATTTTATAGAGGGTGAAGATAATGATGAAAATAAAAACAACGATGCTAATGAAAACGCCGCGGACTTGGACAGCACATATGATGTTTGCTCGTCTAGTTTTGAGGACGATAAACATGTTTCCTTTTTTGAAGGGTCATTGACAGAGGATAGTTTTGAGACAAGCTTCAGTGAAAGTCGACCGCTATTGTCTCACGTGAATTGTGATGTTTCCTTTAGTTAACATATATTGTAAGTTTTTATTAATGGAAAAGAAGATCATTTTCTAAATTATGCATTATATTTGGATATAGTGATGTAATACTCTTTGGAACCTCCTCTGTGTAAATTTACACATTCATTATATTGTACATTCTTTCAAATGGAAAGTGAAAATATGAAGGAAAAAATGTAAAGGATATTCTTATAAATAAATGAAATTGTAACAACGGGGAAAAGGAGCAGGTATGCTGAAATTCCATGAAATCAACCAGGCTGTGTCGTAAAATATTTGAATACAAAAAGTAATGAAAAAATGACTTTGCATGAAATTATTTGTTTCTTGTAAAATACAATAAACTCCAATGAAATAATAATCAATTCAATTTACATGAACACACTTTAGTTCTTTTAAAATAGTGTCCTCTACAAAAATTTGAATTTTTCAATTAAAATTTTTCATATACAAATTTTAATTGAAAAATTCAATTTTTTGTAGAGGACAATAGCCTGAAGACTTCCTACAACACATGATCTTATACAATTTTAATTTGGTACTTAGTATCAACATTCATTGGAAAGGTTAGTAATACACATGTTATACTAATAGGCAAATTCAGAGGATTGTGGCCCCCTGCTTTCGATCGGTGCCTTAGTGATTAGGATGCAATTATTTATGGCACATTGTAACTCTCTTGTTTGTGTTTCCAGTCTAGTCTATGAATCATACAAAAAAAAGACAAACTATTGAATAAGTAACAGTTATGGCAAAGATTCAAAACATCATCAAATTCAAACCATCGTCAAATAACATAATACAATCCGAAAGATCTTGTCACAAGTAATGCACTTGTGAAAAAAATACCAAAGCCTTATCTCTTCTGGAGCAAAAGTTATAGCCAAAGTTAAAATTTTTGATAAGTAGTTCAAAATTCTAGGTCAAGGTCATGAAGTCAAAAATGATGTATCTTTCTGAAAGATGTTGTTATAGGTAATGTACATGTGATAATATGAAAGCCCTATCTTCTCTCATTCAAACATTATTACCAAAGTAAAATTAATTTGAAAAAGACAATAGGTTAAACTTCAAGGTCAAGGTCATGCGCTCAAAAAACCAGAGTGCATTTGGAAAGGTCTTAAAGTTTTGTGACAGACTGACAGATGAATGAGATTTCATGTCCCCTCGCTTTCGAGAAAGCGGGGGACAATTACTAGTATACAGAAGTGTCTGATTATACTATTGTTTTACCTACTACTGATATTTCTTTAAGTTGATCTCTACAAGATGCAAGAGCTCTAGAAAAAAAACCTTGATAAATTACAGAGCAAACGAAATACCAAGTTTATCTATTTTTATGCCACTAGTATCAAATATTTGTTTATCCCCCCCCCCCAACTGCTGAATGTTTGCTAGTTATTAGATATGGAGCACAGCCCTGTTTTAGAAGTGAACTTACGAGAAATTAAGACCCGTCCGAAATTTAATTTTGCGAATTAGTTTATTTTTACATTAATTTGACATTTAATTTGACATTTAACATTTTTTGAAAGAGTTTAAAAGAATTTTTATGCAAGTAATTTTCAACAAAATTACTATTTTTACAAGATGTTACATTAAGCTGAAGTTTTTGGCCCTAGTCGACGTAAGTTCTGTAAAACGGGACCCTGGATAAACGTTTCGTCAAATTAGGCTCATTTTCGAAACTAAAAATATGTTTTTTTTAGGACAGGCCTGCTTAGAAACAGTCTGGTACTTTTGAAAAAGATCTTAGACAAAGATTTTTTCAACAAAGTTTGAGATGAGGGCAGCCCTAACATGACAAAAATACACCCCAAAAACAAACAAACGTAAGAAAAACCAAAAACAAAACAGCAACAAAGCATGAACTTTTCCTATAACATCATCAACCATGTTATTCCTAGGTGTGACATCATCACCTCTTATAATGATGTTACCTCAATAAGTATAAGCAGAAGGACTAGCCCAGTTGGTTAACTAATAGTAACAGTTAGGCTGCTGTTGTGAATGCGTGAATCCAGGATTTTTTTTTTTTTTTTTTTGGGGGGGGGGGGGGGAGGGGGTGCATACCAACTAAAAATATCCATGCGGAATTTTTTTGACAATTAAGCCGAGGAAAAAAAATCGTAAACAACTTGAATCCCACTTCAGGGGTGGGGGTCCCTTTTCTTCATACATGTACATATAAATGACCCTCCTAACCATTTTACCAGCGATCCGTGTTTTCTAGGGGGAGGGGGTTTGAAAATTGAGAAATACGTTGTCTCAGAGCGGGGGGTTGTCCTCGCCTTGTACGCCCACTTTCTTTCTTTGGCTGCAAATAAGACATCGTAGAGGTTAAAATTTGTTGTTAAATAGTACAAATCTCTTTTCTGTTTGAACTTTCACTAAGGCGTGACAATCTCGGCGATGCATAATTAGCGTCTCCCAGATACTGACCTAGATTCTCATTGGTTAAGAAATTAATACCATTAGCAACTTTAGATTGTTGTTAACAAATAATGAGATGACATAAGCCACACTTCTTTACTAGTAAGAAACGATGTAATTGGTTCCTTGCGTCACTCGTTGACGTCTGAACCAATTTTATCCCATGTTTATTTCACCCGTGAATGAAAAGCTGTGTAAATTTCAGTATTGATGAGCTAATCTGGCAACCAATTGGAATCTAGGTCACTAACTGAGAGACGCTAATTACGTATAGACGAGAATGTCACGCCTTACAGAAAGTTCAAGCAGAAAAGATATTTGTACTAATGCATAATAGCTAAATAACTTTTAAAGCATGACGTCTAGAAGAATCAGTCAGACATTTTTACGTAATCTTTCATTAAATCAAAAAAAAAAAAAAAAAAATAAATAAATAAATAAATAAATAAATAAATAAAAATAAAAAAGGTCAGTAACATTTTTATTGATACATGTACATTTAAATGTACGAATAAATTTTAAAGAAACATGCGGATATAAAAAAAAAATCATATTTAAAAAAAATGAAATAAAATTGTTGGATATTTAAAGGAAGAAAAAAATATGATTTAAAATTTTAATTATCCCGATTGAAGTAAAACTCTTCTCGATCTAAAACAAAATAGAAAAATAATTTAACTTACAGAGCAAAATAATTTCTCAGTGAGCTGGAAATTGCAATTTAGGCCAAGAATGGTCTTTTGGATAAATAAATACCCGGGTAATATTTTAGTGTGGAGAAATTGGCTGTGTAGGGAATCGCAATCTATAAAGATATCGTAGAGTAAGCCTCCTCACCCCCACACACTAATCTCCGAGAAATGTACTTCGATGAGGGACTTCCATGGGAAAATTGATACTCTAGAGTCATGGTGGTAAATAAAATTCAATCTGTTCAAAAATTGAACTGCATCCTTCATAAAGTAAACATAGATGAAGAAACAGTCGGTGACTTAATTAATGAAGATTTTAAAGGGGCCTAGACACAGATTTGAAGTTAATATTTTGTCAAATTTTCTATATAATATAGAAATATAATGACATTACTGCTATAGCATTTCACACGGCAATATAATTTAAAAAAGTTTATTTTATCTGGAAATTACTGAAACTACGTATTTCGGGACGTGTTAAATTGACACATCCTTGCACTTTCACGAAGTAAACTTTATCCTTAATACAGTGATGATGTGAGCAGAGTTTAACAAACTGCCGATGAAACGTAAACAGCTCGTGCCCTGTTTACAAAAACAGTTTACGTTTCACCGGATGTGTTTCATTTGTTAAACTCTGCACACATCACTGAGCACGGACTGACATTAATACTGGTGAGTTGGTTTTCTACTCTGAATTTTCTGGATTAAAGTTTTTATATTTTTCATTAATACACAACAAAATTTCTACTTTTCTTAAGTATTAAGGATAAAGTTTTTACTTTGTGAAAGTGCAAGGATGTGTCAATCAAACGCGTCCCGAAATTCGTAGTTTCAATAATTTTCAGATAAAATAAGCTTTTTATTATATTTCAGTGTGAAATGCTATAGCAACATATAAGTCATGATATTACACAGAAAATTTGAGAAAATATTAACTTTAAATATGTGTCTAGGCCCCTTTAAAGTATGCAATCAAGAAATGATAAAGAACGAGGGCGCTTTTGATTGGCATTCGGCAGGAATCTGGGCATACTTGAAAAGTGAAAATTTCATTGATCTGTCACATAAAATTTTAGCATTCTTTTGATGAATCGGGTTCCTGTGAAATAGGAAAGGGACATATTTTTCCGATATTGTTTTTTGTTTTGCTAAAAAAGAACTTGAAAATTGGCTAGACGAGTCATTTGGTACAAAATGTTACATTTTTAAACATGTTTTTCTAAAAATTTACTATTTCTGGGTCATCTCTCCATGATTTTGAAACGTTGTGTGCATTTTAATTTAAAGAAACAAACAAACATTTGTAAGAAATGGAGAGAAGACCCAGAGACAATAAAAAATAAACTTTTTTCAAAAAAATTCCAATGTGTAAATGCGGTGCTTCATTGTCCCTTTAAAAACCATGAAGTGTATGTAGCGTTGATAGCTCAGTAGTATGCGTTACCCGTCCAGTGCAATGAAAAGAAATATTTTTGGTTCGATCCTCGCATGGAGCGTTATTATTACCCTTTTTTTGGGGGTGCAAACAATCAATTCTTTTGTCAGTTTAGTTTTATGTACTGATTTATTTTCAGATAGATAAATTCTGGTTCTGTTGCACCGAAAGCGAAAGCAATTCTTCCAACCTACTGATACTTTAATATTAACATGTACATGTACTTGTAATTGCATTTAATTATACCCCATACGTGTTTATTATTTATGTCAAGCGTTACTAAGTTTTACATGTAGTAATTATTAAGATAAGCGGACTGATATATTATTTTTGACAAAGTATTTCAAACTAAATGTAACATTTTCCCATGTGCGTGACTTTTAAAGTATGTCCAGCTGTGGTCAGCCGACCAAATCGTAGACATTTAAACTATAAATGTTTCGTACGCCTTATTCCTGCAGATCACACGCCAAACACGCCCATCTTCTTTATCTAAAATTAAGATTAAAAGTTCACAGGATGTGGAAGACAATATATAGTGCCATTGATTATGGTCTAAATACTTAGAGAAAGTGTACGTTATTAAATATCACTTGTCTAGCAGCACGAAGGATCAAAATACATTCTATTACTACATCTGGAAAAGAAAATCAAAGTCAGAAAAAATGTTTGAAAATCAACTTGAACCTTTTTATTTTCTGGTGGATGTTGCTTAGCTAGTTGATTATTTTTAGGCCCCATTGATCGGACCTTGCATATACGATTCAAATGAACCATTTAAGTTTACATAATTGTCATTTCAAATGAAATTATAGTATTGATATACACTAGTACCAAATACTAGCAATGTTCTCTTTACTCAGCAGGTATTTGATAAACCCCTACAACGCGCATGTAACAAATAACAAGAAATTTGTGACCAGCAGGATGAAACACGATGTTATAAGCGTTTTCTCCATTAATGCTTAGATTTACTTTCCTGCTGCTTGTACCATCAAATTTGATTTGTTCGACATCATTCTGACATTTACAGACGAAAATATTATTTTCAGAGTCCATCGCCATCCCCCGTGGCATTCCTGATATCAATTTAAATTGAGAAATTTCACTCCCTTCTGAGTCTATTAAACATACACTATCATTTTTCCCATACACAAATATGCCAGGAGTTAATGAAGATGCAACAAATGCCCTGTCACCTATACGCTTGTAAGATGATGAGCTGCGCAAACTGAAGTCGGGTGATAAAAAACATCTCTTCGCAGAATTTGCTGAAAACACCACTTTTGGGCAGTGCACAAAATCTTCAATTTTTTCAGTCAAATCTATTTTCATCAATTTATTAAATCTTGTCCCACCGTCTAATATTTCAAACTTCAGTACGAAAGTACCAAAAGCGACAAAAACTTCATTCATATTGTTACCATAGGAGAGGCCGTATGGCGTACCGTCACACTGCTCAGAGTGAATACAATTCCAAGGTGAACTAAGTGTGTCATAGACATCTAATGAAGACTTTGATTCAATGGAAAAGAGTATGCGAGTTTCATCTAAAAACAGTCCAAAATATACTGAGTCAGGCAATCTGAAATTTGACAACATCTTGAAGTCAATGTTCATCAGATCTTTTTCCTTCAAGTATGCCCTGGAACAAGGAATATTTCTTTTCCCAGTAAATTCATATACAAAATCAGACATGCTGTCAGTCGTCCTCTTTTCTTTAACTAAAATATCAATACTGTGCAATTTTCCAACCTCTTTTAATTGTTCGAGCACATCAAAACTTTTCTGAGTGTAGCTTTCTGTAGGTTCCCATATATTCAATGAGTTCATTCGATTAAAGTGACTGGTAACTTGGGCTTGCAACAAATGTTCTGACATAAACATTTGTTTTATTGAGCCTTTGTCAATTACTGAAGAAAGGAGTGATTTTGCATCTCGCACAGTTGTACCAAAACGTTTCAGTTCGTCTGAGGACATTTCAATTTTATCTGTATTTTCCTTGTGAGCTTGCTCAAAATGCTTTAACCACTGTACGTGGGCATTTTCAATCAGAGTTTTCACCTTTTCTACCTCATTTGCCATGCTGGACATTATCGAGTCTTTCTTAGCGTTCAAGGATAGAATGTCTTGCGTGTTCCTTAAAACAGCGCTATCAATGGATTCCAATAATTCACTGAGTACTTTATTTATCTTTTCGAGTTTTTCTTTGTCAATCTGAGATGAAGCATCTTCTATTGATATAACACTGGCACATCTGCGATGCTCTGTAGCAAAACACACGCTACAACAAAGCTTTGAATGGTCTTCACAAAACACCTCGAGTAGTTTCCCTTTGTGTTTCCTACATGGCTCATCGACATCGACAGGTTCATTTCTATGGCTAGCATCCGACAACTTCACTATTCTGTGACTTGAAAGGACTGGAATAAGATCATGAATATGCTTGCAGCATTCACAGATCGCTTCTACACAAGTTTTACACCAATATGTGGCTGCAACCTTTTTACTATCTCGCTCACAAAACGTACAATTTTTACCAGTAGTATCCGAATTTATGTTCATCGTTTGTATTAATTTATTAACTGGGAGACATTTCGCCCATTTTTCGCTGGAAATATTAATTTCTGGTTCATCGACAGTTTTTCTGCACACGGGACAAACTATAAAGTTTGTATTCTTTTCACTATCTCGAGTCACCGTACTTGAGATGTAGGTCTGAATGCACGATTCACAAAAACTGTGTAAACACGACAAATACTTAGCTGTGGTCAATCTTTCCAGACAAATTGGACACGTAAATGAATCACTGACAGTCTTATAGATGGCAGCTTCAGCCATATTGGTTTGATGTTTTATCTTTCTAAAACCCTCTCAAATATTGAAATTAGACGTTCCGCCATTCCCACTGGTACGGACCACAGTTGTAGCCACAATTTATTTACTGTCAGAAAAAGAGTTTTAATTGCTTACTCCGAGTTTCCAGAGGTCCATGTTTTATGCGCTTTTCACATATTTAGACTGTTTTAAAAGAATTTTGAGATCGATCACTGTTTGGTATCTTAATTTTTTTAATTGAAAATCCTCTTATTTGTAAGGGACGCAATAAATATAAATAATCTATATAACAATTAATTGAAATTAAATTAATTGAACATGCACTTTATTTGACAATGTTTTCCTCTTTTCAGTAAGCATGGTGAGTAGCACTGAATTTCAGTGAATTTTGTTCATCCATATACAGACCCTACCATATGTTTTTAAACATGTTTCCCCCTTGGGGGCGTGGGGGGATCTATCAAAGCTTTCATCTATTAAGTGCGAAAGTCTCAGCTGACCCCTTATGTGAATTATTGCCCCTTTGTGCTTATCGTTATCAAAGTACATCTTAAAGTATATCAAAAAATTGCTCACATAATCATTAAAAACTAGAGGTACTGTAAGCACTGAGCTCACAAAATGGTACCCCGCTCCCAAATTAGTATAAGAGCAAAGTCCATTTTTGCTATGGAAAAGCCCAAATATCTGTCTGATCAAAACATAAAATAGAAGGTGCACAGTGGTGCCACGCAAGAAAGACTCTGTGAAAGTCTGATATTAAATTCTATTCATTGGTATATGAGGAGTTGCGGATAACAGGTGAGTAACCTCAATATTATAGAAAGAATTGCAGTGTCTAATGTTTTCTAAGGCAAACCCAAAACATAAAATAGGAGGTGCAGAATGGCACTTTGCAATAAAGACTCTGTGAAAGTCTGATTAAATTTAATCATTGCTATAGGAGGACTTGCGGATAAGAGATTGGTACCCCCCATGTTATAGAAAGAATGACAGTGTCCATGTTTTGTCATAGGAAACTCTGAAACACTTAATATCTGTCCGATTTGAAAATAAATTAGGAAGTGCACAATGGCAAGTGCTATGTAATAAATATTCTTTGAAATTTGAGTAAAAAATGGGGACCCCCGATAATATAGAAAAAATGGCAGTGTCCATGTTTTCTATAGCAAACCCAAAACAATGGAACCAGAACGAATGGTGTTTTAAATGGGAGACCTCATCATTCAAGAACTGAAGACTACGGATACCGGACTTTACTCCTGTTACTCCGCTATCTTCTATGAACTGGTAGAGCATTCTTTTTTGTAGTTTATCTTTTCGTTTCTTCCACTGCCCCAGTTTATCAAAGAGGATAGCAGTAAGCACCATTAGAAGACAAAAACACCCAATTACAAGAAAAATTGTTAATTTCACGTTATGTTTGACAAAATCTATAACAAAAGCTATTCCTTTCAGGGGAGGGTGTATTTTGACACGATAAAAGGTCGTTGTCCACTTCCATCTAGCATGATCAGTTTCCTTGCATGTGGACAGTTGACTTCTTGATGACATCATTATGTTTTTAGTTGGCGGGAATTTTTTGTAACCGTGTCTTTGTCCCATTCTCTGACAGCTTTCGGATACAATAAGCCCAAAAGATGACTGTTGCACTGTAAAGAGATTTTTCTTCCTTCGTAGACAGGTATCTCAGGGTACTCCTGTGATTTCATATAGAGCGAAAAAACGCAAACTGTTAACATTTTCCCTTTCGTATAATGTAATCTACAGGAGTAAAGTCGTCGCCCGCGTGGCGCAGTGATTAGAGAGTCTGCTCTAGAGTCGCGAAGTAAGGAGTTGATCCTTACGTCGCGGGTTCGAATCCCACTGTGGGACGTGGAGACCGGTCCTTCGGATGAGACCGTATAAACCGAGGTCCCGTGTCGCAGTAGGTGCTGGCACGAAAAAGATCCCTCACTGCTCAATGGCCGTAAGTGCTGAGCATAGGACAAAATTTGCAACTCTCCACCGGCAAGGGGTGGTGTCTCCATATGAGTGAAAAATTCTCGAGAGAGACGTTAAAGAACATACAAACAAACAAGAACGCTAAAGTATGATTCACGAAGTCTCGCATGTATCCGATATTAAGCTAAAAGGATGACTGCACTTAACGCCGGGTTTTGGGTCTTTTTCGATCGCTTCTGTTGCTTTTATATCATTATCTTATTTCATTTCTATATATTTATGAAAGAATCCTGTCAATTTCGAGCCGAATTTAAACATTAAAATGATCTTGGACTGTGATACAATAAAATGATTCTATGTTTTCTGTCCTTACTCTTTCCAAATATAGAGAATTTACACTTACCTGCCCTTGATTAAACATTAGGTATGCATGAGAGGTGGAGCTAATATTGTAAGAATGGGTCTAAAATTAGACTAGATAAATAACAATGACATGTATTAAAAAATACGAGATCACTCTTTCCCATTCCCTCTTTATTCTGTATGGCACAAGTACACTATGTTCAGAGGTTTCAAAAACGAAATTAACAATATGAGCGACGTCCATGTAAGTAAAGAATCTTTTAAATCAATGCCTAACAATTTAACGTGTTCGAGCACTTTGTCCTAGTTAGCACAAAACATGCTACTTTACAAGTCACGTGACGGAATTTAGTATTCACAGACTTACCTGAGGTAAGAAATCACGTGGTGAATTATAATATTCAACATGATACAGCCCTTGGTTACAATAGAGAGAGCGAATGTAAGAAGAAGCAGTTTTTTCTCGTTTAAACCATGAGCGCATGTTTGTCTATTAATCTCCTTTTGACACAACATTGTTAATACAAATATACAACTACTGTTAAACGGAGAACAATAGACAAACATGCGCTGACTATGTATAAAGTCAGTGAAAAAGTGGGCGTCCTCATTATCGAACGGAGATTCAAGATATTGTGATGACCCCCGCCTTAGAAAACAGCTTCGTACTTCGTAAATACGCACTTTTATTTAATGTAATTACATAAAGTTGTAGATTAGATGTTGACCATTCGTGCAATTAAAAGAAAAATGCTTGTTTTGAAAGTTTATTTTGTCACAATTTTCGCATGTCCTTAAGTGCAGTCATCCTTTCGGGGAAAATATCGTTATACGGAAGTTAATCGTTACGGAAGTTAATATTCAGCAACGTTTGTTTTAAGTGTAAAACCGGAAGTAGAACTCTTAAATGAATAAATTAACAAAGTTACTAGCCAACTTGGCTTAAAGCAGTAAACTATCCTTTGCAAATGATAACAAATAATACATAATAGTCAAAATTTAACAGAGAATAAAGTCTTTAAAAATTGCACAGGAATAAATAAAGTTTTATCAAAAATATAATTTAATTTGGCAAGTGAATAACAACAATCTCAATAAATAAATAAGAAGTTTGTGAAAAAATTAATAGAAAATGGGAGGAATGTGGAAACCCTATGAAAGATGCTTAATAAAAATATCTATGTCCCTACTGAGCCTCCATACTTATGAAAAAATGGGCAAAAATATACACAACCGAAAATGCCAATGAACTGGAAAATGTAAGGAAAATGAGCTACATCACCCAATATGAACTCTATTAATCAACACTCTAGAATAATAATGCTAAATCTGGACTCTAAAAATATCTTACCCAGAAAATAAACAACACCAAAATTAAATAATAAATAGTGAATAGTGGTTCTAGGAATTAGACCTGTTATCTACATCTCCTTAACCCAGGCTGGACTTGGAAAGGGAACCTAACTTATTTATGAAACCCTAACATCCTAACAAATCATAAAATGCTCGCTCAGCACGTGCTAAATGAAACCTAGAATGCCGTGTACCTTTAAGGTTCGCATAAAATTAGAGATAGTGTGCCATGAGGCTTATCCCTAACCGAGTGAAGAAAACTGCTCGAGCACAGCTTTAAATACCCTATCTAGGCCCAAAAATAAAAGCCAATAAATATCAAAGATCCTATAGCTAACTTAACCAATCAGAACACAGCTTTCAAAAGTACTATGGAAAGACTCCCAACATGGATGACACTTCCTGTATGTGGAATGTCAACACATGTCCTAACTTATAAAGGACAAATAATAAAGGGGTTTTACGTAAGTAACAACTGAAAACATAAGGTAAATAGAATTAACAGACTGAAATACCAACAAATACTTCTAAAATAATATGTTTTACGGTGTGACCGTTGGGGGCGAGCGCAGTTGTACCATCAAAAACCTATACACAGTTTACACTTCTAACGTTGATGGATCCGCCTCTTCAAACGTCAAACCGCACGAGACACAGTCAAGACTGTGACGTCACATGACGTCGGAATTTACGGAGACAGCCGAGCTTCTGGTTGAACGAGACTAAAGATCTTGTGCAATAATAAATGAAATACGTTGTAGAGTGGATGTAATTATTTTTATTTCTTTTAAGCCCTCTGCAAAGAAAGAAAAGTAAACGTTTCTCTCGGTAATGAATAATTATCCTTGGTCTTTTGAATGTTTTGTAAGAATTTGGCATGGAACCCTGGTAGCGAAGGAATTCTGGGAATGTTGCCCCAGAAAATTTCCCTGACGTATGTACAGATTTCATTCCGAATTTCCTCTGTTCTTACACGTTAGTCTATTGAGCTCGCTTCGCGAGCGGCGCTTCGCGCCGCTCGCTGCGCTCGCTATAATTTTCGAAACAAGGGCTATGAAATAAAAATCTAAACCACTACATAAGATTTTAAACACAAGTATGAAGCATTTTACTCCTAAAATAAAAAAAATTATACCATTTATGCAAAAACTTTCCTAAATTACCATTACGGAAGTTGAATTTTTAAGAAAGACAACTGTCTAATTCATTTTGTTATGTCGAAAATGTAATGGTCTAAAGTAGCTGAGTTGAAATCAGTCTTTAAAATTATAGTTAAGATATTACAACGGTAAATTTGTAAGCGACATAAAAATTCTTAATTGGGCATGCTTTTGTAGAATTATGTCTGTTTTAATTTAAAGTATTTGTACCCCATGGAAAAACTTTAATCTCCTTTTGTAGACCCGACCTGCCCATGGGGCCGTGTTCTGATTAAACTAAAAGTTTCACTTTGTCAGGAAGTTTACACTTAGGTTTCATCTTCCCTGTCCATGTGGTTCTTTTGAAGACTGTCATACTCCTTAAGTCATGTGTTGATTTTTTCGCCGTTTAAGAGAAGTTGTCCTTCTTTTCAACGAACTTTAAATCTCTTCACTCAGAAAAAGCTATCTGTCGACTTTTGTGTTGCCTTTTATTTCAACAGCTTTGAATTCTTTTTATCCAAGAATACTTCATAAAATTTATCCCCTGGTTCTGGAGGAAAAGTCGAAAATCTGAAAATTTTACAGACAAACAGACGGACAGACAGACAATCAAGCAGGCAAACTTTGATAAAAAAAAATCTCACTTGAGCTTACGGCCTTTAGGATGGGAGAAATGTCAGATCAGGAAGGATGGCCTGATAGGTCATTTTATAGAATGTCTGTATTGTGTTCAGGGGACCTGGATTAATTTTGACCCTGTCTAAGTTTGTAACCCAGTGTCACTGCTGCAAAAAATACAGTCAGGTTTTTAATATTTTTTTTGTTATTAAAGGTCAATGACCACTGGCTCCCCTGTTATCCTTTGTTTGCAGATCCGAGGTCAATATTGAGATAAATGTTGTATGTAATCTGGAGAGACCCATAGGTAAAAAGAAAAAAAAAATGGGGTCGACTGTTTCTAGTACTGGAGGAGGAATTAGAACAGCGTATCGCCTTTTTAAAGAAACAGATTTATGAACAAGGTCAACTTGTTAGGAGTGAAACAGTAAAGCTACAAAAATTGGTGGATGATTTAGAAGGAAAAGTTAGTGGCAAACCGAAAGTTCAGGAACCGACATTTATGACATTTACTGGTGCATGTGATTGTAAGAAACTGGTGGTTTATAATAGTTGTTTAACGACTCTCAAACTTTTAACGATTGGAGTTGTTGTAGGATATATTGTATGCTTGTTCGTGAATATTCAAATATTAATTCAGCTGATATAGATATTTTTATCTTGTATCAGTGAAGGCTACTGTTCATATCTACGTAAAAACTTAAAATATAATTTATATACGTATATTTATTAACATGTGTATCTTTGTACACTTGGCAATCATACGTACCTTGATTTATAAGTGTATATACAATGTATAAGATGATCATAATGTTGAGCAGAGTGATTATTTGTTAACTATCTATACAGCTAAGTAGTTTTAGATTGTGGGTCATTCAGATACATTTTATGGTATTCTTCTTTTCTGTATAGACTGCCATGGTAGCTCAGTCGGTAGATCACTCAGTCCGAGATCGGAAGGTCTTAGGTTCACGACTTACTCTTTTAAACCACAAGACAAAGTCTCAAAGCTTATCTTTGGTCACTGTTAACTTGAACCTTTATCAAAAACTCAAGAATATATATATATATATATATATATATATATATATATATATATATATATATATATATATATATATATATATATATATATATATATATATATATATATATATATATATATATATATATATATATATATATATAAATTCATGAAATATATGAGTATAGCGAAAAATTATCGATGTTTAAAAAACCTAGAAACAATACAAATCTAATCTGTGAACAGAAAATGAAACACGGACCAAAGTTAGGTTGTATCATTCTAACGACCATAGAATTTAAGCAATGCTGACTATAAAAAAGGCTGTTTATTTCCATGTAACGTCATTTTATTTGTCACTAGCCTGCCTCAGTTTAAAAATTTATCGTACTCACGGCATGCTCATTAGAATGGAATAAGTTAAGAGGCATAAGCGCAATATGCAGGTGATAGAGACCCCACACTGCCCTAGCTTTTGGCCATGATTTTTCCAAAATTTAATCTAGAGTATATGTGGATGCATGTATGTTAATATGAATAATCAGATCTCTGCCTCTCAGAGAGAAGAATTGTAAAGATGTTTTCCTTTATATCCCATGGAAAAACTTTAATCTCCTATTGTAGTCGCACTTTACCCATAGGGCCATGTTCTGATTAACCTAAAACTTTCACTTTGTCAGGATAATGCCCTTCATTTCAACGAACTTGAAATCTCTTTACCCAGAAAAGCTATGTGCCAACTTTTGTGTTGCCTTTCTTTTCAACAACTTTGAATTCTTTTTATTCAAGAATGCTCTATGCTAAGTTGATAAAATTTATCCTGTGGTTATAGAGAAAAAGTCGAAAATCTGAAAATTTTACAGACAAACAGACGGAAAGACAGACAGTCAAGCAGACAAACTTTGATAAAAAAAATCTAACTTGAGCTTACGTATCAAGATAGTTAAAAAAAATAATTTTGTAAAAGAATTATGTTTTAAGTCTACATTTGTAACGTTTTCAAATTAGAAACATGAGCCCAATAGGCCACAACGATCACTTGAGTGACATTAGTCTTGCTAATATTCTTCCGAAGAATTTTTTTGTTCTGGGAGAGATTGTTTTCTTGTATACATGTTTTACTAAAATTTAGTCCCATTCTCCGGATAGATATTTCGAAATGAAAAAAATAAACATGATCCAAATTTTAAAATAATTGTTACATTTTAGTGTGGCTCTCATAATCTCAAAGCGTTTGTTTAAATTTTTCTAGAATTATTCATTTCCATATAAAAATACAATTCCTTATCGCAGCCCTAACTTACCCGAGGATACCGTATTATAATAATAAGAAATTTGAATCTGCATGAAGATGGATGCACATTAATATCACCAACCATGACCTTTATAGTCTTGAAGCTGTTTTTACATTGTTGTATCGAATAGTCATCTGAATCAAAACTTTTTGACGTTTACATGTACATTTAATTAGCAGTAAAAAATATTGTACTGCGGTGTTTGATGTTCCCATTAATGAAAAATAATTTTATTACATGATATTATTTTGCACATACATGAATACATAAATGTATGTCAGGGCCAGGAACATGTTAAGTTCCTTTACAGTACCGTTGTCAGAGATCTTTAAAGTAAAGCACTAAAACTGGTTCGTTGTCATGACCTCACAGGTGAGGTTAAGGTGATATCCGTCCGGTGTCATAACTTCAGAGAACTAATAATTAGTTTTATTTCATTTTCCACTTGAGTTAATTGACTACAATCTCTCAAATTGCAATGGGGAACAGAACTGACAATATATTTGTTGTTGCATCAGTAACATCAGATATTAACAGGATATATCACTGTAGTTTGCGTTGGCGATACACCACCCTGCTTAAAACATATTTTGAGTCGTTTGAATTTTCTTTGAAATGAAATATTTTTCCTTTTCTACAATAAACAGTACCTAACACTAGGTACAGGCTATATTATGAGGTATTGTTAGCCCCTGAAATAAAAATCAAAGCAACGTAAAACTAAAAATTCTTGCTTTAATCCAAATTATGTCCGTTGTCATGACAAGTTACGAAAATTCAGTCCGTTGTCACCGGTCAGTTGTCAGAATTGTACTGTATACAACATTGGTAAACTACTGTTTAATGCATTATCTATTTATCAATAATACCATCGAAATAGATGGAAATGATGTCGGAAAGGAAAACCTGCCATATCATTTTGCCAAACGATTGTCGAATATGTAATCCGTCCGAACAAAACTCTAATTCGTCCGAACAAAAATTTGTCCAATTGAATATCTAATTTTTCCGAACAAATAAATATATACTTTTTATCTGGCCCTCCAACGGCGCCGTAGGTTTCGAACAAATGCTATCAATAGAAAATTTAAAAGCATGCTTCGTCAATAACATTGCACTGATTCTTCTATAATTGTTTTCTAGGAGAAACCCTTAATAATTTCATTTCACTCTAGTGTGGAGGAGCATGAGAATTGATCCTTACGTCACTGGTTCGAATCTCAACGCGGACGTCGAGACTGGTATAAGTCCCGTGTCATAGTAGACAGATGTTGGTACGAAATAAATCTTTTTCTGCTCTATGTCCACAAGTGCCAAGTACAGATCTAAATCATCCCTCAAAAAGCAGCCAGTAGTGTTTAAGGGACATGAAGCAAACAAGCAGCCTACCAACAGAATTTGGCATCGTGTAAAGCTGACAATATTTCACTTTATAATTAATAAAATTATCTTTACTTTTTATGAATAGTAAAATAAAACGCATACTATTCAGTATGTCTATCATGACTTTTTTTTGCCAGGCCCTACTGTTGATATTTTAGTAACTGTACACGTTACAAATAATTACTGTATGCACACCAGAATACATGCACGTATCTCATAGAATTGAAATTGAAATAACTTTCTTTCAGTTTTTTTTTAAATCGTTGAGATGTTTCAGACAACCAACAAAATTTAAAATTATTACAACAATCTTCATGATATATGCTTAAATCTATTATCTCTTCATGCATGTACAGTAGCATCAATTTGGAAAGCTGGGGGGAGGGGCTAGGAGAGTAATTACCTGAAATTTCTTTGACAAACTACATAGAGAGAAGAAAATCCTATTTAGGGGGTGGCTTAATTTCCAACTTTTTCGAGGAGAGAATTTACTCTAGTGTAACAAAAAGCGGGGGGGGGGGGGCTTTCCAAAGAATACTTTCATACTAAATAAACGGTACAAGATTAAGTTTGGGAACCCCCCCCCCCACCCCCCAGCGATACTATGTGCCTTAAGAATAAATTTGCAGCATTTCATAGACAGACTTTCATGTTAAGACAAGTGACACCGGACCATATCAACTTAACATGTACTGACAACGGACAATTTGCTTTTAAATGTCAAGTTCTCATAATTATAATATGCGTTCTGCAAAAGGCTGTAATATGTCTAATGAAATGAAAATAGAGCTACATTTCAAATTACGAAATTAAAGTGCTTTTTAAATAAATTGACGACGAAATATATATATATATATATTTTACCGCACATCCATGCTTTTACACCATGGTATGTGTTTGCCAATCAAAACTTCTCGGAATATAATTAGGATAACAGAGACATGAATGTTTGTCGTGAATACTGAATGCTGTATCTCTTCCCCAATATTTAAGTGTATTCCTGGAATTGAACAAAAACATGAATTTTTATGCATTCAGTAAAAATTCTTGTATGTTTTGAATGACACCGGATGGGCATTATCTTAACTTCACCTGTGACAACGAACCAATTTTAGTGCTTAACTTTAAAAGTTTCTGACAACGGTACTGTAACAGGTCGAGGAAACTATTTTCTGTGACGTAAGAGTAAATTTGCATGCCAAATGAGGCACCAACGTGACTGACAAAACGACCATTTAGCTAAATGAGTCGAACTGCATTATGGGTTACTACAAAAAATACTACGTTTAGAACAGGCCGATTTTTCTAATCGCTCTCGGAAAGACATGTTGAATTTTTTCAAGCATTATACACACTTAATACAATATGTACATCATTATCTACTAATACCATGCTCACATTTACAAAGAATTGTTTTACAACGGTAAACTTGGGGTATTCTCCACTCCATTGTATGTCATTTGTGGACAATTTGCTGTACTGTCAGTGAATACAATTTTCATGTGTATTCCATCGTCTGAAACAATCTACTCTGAGGTGTACTCACGTAATGCCATGTATAAATGACCTCCGATGGCCATTTAAAGTTTGGAGGCGATCAAGTTGAAATGGTTTAGAGATACTTTGTTTACTACGTATACTACTTTGATATATACATGTAAGCTATTATGACCAAGGTACATGTCGTGCAGCAATAAACTTATGTTTTTAAAATGCATTAACTTTTATTTTAATTTCCAGTCAACAAATTTCATAGATACGACGAATAACACCAACAGGATGGCAAATGTACGAATATCAAATTATAAAAACTGGATTCTTATTACTTTTAAAGACATTTTGAGCGGTATTTCATCGTACTATTTAACACGGAAATTTGGCTTTGTTTGTTATAATGTGAGCATGGGAAATCTTAATTACATGTAGTACCTAATCTTCCTATTTTTAACAAAAACGTAGAAAATAGTTATTAGTTGACTTTCCCGCAATCATTTGAAATCGAGTCGTAAATTTGCCTGAACCAAGTGTTTAAAGTAAATTGTAAACATGTAGTAGACCAGCAGGCATGCTATCGAAGCCATCTTTTCTGTTCATTCATTGGATTGGACCATTGTTCGCGGTAAACACCGCCTTGCGCAACGACAACAATATCCATATAAGGCAGATTCCTCGACCTGTGTAAAGGAACTTAATGTGTTCCTGGCCGTGTATTTGCACAAATTCACCCACAGAGAGGAAAATATGCATTGTATGTCTATAAAGAACATCCGCTATTTTTCTTTAATTCGCGCCTACAACTGTTTAGATAAATAAATTAAAAAAATAACATTTCAAGCCGCAAATAAGTACCATTTGAGAACTGCATGGTGCTGAAATACTTGTATAAAATAAAAAAAAACCTCTGTAATTTTATTTTATTGTAGACTTTATTCTATTGTAGTTATTTTACTTCAATAGTGCGTTCAATTTTTTTTTCTTCTGTGCTGTCCAAAACAAGAATTATCACGAGAAAAACGTACTCACTGCTTGTTCTGCTTTTTTTGAACAATAACAGTACGGTATTTAAACAGTTGATATAAAGCCTCGTGAACCACAGTTTGTAAATATGTGATCGAAGAAATGAAAGATATACATTATTTTCAATATTTATTTCATAGAGGAATCGGAATTGAGTTTCATATACAGGGACAATTGAAATTGCTCTTAACTTTGTGCATACTGAACTTGTAGTATATTCCACAATGCATTGTTATTCATTCAACTGATTGGTCAGTCGATAAAGTAAAAAGATAGCTAATTTTGTATGCATTTATGCCGACGTCAGAAAATTTAGTGGTCTCGACCTCTTAATAAGCAAGATAAAATTTTCACGAATCCTGGTTTTGCGGTATATTCTCTTTAATTAATATTAAAAATATACACAAGAATGAAAATTTTGCAAGGAGGCAGACTCGCGTAAAATAAGGCGGAAATAAATTTTCGCGAATAAGAAATGATCTACAGTATAATAATTTGTCATGGGAGAATATTTTTCCCCATTTTCTCATTTAGAAAAGGACAATAACTCATACTACATTTTCTTTAATAAATAGTTTTTGTGATATCCACAAAGTGGTTCATTATAAATTTTCACAGTTTTTTACATAAGCTTTAAAAAAATTATACTTTAATCAATTTTTCTGCATACAGTCTTTTGAATTAAATACTAGGCCTATACATAAGGTGTAAAAAAAAGTTAACCCCCCCCCCCCCACATATTTGCTGACAGATTCAGTAAAATGTGCACATTCATTTCTTTTATCTTCTATGGATATACTTCTGCTTCTAAACTAACTGCGGGATTTTGAACAAAGTATTTCTTCCTGCTATAAGCCTGTAAATAACTGTGTAGAAACTATATAAGATATATTACTGGAATTACTCCATCAGCAGTGGTAAAAATTCAATTCATCGCGCTTGCGCAGGATTTCATCCAGTTAAACTAAAATCTGCATTTATAGAATTTTTCAATCGAAAACGAAACTTGATTTAATAACTAATTATGCAAAAGCATAGTTCAATGAAATAATGGCGACTCTAAATTTGTTCATGCCCATCATTAATCGGGTCGTGGAAGAATTTCTTCCACGACGAGCTCCCCGGAATAAATGGAAGTGTTTTGTGTTCACGGAGATATTCCTGGTGTTGTTTCTGTTGGGTTTTTGCATGTTTTGGTACATGTATTTCGGATCAACTCCAGTATATTCATTTTGCGTGTGGAGATACAACAATTGGTGGTGAACAAACTACAGAAAAAAAGGAAAATCGAGTTACAGCATTGTCTGTGTCTGAACTTTGAATTATTCTATAGATTAATTGTTTTGCAAGAAAACTTCGTTTTAAATATATTGTAAACTTGACATATATTTGTATGGATTTCTGTAAAAGGAATTCTAAACAATTCGATTGCGTGAAAAATGAAACGTTTACAAGGATCAATAAATGTTCTTGTTTTCCTGAACACAAAATTTTATAGGAAGATCCAATGATTGGTGCATTATACAACTTTTTGGGGTCGCATCCAGCAACTACTGTTGAACCGCGAAAACGCATCTCTAATGTCATATTTGATGGCACTTTCTTACAGTGAGAAAATTTGTAAAACAGAAAATATTGTGGGGGAAACAGAAACGATATAAACAAACAGACACATCATTTTCTTAAGAATTTGCTAATGTGTGAATAAACTCATGAAAGGTAGTGGCATTTAAATTTTGTTTGTGATATAACATTTAAATAACTGGACTAAAAAAAAAAAGATTTTTCAGAAAGATACGAATGTTTGTCATTAAGGTGTATTTTTAAGATGAAGAGGCCCCTTGCTCCATGTGGAGCGAAGACCCACTTACGAGGGTTGTCAAAAAAGTTTGAGGACAATGGACTTTGATATCATAGTATGACAAAAAATGGTAAATTTCTGCCCTCTTTGGTTTGCGTATGTTATTTTATAGACAAAAAATTATAATACCTTTGAAAATGTATCAAACTGTAGAGATTTTACATAAAGTATACATCAATGATAAATGAAATTAAACAAAATAATAATTATAAAAAAATCAAATTTAAATTTTCACCTTCTTATTTGTGGAACTGGGCATTTCTTTTTTAGAGAGATTTTAATGTATGTTCTACTGCAGTTATTGCCGAATGCCGCGGACATTATTCTCCAATAAATCACGAACGTCATCAAAAATTATCTGATTAGAAACGCATCTCAAACTTGTACAGGTGAAACTAATATTTGACTTTAGAATCTAATACTGATTTAGACCATGCATATCGATGTGTTGTCTTCTGCAGTCTTACATGTGACAGTATGTATTGCCTAAAGCAGTCGATAAAATGGGGATATTCAATGGACCTCCCCACAAGATTTACACTCCGTGATTTTAAATTACTGAGAAAGCTATAAAATAGTCAACTGAGTTTGCCAGTTTATATTCATAAAAATTAATCAATATATGTTACAAATAAATTTATAAATGATTAAAGGATATTTCAATCCAACGAAAATTCAAATCGTCTACATTCTATTGCAATCCATACGCAGGCAAGTAAGCAAACAAGTTGACCCTCTGGTGTAAAATTCAACATCCTAATTCAGTCTTCTACAAAAGCGACCGAATAAATTTTTCACGTCGCTTACAAATTTACTCTTGTAACATCATAATCATAATTTAAAAGATTGATTTTAACCCTGAGACTAAACATAACTACATGGTTTTGTAAATATTTAGCTATATTTATGCAGTTAGAGTTTCGACATTAACTTAATATAATGTTTAAAAACCCATTCCAATGCAAATCTTAATGTCGCTTCACACATTTACAAATTCCAAGACGAAATTTTCAATTGTATAAGCGTTCTGAATTAATTGCAAGGGATATTAACGAAAGTTTTTTTTTTTCATATATAAAATAGAAAACAACCCTCTTCTTGCAAAGAAATGCATGGATCTTGTTTCATGAAATATGGAGAAAACGAACAGTGATCAAGCTCAAAGGTCCATTGAAACAATACAAATCAGGAGCAGAGCAAACACGGACCTCTAAAAACATGAGAGTTGGGATCAGATGCCATGGAGAAGTAAGCATCCCCTGTCGACCGGTACGAAATCATATATCGCAGAAAATCAATTAACCTCCGTAACATTTTGTTTTAAATTGCACATAAAATCTGCAGTCCTAATAATAAACTGGAACTTATCTGAAAGTGACCATGGGGCATTATATATGGTCGATTGTAGTTTCGAGTCAGATAAATAAGACCATTACATTTTGGATGTAACAGATCGAATAAGACAAAAATAGTTGTCTCACTTAAGAAATTAACTCCCGTAACGATGATTAAGAAACATTTTTGCATTTAAGGTATAAAAGTTTTATCAAATTGGAAGCGAAATCCCCGGGTACTTCATACTTTTTATCAACATCTTAAAACAAACTTTACTTACATCTATTGCCGAGAATTTCAACTTTTATTGCTGAAAATTAACTTTCGTAACGATCTATATTAATCGTAACGTTATTTCCCCGAAATTTCTTTTCAAATACACTGACGTGTCCTTTAGAGAATTTGGTTGTTCAATAGAATATTTAAAGCAATTACATGGATTTTTTATGTCTTATACCCTGAATTGGTCCTTTTATCGTAGAATGACTGAATTGATCAGTCGTATTTTAGAGCTATTAGTAGAATAGAAATAAAGTTCTTGTTGTCGTGAATGATGTAGGATAAACTCCTTGGTCTCGAAATCTTGTTTGAAATATAAAGCCTAGGCTTACGTCTGGGCTTTTATATTTCAAAACAACATTTCTCGACCTTGGCAGTTATCCTGCAATATTGATGAAAACGCGAACATTATTACTGAACATGCTGAATTAACTATGTGATCAATAAATTCACAATGCTTAAAACGCTGAAAAATGTTGTATACATTTTTTTATCGAGCTTTCAATATTTGAATCGGTATGACGCTCATGCTTCAATACCTTTCTTCTCTGGAGATGATTATCTAAAGATACTCCCATGTATTCATATACATGCATAATTACGTAAGTTTTCATTCGTAGTGAAAATATGGTCTTAACGTCAAACTAATTGCAACACATATTATTTTGTCATAAATGAAATATGGAGATTACGAACAGTATCCAAGCTCATAAGTCCATTCAAACAATTCAAAGCAGGAGCAGAGCAAACACGGACCTCTAAATCATCAGAGGTGGGATCAGGTGCCATGGAGGAGTGAGCATCCTGCCGACCGGTCACACCCGCCGTGTGTTCCTTGTCATGATCGGAAGAAAAATGGAAAAATCCGTACACAATTCAGTGTGTAAATAATGGCCTAACAATTAGTATGAAAAAACATCAGTCAGCATTTGACTAAATGATAGATAGTATTTGCTGACAAGGTCATCATTGTATCGACCAAAAAACTTGCGAGATGTTGACTTTAAACGAGACTGTTGATGTTCTTGTTGCATCAACTTGTTTGTCAATAGCTTGCCTCGTTTTAGAAATTGTAAGTACGTAGAGCATGCTCTTGCGTATCGAATCAACTGAAAGACATAAACCCCATATGCAGGTGATAAGGGTATGTTGCTACATACATTGTACGTAAAGGAAGTTGACGATTGAAAAGTTGAAGTCACTTTATTTTCTCATCATGAAAGCTTCGTTGTTAGGTAACCATTAACATCTTTTTCTAGTAAAATATCCAAATATGAAACAGATGTGTCAGGCTTTGTGGTATCTTTTATTTCAAGCTCGCTGGGATATATCGACTCGACATACGAATGGAAGGAACAATTGTTTATTCATAATACGTCGTCGATATATCGAAATGTCGAGTTGAAGGCCACAGCAATTTGTTTTCTTCTCATGTATAAGATTTTGAATAAATTCTAAATCTTATCAATACAAAAATAGGTTGGGACCTATGGGAATTCCGATTGATTGTTGGAAGACCTGGTCTCCAAAACATACATAGATATTGTCAATCAGAAACTCTTTTTAATATCAATTTTAGAGTACTTGTTACAATCAGAGTGTTTTTTTTTTAAACAGAAATCTTACATGTACAAAATATTGCAGTAAAAAATCTAAGAAAATTCATGTAAGCGGAAAGCATAATTTTGGCACGATTTAATTAGCTATGGAAATTACTATAGAAAAGAGGCATAACTCTATACTCGTAAATTCATCTACTGCTTTGCTAAAGTAATTCAGAAGAAAATTTTTGTTTTCTGGAAAGTGTAGTCTGATATAAACTTTTTTTTATGAACCCCAAATAATGATTTCCCCTTATTCGATTTTTTTTTTTAATAGTTTTTTTAATTACATTTATTTTGTGCATTCTAGAGTTTATGTATAACAATAGAAATTGTGTTGCAAATAGTTTGACGTTTCATGATAAATTGACTGGACTATTCCCGATTTTTGCCCCATGTAAATCTTGGATCTCTTATTGTATCCCCACACTGTCCTTTAAGCTGTGATTTGAACAAACTTGAATCTACATGTACAATACCTTTGGGTGCCTGTATATTGATTTGAATAATCACTCCGTTTAAAGGGGTGCTGCCCTTCCGTTTTAAGAAACTTCAATTTGTTTGACTCTAAAGTACTATGTATCAAAGTGTGTCAAAATATTAATCTCTGGTTCTGAAGAAGAAGTCGAAAATGTGGAAAAAGATTTACAAACGGACAAACAGGCACACAGACTTAACCCAAATTGACCTTGTTGTTCTTCTTTAGAAGAGATTTTAAAAGATTAATTCCATCTTTATGTAGGACGGTCGCCCGCGTGGCGCAGTGGTTAGGGCGTTTGCTCTAGAGTCGTGGAGTAAGGAGTTGATCCTTGCGTCGTGGGTTCGAATCCCACTGAGACGTGGATACCTGTCCTTCCGATGAGATCATATAAACAGAGGTCCCGTTTCACAGTAGGTGCTAGCACGGAAAAGATCCCTCACTGCTCAATGGCCCTGAGTGCCGAGTATAGGTCTAAATTTGAGGCCCTCCACCGGCAAGTGGTGGCATCTCAATATGAGTGAAAAATTCTCGAAAGGGACGTTACATTTTTTTTAGGAAACTCACCACAGTTTTGGCTTCATTGGTGATCTCCCAGTTTCAGAGGGTGCGTTTTGGTCCGAAGTCTTAAATAGTTGGTTAACTGGAGTTACTTGTATGGCTATCGGTTCTGAGGAAAGAATGTGACTATTCACATATTTATACAGATATTTAAAATACGTTTTTTTCTATGAGTGTACAAAGTTTGACGGTGAGATGCATTGACATCAGCTGGGTCTGACAAACCCCCTCCCTTTTTCAGATATACGATATGATGTAAATATCTGATTGTTTCCAAACATATGGTATTTGGTTAGTGCAAAGAAACAGAGCTTGGAGTCTGTTTATGACAGGAATAATATTTATAAAATCTGTTGAGCGAATTCATTAAGAACCTTAGGTTTTTAGCTCACCAGTGCCGAAGGCTCAAGTGAGCTTTTCTAATCAAAATGTGTCCAAAGTCCTTCCGTCCGTCTTTTTGTCTGTCTTGTGTTGTCAGTAAACTTTTCACATTTTCGACTTCTTCTGAAGAACCACTGGGCCAATTTCAACCAAACTTGCCAGAAAGCATCCTTGGATAAAGGGGATTTAAGTTGTTTAGAGGAAATGCCACGCCTTCTTTCAAGGGGAGATAATGAAGAATTCGTGAAAATTTGATGGTCTCTTTTAAAAATCTTCTCCTCGAGAACTGCTGGGACAGAAAAGATGAAATTTATGTGAAAGCTTCATTACATAGTGCAAATTCAAATTTGTTCATATCATGACCCCTGAGAGTAGGGCGGAGTCACAAAAGGGGGTCAAATTATACATAGGAATATATAGGCAATATCTTTAAAAATCTTCTCAAGAACAGCAAAGACATTATTAGTTATATTAATAGAAAGGCATCCTCATGTAGTGTAGATTCAAGTTTGTTCAAATCATGACCACCGGGGTTAGGGCGGGGCCACAACAGTGGGTCAAAGTTCTACATTGGAATACATATTAGGAAATATCTTTTAAAATCTTCTTCTCGAGAACATCGAAGCCATCATTAGTCATATTTATACAGAAGCAACCTGGGGTAGTGTAGATTCAAGTTTGTTCAAATCAAGACCCCCCCCCCCGGGTAGGGGGGGGGGCACATCAGGGGATCAAAATTACACATTGAAATGTATAGTAGATATCTTAAAAAATCTTTTCTCAAGAACATCATAGCCTTGATCAGTCATATTTATGTGGAATCAGCCTCAGGTAGTGTAGATTGAAGCTTGTTCAAAACATAACCCCCGGGTGTAGGATGGGGCAGGAATGGGGGGTGTTCAATGTTTAACATAGAAATGTATAGGAAAAATCTTTAAAATCATTTCCCCAGGAACAGCAAAGCCATGATAAGTCAATTTATATGAAGCATCAGCAGGTAGTGTAGATTGACATTTGTTTAAGTCATGTCCCCCGGCAGTAGGGTTGGGCCACAATGGGCAAAGATTTACATAGGAACACATAGGAATTTTTTTTAAAGTCTCAAGAACAGCAAATACATGTACATGATTAGTCATATTAAATTTTATATGGAAACATCCTCACGTAGTGTAGATTGAAGTTTGTTCAAATCATGACTCCCGGGGATAGGGCGGGGCAACAACAGGAAATCGAAGTTACACATAGGAATATATAGGAAATATCTTTAAAAATCTTCTTCTCATTGGCAAGATCAGCAAAGAAATCATCAGTCATATTTATATGGAATCATCCTATAGTGTAGATTGAATTTTTTTGGAAACAAAATCCCCGAGTGTAGGGTGGGGCAGAAATGGGGCATGAAAGTTTCACATAGGAATATATGGGAGGAGTCTTTAAAAAATATTTTTCCCAAGAACAGCAAAGCCATGATTGGTCATATTTATATGAAGCATCTGCAGGTAGTGTAGATTCAAATTTGTTCAAATCATGACCCCCGGGAGTAGGGCGGAGCAACAATGGGCAATCAAAATTTTACAAAGGAATACATAGGAAAAATCTTTAAAAGATTTCTTCTAAAGAACAGCAAATATACATTAGTCATATTTATATGGAAGCATCCTTATGTAGTGCATATTTAAGTTTGTTCAAATCTGACCCCTGGGTTAGGGTGGGGCCATAATAAGTGATCAAAGTTTTATATAAGAATATGTAGGGGAAAAAATCCGCTGGTGAAGAGCAGAAGGGTCATACTAGTTACTCAGGTGAGCGTTGTGGCCCATGGACCTCTTATATGTTTTTAAATTTTCAAATTGTAATTGAAATACTAATAAAATAAAATCTTCTAATATACTTAGTAGACAATTTAAATGAAAAAAGATTTCTAAATAGAAAAAAAAAACAAACAATAAAATCTGATTCAATGAGTATGAGGGAAGGTGCATGAGGGGGAAATTGGAGTTCTTAAAAATTCAATGTGTGTAATTTTTGCAAATTGGTTATTGAGCTCAATAGCCTTATTAAAGGGATGGATGAAATTTTACCACTGGACTTCAGTGACAAGGATATTTTATTGTTTTTAACAGATTTGGTTAATGATTTTAATACTTTTCCATCATTTACCCAGAGGAAAAGTTTTGTCTGAGGGAGATATAATATTTTGGTTGTAAGTTGATTTTTATGGAGAATAATTTGTACATTAGGAAAGCAGAAATTTGGGACCGCCTCTGGCCTCCAGAGACCCCCCTTTCTCTCTCTCTCTCTCTCGAAGCTCGTGGATTGAAAAATGGTGTATATATGTACATGTGTCGTGTACGTGTGTACTTTTAACAGTCGAAAACTTAATTTCAACAAGCATTTTAGACAATTTATTTTACCATTTTATTAAACAAACTGAAACACCGTGGGTGATATAGGTCTACTTTTATTTTCTGTTGCATTGTACGCGATCATAATATGCAAAAAATAATCTTTCAAAATACACCTTCGCATTAGACTTCGTAGAGGGTCCTATAGTTCAGACTTCTTGTTGATACTCATAAGTTAGAAAACCGTGAGGAAATTAAAGTGGTTTACGGATTTACAGAACATTAACTCCAAACATTACAAAACATAATCGGTTAACTTAGGGGTTCTCGAGCATTGATTCCAGAATCCCCTCTCGTTAATTATTACATCGTTATTTTTTTTTTAATTCAATGTATATTTGTATATACAAAGCTGCTTTTTGAGTTCCGATATTGACTTTTTTTCTTCGAGTTTACAGGTATATACTTATTATGTATTTGTTCAATAATACAGGATTTTTGCATCCCTGATATGAACACAGCCACGCGCCCTGTATTACACACCCTGTATCAGCACCCTTTATTTTGCCCTTTATCACACCCTTTATTACACCTTTCTGGAACATCTCTGTATTTTTCATTCGGAGTACCTCGGATCTTTTTCTATTAATTGTTTATAAAGTTTATTTAAATTGTAAATTTTCATCAGATATTTTATGCTATTCAAAATAATTATTTGTTTAATTTATAATTATTTCATTTCTTATCGCTGTATGCATTGCCTTTGGAAAAAAATAATGAGAAAGGAAATTCAACGAAAAAAAAAGAACATATTCAATTATTAAGAATTAATTAATTTACAGGTTTATATATGATTTTTTTGACACTATTTTCAAATATATAATAAAAACAACAATACATGACAAAATCTGTATCACACCCCATATCAACCCTCGACCAATATCAGCCCTCTGGCCTTCGGCCCTCGGGCTGATATTGGAGTCTCGGGTTGATGTGGGGTGTGATACAGATTTTGCCATGTATTATTCTCTATTTATACATGTATATCTACATTTACATTTCTTTTATTATTTTATTTTCTTAATTTTTTATTCAATTGATTGATTCTGCTTTTATCATTGTGACACTGGGTTTATGTTTAAGAGTTTAAGAGTGAGACCAGCGCTTAAACATGCCCAAACATTAACTGTATACACGTTTACTAGTGTGCTTCAGAAAGCATAATTTTAGCCAAATATCCAAATATTTCTCAAGAGATTTCTATTACAATTTGGTCCATTTTTAACGGGCAAAAAATGTAGATTTTGTAGAAAAGAATGGTTTTGTCTCATCGCTTAGGATTTTTTTTATTTATTAACCTAGAAGCCAAAAGTCAACGCTAGCAGTCGTAGATGATAATACTCGAAAATCATAATCTTGATTAACCTGTATTGTAGGTTAAATAAAATATACATGTAATGAGAATTACATTATTATTGATATATTCTCCTAGCTCAACAGAGCTGATTAAATTTTTATTTACTTGCGTCCAGATTATGATGGTAATAACTAAGGTCAAATCAGTTGTTGTATAGCCATTATTTTTTTTTTAAATATTGCATTCATGTTAAAAAAAATGCTTCTATATATTTTATTTGCGAAATCAACTTTAGTTCGCAGGATCATCAAAGTACTTTTTAGTTTTCACTATAATTTTCAGTTGTAAGTGGTGCATTTTCTGATCGAGTTTCCTCTTCTGTAGTTGTCAATGGTGCTTTTTCTGAACTTACCCCTTTCAAAAACGCCCCCTTCTTGAATTTTGCAACGAAAAACGACACAAGAAATAAAACGATACCCAGAAGAATTAAAGTTATATGAATCCAATTATCTTTGAAAAAATTTTCAATTTTCCCTAAAAACGAGGGCTCTCTGGTCACTTGTATTTGATAGAATGCAGTTGTCCATTCCTTTGTTGAATATTCCTGGGACGTCACACACTTCCAAAAGCCAGTCATTTTGGGCAGCGCGAAATCTATACAGTCTTCAAAGATAGAGGTGGCAGGAATGCTGTTTGGAAAAACAGAGTACGTGTTGTTTATGATCCAGTTACGTTTTGTATACAGATAGGCGTGTCCTATACCTGCACTGTTACACTGCATGCAGAATTTTTTGCCATATTTAACAACTCTAGGTTGTGGCCTGAGTGGTTTGACCATCAGTGAATACACACTGACTGTCTTCACTAAATATGGCTGATATTCTATCTGACAAAGATACGATCCTCCGTCCTTCAACATTACCCTACTAAACGTCAGTATACCCTTTTTATGTACCACTCGCCCTTTATCAGTAGAAAGCCGCATTCCATTATGGACCCATCGAAATTTTGACTGCCTAAAATTACTAAATATCTTATCTGTGACGTAATCATTGCAGTCTATCGTTAAGCGCGATGCTTCTTTCACCGAGAGGGCATTCAGGGAATCCCTAATGTGCTCGTTAACAAGTCTCGTGAAAGAGTCCGGAAAGGGAATTACTTTGTTTTCATTTTCAGAATCATCCTCCAGTATGTCCACATTCTGCATGAAGAAGCAAATACCAAAATGAAAAGTTGTGGAAAATTACTCCTTATTTCCAGTTATAAAATGCATTATGAAAAAGAAGTTTACCTGTTTATTAGTCTTTTTACAAAATACGAGCAGAAAGCAGAGATGACATAGACAGATAATGAAACTAACAGGCGACATTCTTTGTAAAAGCGGTGACGTCATAATTGAAAATACGTCAATGTATAACGTAAAGATCCACGCGTCATGAAAACCACAGGAGTTCGCATACCTGGGCAAGGATCAGCTATTTGTAAATAATAACGGCCGTTGTAAAGACGAATAATGACCCCCGTAGAATAATGACCGGGGGGTCATCGAAAAGTGACTCCCTAGCCGTAGACAAATTTAATTTTTTGTAGAAAAAGAACCCTAGGGGTCAGTTTTTTATATGTGCAACCTATAAGAAATTGACCCCCGTTGAAAAATGACCTCCAACGCAACAGATTGATACAAAGTTCAAAAGAGATGATTGATGTCAAGGTTTGGATTCTCTTGCGTTTTTTCTGATTACATGTAATACTAGACGAACACACAATTAAAATTTGTTTAAAAACAGTGTATGTGTTTCTTTCTATTAGACCTATTGTGTAAGCCCAAAATTAAAATTGCACAATAGATACGTCACAGTGGCTATTGATAAAAGGAAAGTCAGGACGATATATTGTTATCGCCAGACCTATTATTTTGTCTGAACATTTTCTCGGACATGACTTTGATAAACTTAATCAGGGCTCTAATTGGCGACTAATTTAGTCGCCATGGCGCCTAAAATTTTTGATTTGCACCTAACATTTTTCCATAAGTCGCCAAATTGGCGACCATTTTAAATTGACTTGGCGATCGTCGAATTCCGGAACGTTTAACATTTTTTTATTTTTCTGAAGAAGCGAAAAAAAATTTTAAAAAAGAGAAAATTAGTTTTAGCAATAGACGTGTTTTCTTGATCACCTTTTTGTTCTTTAATATGCAAACGTCCTCTATTGATTACTATTAACTTTTAAAAAAAAAAATTGCCTGGCGACTAAAAATTTGCATTGGCGACTAAATTTTTTGGATTAGTTGGATTAATTGTCAACTAATTTTTTTGGATTAGGCGCCAGCTGGCGCCCAAATTTTAGTGGTCACTTAGAGGCCTGTAAAATAATGAAAGGTTTCAAAAATGACGATCATCAACAGTTACTCTAGTTGTGCATTAAACATTTTGATTTTTTAATCTGACCGCCGTTGTCATGGGGAAAAATTGTCAACTAATATTTTCACGGTTAGCTTGTTAAATTTTTGTGAAACTTCACAAATGCGTTTACATTTACATGTAAGATTTTTAAAACTGTTTCCATTGCTGTGGAAACAATTGGACAAACTTTTTCTCACAACGAACGAGTGAATTAACGCACAGAGGTACAAAACTTTCCTTACAGGATCATTTATGGATCATTGTGTATTTCTATTGTATTGGTATTAATTGCCATTAAGTAATATCACCTATTCGAATAGGTGATATCACCTGTTTGAAAAGGTGATATCACTCATTCAAATGGAATAGGTGATATCATCTATTCGAATAGGTTATATCACTTATTCGAATAGGTGATATCAATTTTTGAATTGGTGATATCACCTATTGGAAATGAATAGGTGATATCACCTATTTGAATAAGTGATATCATCTTTTTGAGTTGAATAGGTGATATCACCTATTCGAATAGGTGATATCGCCTATTCGGATTGGTGATATCACCTTTTTTGTTTTGAATTGGTTATATCACGAATTTTGAATTAGTTATATGACCTATTTGCGTTTTTATAACATAAAAATGAATGCGAAAACAAGACGTTCTAGCTTCAATGCAAAGTAAAGGATGAATTTCCAAAACGCCTTCAAAGAGCAGTCTTATTTCTTTAGCAGTGATTCAAAATTGATGAAACTGATTTCATTGCTCTTGCACAAACTTTTTCAAAAAGATAATAAAGTTTCTATGGACTTACTGCACTTAATATGAGACATACCCTCTAGTATGTCGGCATTGCATTGATCAAAAAACTGTAGATTCTCTGTAAGATCATTTATTTGGCACAAAGAGGAGAGGAGACACTGTTTACAATGTATTATGTATGCAAGTTACAATGTATATAAAAAGACCATAAAATAACCTGTTTGCATATGAAAAACTAAATTTCTTTTGACCATTAGCAAATTCGGACTGCCCTTTTTCCCTGCGTTATAGTCCAAGGCATTTAAAACGCCATTTGTTTTCAATTCCTGTGAAGTTATATAAATTTCACTCGCAGTCAGTTTTGCTATATTTATTGATACTTTCTCTCTGTTATAATTATCTAAGTGAAAAGAGACTGAACTTTTTACTTCCTGTATAGAGTAAATGAATGCACTTTAGTCTTGGGAGCAGTTGTTATTTCATACTTAATTTGAATAGGTGGTATCACCTATTCGAGGGGGGGATATCACAAATTCAAAAGCTAAAAAGGTAATATCACACATTCGAATAGGTGATATCACTTAATGGCGGTAAATACCAAAACGGTCCCTCATACTCTTGCTTGCAATAGCAAACATTCTAGTCTTGATCCTTTTTATCATTTGTTTCATATTTCGATATTTTACTGTTTATAGACGTTTATGGCCAATTAACAAACGGGTTGACTTTAGATTGATTGATTGTATGTAGTTTTACGTCCAATTCGAGAATTTTGCGCTCCTATAGAAACGTCACCATATACCGGTGAAGGGCCTCAAATTTAGACCTTTACTCGGCACTCAGGGCCATTGAGCAGTGAGGGATCTGTATCGTGTTAACGCCTGCCGTGACACGGGGCATCGGTTTTAAAGGTCTCATCCGAAGGACCTGCAACTTTCACTTCAAAGTGCCGAGCGCCTGGCGAAGGAACATTTGCTACCTATTTTTTTTTATCGACTCAGGTCAGTCGCGGCCGAGATTCGAACTCACGGCGAGCGCTTTACCGACTGAGCTACCGTGACGGCGGTTACTTTAGAAGTCTCTAAAAAGTAATTCTTATTTTAAAAATTGTAAGGCACTTTTGTTTTTTGTCCGAAAATTTCATGTATGTACACTATTTAAATCATGGGCTTAAAAAGGCATTCGGACGCAACTTAATTAACCGGTAGATAGACATTGTAAACATCTCTCTCTCTCTCTCTCTCTCTCTGTGTGTGTGGACTGTGGATAGTATAACTCTCTCTCTCTCTCTCTCTAGACTCTGGATAGTATAAGCGAAGATAAAAAAAAGTTTGTTTTTTAAACAATGATGCATAAGTCAATCAGAATGAAAGCATTTCCACATATGGTACATTGTTAATTCACCATAAAAGACATTTGGAAGATTAAATGAGAACAACAGATCATCGCTTTATCTTCAATTTACCTCAGGTGAGCATTTTGATCCATGGCCCTCTTGATTCATTAGTTCTTTTTTTTTAATCCAAAAAAAATATATATATATTTCTGATCAAATCTACCAGAGGTCATTATTCTACGGGGGTCATTTTTCTTCACGTAGGATATGCAGATTTTAAGGGTGATGCCACTTTTTCTACGGCCGAAAGGGTCATTTTTCTACGTCGAATAATGACCGGGGGTCATTTTTCTACGTCGAATAATGACCGGGAGTCGTTTTTCGATGTCGGAAAATGACCCCCGGTCATAATTCTACGGGGGTCATTATTCGTCTTTACACCGTCACAGTGAAAAAAATTGTGTCAATATTTTTACAATTTTTCTAGTTGAAAACATCTATATTTATATCTTCCTTCATGAATTAAAAAAGAAAAGATAGTTGCGTTTTTATTTTTTAAGAAAATCGCATTCAAATATAGGTGATCAAAAAGTGACGGGCGTTATGTTGACACAGTTAATGCGAATTTTGAAGGTTTTTTCGCCCTCCTCGAAACGTTAAAAAAACCACCACATGCATGAATCTGACCACACTTTCACTTGGAATGAATTAGACAGCTTTTTATGACCTATCTGTAAAATAAATAAGGCACAATTAATCGTGACGGAGGTGACGTCAAATTCTCTTGCTGTAGCATTTTCATCATTCTTACTTTCTGCAAAGAAATCATGTTTTCGGTGTTTTTTTCACTACATGAGGAAATAAAACTAGTTTTTCATTTTAAAAAAGCAGAATAAGGTACATTACTTCTTCCTTTAACAATTTTTTTATCCTGTTTAATAAACGGATGTTATATTTGACCTAGCTTTTGACAAAAATGGATTTTACAAATTGACAGACTAAGGTTTGCTAGTTACGGAGGTTACATTGACGCTGATTTTTAAAGCATTTCGTAAGTTTTTTTAAGAATACACATGATTTCATACATGCAATGAAGTTTGTGTGTCAAATATCTACATCCACACATTCTGCTAATACTATAATTAAAACTACTGCAAGTATTTTCATGAATTTTTTAAGCACGAATGTTACAATATAACGTTCCGTTACGGTTTTTCATGGTAGTTACATTTTAACTCTCTACGGGCTTTGTAATTTTTATTTAATAAATTTATTATTTGTTCTTCATTAATCAGTTAACATACAACTGAAGTTTACTGATAAAATTTTATCTTTAATAACATAAAAAGAAAAAAAAAATGGTATCAGCACATATTAAGAATGGTCAAATCATAACAGGCAATCAGCCAAGAAAATCAACAAGGAACTGGTAGCATGGCATCTGAAAAGAAAATAAATTATTTTTTTTAATAATCAAAACAGCGAAAAATATGTCCATAAAATTTCTATGTTACATAGTCGAATCATTGTGCTTCAGAAGTTAAGGTTTGACATTGTTTTCTGTCAAACTGTCACATCCGTATATTTTATGTTAGTCAAAATATAACTGCCGAACTCTATGATCTTAATAGTTCTAGAAAAATGCTTAACTTTTGTGTCAAACAATAACAATTATAGATTTCAACACATTGGAGAACAAGGCTTGTCCATTTTATCATTAAATATTATATAAATCTTATTTAGTTATTAGCGTGACGCCTGTTATCTACTAAGAAATGTTGACCGACAATACAAACTCACCCACTTTGCATTCTTTTTTTGTATCATGGTCACTTTTGATGACGTATTCTGCAAATGTGTGGTAAAACTAATAGAAAAAACCAACTGGTTCTATATATCGCATATGCAAGTCATTTTACGCCCTAGATTACGGACGTTATGAATTTGACCGGCACCTGTGTACCTTCGCTAAATTTGCGATAATTTAGTATTTAAATCCTTTACGCAGACGTTATTGGAAAGCACCTGTTGAGTATACTTTTAAGTTAAACCTAACATAAAATATATTTTCTATACAGTTACATACATTTCAATGTTTAAAGTCAACCCATCATGTTGACCGACACTCATAACGTCCGTTATACATATTCAAGGCTATTTTTCTAGGGCTACTGATAACCAATTGTAATTATTTTTATCTATAATTGTAAGGTAAACATCTATCTTTTAGAATAGTCATATATAAAAAAGTATTAATTTAAGGTTTTTTTTAATGCATTTTTGACACATAGGTTGGGAAATCTCTTATAAGCATGCGCAAAAGTTGGACAATTTTACACAAATTCGGTAATATTAATTTTATTTCTTAAAATAAAAAGATTAAATTGTTCATTCTTTCTCTTTTATATTACAGAAGTATAAATACAACTTTCTGAATTGCAAAAAATATATATTCTTCTTGATTTCAATTTCAAAAGTGACGGCAGTTATTATTTACAAATAGCTGATCCTTGCCCACCTATCAATTTTACCGAAATTTTCAGTAAATATAAAAGATACGTAATACCTATAATAATAACACATTATTATAGGTATTACGTCAGTATTTTTTATATTTACTGAAAATTTCGGTAAAATTGATAGGTATGCGAACTCCTGTGGAAAAACGCTTTCACTCCAGTTAATTTACAGTATCATGAAACATCAAACTAATTGCTACAGAATTTCTTTTGTAATAAATTAACTCTAGAATGCACAAAATAAACGAATGAAACTCACTCGGCACACCCCGGCCGATTCGTACCTCATCAATGTTTGATGAAGGTGACGGAATCAGCCGAGGTTTGCCGAATGGAATGAAACTTACAAAAGGGGCATAACTCTTGTCATTTTAGTAAATTTTGGTGCATTTTTCCACCATGAAAAAAAAGAAGAATTAAATTGTGTATAATGACATTTACAGATACAATAAAACCTTTTACACCCAGCAAGAATTTTTTTTTACAAATATTTAGGCTCATTTCAGAGTGTTCATGTAATGTATGTTGCATTTCCTTCAGTCTCATAATACTGAATTGTAGAGGTTATCAAAACATAGGGTAAATTTTGTCTCAAAAACTTAATGTATGTTTTTTTTTTCATCATTATTTAGTATTTATATGTACTAAACAAATTGATCAATGCGTACTAAATCTTAATCCAAATGGAAATTATGTATTTTTATTCATTTCTAAACTCTGTATTCACCATCTACTAGAGAAAGTTAACATATCGAAATTAACAAAAAGGTATGAAATATTCCGAAACATTCACTTATAGATCTATGTGAAGTGATGATCTGTTAAACTGTATCAAAAAAGTTCAAATAAGATTACAGTCTTATTAAAAAAAAAACAACGAACAAAACAAAAAAACAAAGAAACAAACAAACAAACAAACAAAAAAAAAAAACCCAGGGAATTTTCCTCTGATTGCATGACATTGTATATCGCCAACCCCCCTAACTCGGTCACTACCCAATCTCCGTCACTTTCGGAAAACTCTGCGCTGTTTGTAAACGAATGCGATTGTGACGTCATTTTTACATGCTGAAAATCTTCAATCAAATGCCACGAAATTGTTACAGTCAAGTTCAAGAATGCGTAAAAAATAAATAACAATTACACGTGATCTATTGTATCTATCATATATCATGTGAAATCAGTAAGCACTTTTTCCTTTATGCGCTATTCCATCGGTACCTTCGATATGTGCGTCAATATGCTCAATTTTACATGTCAGTCATATTTATGAAGGTCTTTGCCAAAAGGATTAATATGACATACCATATTGAATACGGCTAAAAATATTATATTTTTCGTCTCAATTTGCCCTAATACGCTATACGTTGGAGATAACGTAGCGTGACGTTATTACATATAAAATACGTTGTATTAACTTTTTTCTGTTGTTGATACTTTTCCTAAAATACAATTTAATGCTACTTTAAATCTTCGAAACTAATCTTCTATGTTTACAAGTTTAAGATGAAGGGAGAAAAAACTAAACTGGAAAAAAATTCTATTTAATACGTTGACATATTGTAGAGGGCCCTGGTGACGGAGTAAGGGTTCATTGGACGTAATGTACATGGATGTGGTTACGCGTTCTATTTATAGTAGTTTTATATAAGCCCAATAACTGAATTTTTATGCCCCGCCATGAATATAGCCGGGGCATATAGTGTTTGTCATGTCCGTCTTCCGTCCTTTCGATCGTCCTTCCATCCTTCCGTCTGTCTTTCCGTCGCACTTTGCGTTTAGCTCTGTTCAAAGCTCAGTTTCAAAGAAACGATCCAAGATATTTTTATACTTCATATGCTGATAGATATTGATAAGAGCTATGCAAAAGCATCATCATTTTTTGACATTGACCTTTCCTTTGACCTTGACCTCACTTTTCTTAAATTAGTGTTTAGCTCAGTTTTATAGATACCATTCAAGATAGTGTAATCAAACTTCATATGTTGATACATACTGATATAAGCTATTCAATTGCATCAATATTTTTGACCTTGACCTTTCCTTTGACCTTTTTTGACCTCACTTTTCTTAAATTAGTGTTTAGCTCAGTTTTAATGAAAATTTAATCATTCAAGATATTTTGTATCAAACTCTATATGCTGATACATACTGATGAGAGCTATTCAACTGCATCAATATTTTTTTACCTTGACCTTTCCTTTGACCTTGACCTCTCTTTTCTTAAATTAGTGTTTAGCTCAGTTTTAATGAAATCATTCAAGATATTTTTATCAAACTTCATATGCTGATACATACTGATGAGAGCTATTCAACTGCATCAACATTTTTGACCTTGAACTTTCCTTTGACCTCACTTTTCTTAAATTAGTGTCAAACTTCATACGCTGATACATACTGATGTAAGCTATTCAACTGCATCAATATTTTTTTACCTTGACCTTTCCTTTGACCTTGACCTCACTTTTCTCAATTTGTGTTTAACTCAGTTTTAAAGAAACCATTCATAATATTTTTATCAAACTTCATATGCTAATACATACTGATGCAACTTTTTCAACTGCATCAACATTTTTTTTACCCTGACCTTTCCTTTGACCTTAATTTCATCTATTTTAAATTAGTATTTAGCTCAGTTTTAAATAAACCATTCAAAATATTTTTTATCAAACTTAATATGCTGATACGTATTTGCATTTTGCTTAATTTTAAAGAAACCATTTAAGATATATTTATGTAAGCTTATGCACTTATACATCTAAATCCAACTTTTTAGATTTCAATTTCAATTTTACAGAAACTATTCAAGATATTCTCATCAAATTTCATACACTAAGGCCACCTTTGAAATAATGTTTGCTAGCCCTCTCCCGACTCAGGATTAAAAAGATAGGTCGGTAGGTAGGTAAGAATTTTTTTTTCTCAGAAAATTTCAATTTCAATGCTAATTTTTTAAAATTTATTGTCCAGAATACATAAAAAAAAATTAATTGCTTCCTGGGGGTTAAAAAAAGTTTTGAGTCGGGCCATTTTTAGCCAGTCGATCGGGAAAGGGCAACCAAACAATTTTTTAAAGGTGGCTAATAATACCCTAATACAAATTTTCATGTTGTATTACTAATATATCCGTCGCCCGCGTGGCGCAGTGGTTAGAGCGTCTGCTCTAGAGTCGCGAAGTAAGGAGTTGATCCTTACGTCGCGGGTTCGAATCCCACTGTGGGACGTGGAGACCGGTCCTTCGGATGAGACCGTATAAACCGAGGCCCCGTGTCGCAGTAGGTGCTGGCACGAAAAAGATCCCTCACTGCTCAATGGCCGTAAGTGCCGAGTATAGGACAAAATTTGCAGCTCTCCACCGGCAAGTGGTGGCGTCTCCATATAAGTGAAAAATTCTCGAGAGGGACGTTAAACAACATACAAACAAACAAAACTAATATACCCTCGGCGGGGCATTCATGTCCCTTGGACATATTTCTTGTTTAAAATAGTTTTGAAAACTATGTTTAAGTTCATTACTAAGTGAAGCAAACAAGAAACAAATCAAAAAAATAGTTCGGAGAGTAACCTGGCGTGTTTTCCGCTTATGGTGACAGAGTTTGGGTAGTAGGGGATATCTCGGCAAAACATTGGATGGATTTACAGAGTTATGCCCCTTTTCTATAGTAATTTTCATATGAAATTGTTGTGCTTTCTGCATGCTCAGTAGATTTTCTTAGAATTTTTTACTGCATATATTTTGTACATGTTAGATTTCATTCATCACAAAATAATTTTTGTTGCAATTAGTTTGACGCTTTTCACTAAAGTGACTGTACTATATCAGCACTTTGACCCAATCATGATTTTGCTCAGTTTTTACTTCTTCATGTTCAACATTTAAACAATAAAATGCTTTCTTTGGTTGTTAGTACGGGAATTAATGTCGCAGCTGTTGCAGAAAAAATACATAACCCGCGTAAGCGGGTTTTGTAATTCTTTTCTGCAATAGCTGCGACGTTAATTCCCGCACTAACAACCAAAGAAAGACATTTTATTGTTTATATTTATATCTATATAAATATTCATTTCAAATAGGATTAAAAAGATTGAATTATTGTATGATTGATATGTACGTCATTGTACGTTTCATTGATGGAAGAGCCATTGGTCAAGAAATCCGTACAGGTCATATGCCCAGTGTTGTTCACGAACTGATAAACGGTAATGGTTTTCTTTAGAAATAAAGGAGAAAATATTCAGTGGATGTAAATATTCCAACATAACATTTTTGACTTAAGCTAAGGATGTTTTACGACCTCGAGGCAAGGTCATTCATAATGAAGAATAGAAAAAAAGTAAAAGGAATAATATGTAAAGCACCCTTTCATGTTTTGGTGTAACTATATATACATATGTACCTTATATATTAAAAAAATCTAGCAGTCCCACTTTAAAAATGAACAGCTTAAATATAGGCCTATAGCTACTAAGCTGCTTGATGGAGATTATGGGCGCAAACAGAAAAAATTCACCGCAGGGCTTTATGGTAGATTTGATCACGTACCAAGCCTTGTTCATATCCTGATTTGATGTTCAAGAAAGCACCTCATTTCTTATATTTACATTTGTGACTGATTTATAAAATATTAGTGTATTATAGTTTGAAAATCCATGAAACGATTTACTTTTGGTAATAACTGAATGCACAGAACATATCGACCACTAAAATGATGCCATATGAACTAGAAATCTGACCAGTCAGCAAGGGCCCCGCCGAGGGTTAGAAATATAAGGGTGCAGATTAGGGGATGAGAATTTTACTTGATTCCAAAATATTCAAAATATATAAAGAATAAGCAACAGCAACTGCTAAATATCCAACAATCTGTAAATAGTATCCTTGTATTTACATAAGGCAGTAAAAAACATCATATCTATAATAACTCAATTAAATGAATATTTAAAAAATGAATGAAGCATGTGTTTTCTAAAATGCCAGCCTTCAGTGAATGCAAATATCACCCAGGCTTGACCTTAACTTCAAAACAAATATCAGTTGCAGACAAAGGTGTTAATTAATCTTAAAGTGACAGAAAGATAACCCTCTAAAATATTCTGCAAACCAGCAAGATAATCAAACCCATGGGATTAATTATACTGCTCTCTCAACCTTTTCTTCTAACTTTTTCAGCAATGATAGAATGAGGTTATTATCTGAATACCTGTTAAAATAATTAGTATTCTTGAATTTACATAAGGTAGAAAAAAGAAAAAAAGAAAAAAGAAAAAAATAATAAAAACGATATCTTTATCTATATCTTGTTTTTAGAATTCAATAAAATCATAACTCATTGTGTATTTTACCAAAGTAAAGTATGAACATTATTTAAATCTACATATCAGAGAATGTAAACATCATTCAGAATTGACCTTAACTTCAAAACCAGAAGTCTCTGACGAGACTGTAGCTCTACTGGTTGTATTTATAAAGGAAGATAAAAGTAGCACTTGGACTTGAAACTTTGCAACAGCAATAAATAGAATAATGATCCTTGGTTTAGTCTCTTTTGTGGCAAGATTTATTATTATATCAGACTAAAACTGTAGGAGGAGTAGCCTTTTAAAACAATTTTACAGAAATTTTGATTTAAGTACCCATGGCAACATCATTCAACAAAATCAAAAAACAATAACGCCAATTATGTATCTTTGTAGTCTACTTGTATACCACATTATACTGAAATCAGACAAAAAAGTGCAGGAGGAGTAGGAGGATTTTCAAGTAAATTTCTATTTTTAGTAACCATGGCAACACTGTTCATCGAAATCCGAAACTGGTACAAAGAATTATGTATCTTAGTGTAGTCTACTTGTGTGCCTAGTACTACTAAAATCAGACCAAAACTGTAGGGGTAGCATTTTGAAGGTATTTCAAGGAAATTTCTATTTTTAGTAACCATGGCAACAATGTTCATCGAAATCATAAAATCAATATAAAGAATTATGTATCTTAGTGTAGTCTACTTGTTTGCCAAGTTATACTGAAATCAGACCAAAACTGTAAGAGGAGTAGCATTTTGAAAGTATTTCACAGAAATTTCTATTTTTAGTAACCATAGCAACATTGTTCATTGAAATCAAAAACTGATACACAGAATTATGTTTCTTATTATAGTCTACTTGTGTGCCAAGATATTCTGAAATCAGATCAAAACTGTAGGAGGAGTAGCATTTTGAAAGTATTTCACAGAAATTTCTATTTTTAGTAACCATGGCAACAATGTTCATCGAAATCAAAAACCGGTCTACAGAATTATGCATCTTAGTATAGTCTACTTGTGTGCCAAGTTATATTGAAATCAGATCAAAACTGTAGGAGGAGTAGCATTTTGAAAGTATTTAACAGAAATTTCTATTTTTAGTAACCATGGCAACACCATTCATCGAAATCAAAAACTGATACATAGAATTATGTATCTTAGTATAGTCTACTTGTGTGCCAAGTTATATTGAAATCAGATCAAAACTGTAGGAGGAGTAGCATTTTGAATGTTTTTCACAGAAATTTCTATTTTTAGTAACCATGGCAACATTGTTCATCGAAATCAAAAACCGATACACAGAATTATGTATCTTATTGTAGTCTACTTGTGTGCCAAGTAATATTGAAATCAGATCAAAACTGTAGGAGGAGTAGCATTTTGAAAGTATTTCACAGAAATTTCTATTTTTAGTAACCATGGCAACAATGTTCATTGAAATCAAAAACCGATATATAGAATTATGCATCTTAGTATAGTCTACTTGTGTGCCAAGTTATATTGAAATCAGATCAAAACTGTAGGAAGAGTAGCATTTTGAATGTTTTTCACAGAAATTTCTATTTTTAGTAACCATGACAACACCGTTCATTGAAATCAAAAACCGATACACAGAATTATGTATCTTATTGTAGTCTACTTGTGTGCCAAGTAATATTGAAATCAGACCAAAACTGTAGGAGGAGTAGCATTTTGAAAATTTGTTTACAGACGGACGGACAGACAGACAGACGGACGGACGACGGACACCTTACTATCGCATAAGCTCTTCTGGTCTCTGACCAGTAGAGCTAACAAACTTCATTTGCAGACAGAGGTGTTAATTAATCTCAATGTGGCAGACAAAGATAAATGCTTTGGATTTTCTTCAAGAGGAAAGTTAATTAATCCCAAGAGACTCATTGCAGCCTTTCACAGCTTACAATAGGATCATTCTCAGCAGTTATCTCTCTTTGCCTATTCACTCTTATATAAAGTTAAGGAATATACCCCACCACCCCAACTCCAAACCAGATGACATAGAGAACCAAACTTAGCATCAAAATATGTCTTACTGCCTATTCAACCAACATACCAAATTTGAACTAAATTGGTCAACCCTAAAAAAAGTTATTAGAAAAAATCAGAAAATTTGTGGACGGAAGAATGACAGACGGACGGACAGACAGGCAGATGGACAGACAGACAGACAGAGTGATTACTATAGGGCACCCGCAAATCCTTGCGGGGCCCTAATTACGTCGACTTTTTTTTATGACTGTGGTGATGTGACAAACCTGCATCTATACTAAAGTGTAGGGCTTGGAAGCTGCTGCAAACCATCTTGCTCACGATAGGTTACTTAGAGCTGTGAACCTTTGAAATGAATTTTGTTAATAATGGGCAATTCAAAGCAATTTTACTTATTTTGTTTCTCACTAGGTAAAAATAATATTTACAAAATTCACACTGAGCATTCTGGTTTTCATTTTCTTCAGTCTAAGGTTTTTATTTTGGGAAGAAACGATGCTCCTAATTTTGCAGATTTTTAGATGATATCTAATACAAGTAACAATTTTAGAAAATTATTCCTTGGAAATAAATACACATTAATATTTTTTTAAAAATCAATTAAAACATTTTTTTCTTTATTAAAAAATGTATTCTTTCTGATAACAGATATTCTACAGTTCTATAACTTTTAATATAATACATTTTTATAGTGAACAAGTCTTGTAAATCATCAAAACATGCACCAGTATATAGTTAATATTAAGGAGGCTGAGGGGTCAACAAATTAACCAGCAGATATAACTTATTTTTTTAGATATGATATCTTAATCTGTCAACTATCATATGGCAAAGAAAAATTTCATTCATTCAAGTTTTAAAATTTGATCATTTTTGTATATCTTTATATGGAGCTCTTCTTCTAAAGGAGATAAATATAGTCTGAAATTGGCCACAACCACCCAGCCCTCTTAATACTAACATCAGTATTAGCATAAAGACTACATTTCATGAACATCAATTTTCTAATAAAATGGACTAAAATACATACAATGTACATTCTACAAACTTCAAGATGCATGTAAAGCTAAATCAGCTAAAAACTAAACATCTGAATCTAAAATCATATTGCTGGTATCTCTGGAAAAAAAGTGACCCCAGTGAAAAGGGCACAAAACAATAATTACTATGTTGATATCAATATGTACAAATTAATGAAAATATTACATCTGAATATATTGAGCATTTATTAAAAAGAAAATAAAGTGGATATTGAGTTCACATCCACTCTATTTTGAAGTCATTTCAAAGTTGATGGATGTTTACATTGTAGCCAGGTTCAGTGTCAATGGATATCCAAAAGATAGTAAGTTCAAGTCAATAGATATGCAAAATGTAGCCTGTTCAAAGTCAATTAATGGATATAATTCAAAGACAATGGATTTCTACCATTGTAGGTATTTCAAAGTTAAGGGATATTTAATGTGTAGCCAGTTCATAGTTGATGGATATCCACACTTTTGCCAGTTGCCTACATTTTAGCTACTTCAATTTAAAGTCTATAGCTATCCAAACTGTAGCCACTTCAAATTAAAGTCAAAGGATATCCAAACTGTAGCCAGTTTAAAGTCAATAGATATCAAAACTATAGCCAGTTTAAATTCAATGAATATCCAAACTACATGTATAGCCAGTTTAAATTCAATGAATATCCAAACTACATGTATAGCCAGTTTAAATTCAATGGATTTCTAAACTATAGCCAATTTAAATTCAATGAATATCCAAGCTATAGCCAGTTTAAATTCAATGGATATCCAAATGGAAGCAGTGTAAATGGATATCCAAACTGTAGCTAGTTTTTATATTGCTATCAGGATTAGGAAGCCTATTCAAGGTACTGAGTGACAATGAAGAATCAAACATGAAAAATATCTGACAAATTAGTACATAAAAAATTACTGCATAAAATTACAGAAAAATGTAAAAAAAAAAAAAAAAAAAAAAAGTGTAAAAAATATAATAGTCTTCACTTGAAATGATTTCTATAAAACCAACATACAAACAGAATCACCTACATGTATCTCAAGTCTTCAAAATGAATATTGCACACTAAGAATGTTTAAAGAAATCTAGAGTAAGGTCGAACTTAGTAGTACAGCAGATATCAATTTTCCTTTAAGAAGCTCCATTTATATGTAGGCTTTAATTAAAATTGAAGCTGCACAACTTTGAAGGACATAATGGGTGGTTTCAAAAAATCAAAGTTCTACATGTATTATTTTGTTCACATGGTCGAAATTAACAGCTCAATACAGAAAATGTATCTAATACACATATACCTGGAATTTCTTGTCAAAATCTAGGAGAATTAATGCAATGTTCAACAGATTAACATGAATTAATACTTGTAAATGTAAAAACCACCTGGAAAATCAGGGATGTATATATTAGGTCCCTAGCAAATCTAAAATCAATAATTGCCAAGGGCATAAAACACAAATTTACTATGATTAAAATTTACTTTATTACCACTTATTACTAATGAACTTTAATAGGCAAAACTGTGGGTTTTTTGCTTTTCAGGATACCTGTACGTCTTTAATATTTTACCTATATATTAACACATTAATAAAAATTAAAATAGAATTATGCACTGTTGAAGTCTGTCTCTATAATGATATGTTCTGTAAGAAAAGGACAGTCTAAGAGGGCGCTGTAGCGGATATCCTGGGTTTAACATTGTGTTTTTTCATGTAAGACATAAACTGATCAGGTATTTCTGCCAGAACTTCTTTAGCTAGGGCTGCTTGACTCAGCACCATGTTACCACGATTTAGGAAATCATTAAATGGAACAAACTACAAAAGAAATTATAAAACTAAGTTTTTCTGAATTTTTACGTCTGAAAGGCATTAAAGGTGTTCAGAAGTGTTCTTATCACTAGGTACTTCTCTCAATCATAAAACAAGGGACATGCATCACTATGACATGAAAATACCTGTACAATGTCTCTCTCTGCATACACCCCATTGTAAGATAATCTGACATCATCTCCATCCAAAATATTCATAGCTGAAAAATTTTATTCATGCTTTACATTGCTAGAGTTATTTAAAAGAAAGTCTCTAAATTTGCATATATTTTTGGGTGAAAAAAAAAACTTGGTATTCAGGCCACATATTTTTCCTTATCTAGTTTCTGGAATGTGCAAAATTTTAATGCTATGTAGATGAAGAAATAACATATCGCGAGTTAAATAGAATGATGTCTCATTTGCTTGACATTTGTAGTGTCAAAACAATAATATGTGTAGAGAGTGACTTGAACTTTGTTTACAGAACTACTTTCAGACATCAAAAGAAGCATTTCTTGCAACATCAAAATTTGGGTCATCCAAGAAGTTTCTATCATTCAAACAGTGTCTGTGGTCATTTAAGGTCTCTTATTAATAAAATTCAATAAATTTTCATTTATCAACACACTTTTGTATTGCAAAATAACTCTTGAACACAAATACATGTTTAAAGAACAAGATTCACTTAAGGCCTTTTTGGCCCTGTGAATTTCTGAAAAATTCAAAACTGCTCAGTATTAGCTGAAAACATATTAAATTTCATTTGGACCCTTGGTGATATCTATTAAAATAATGTAATTTTCTCACTTATCCATGTATTATGATGTCATGAATTGCACCATTATCCTCAAATCCTGAAAATTTCTTCAAAAATGGCAAAAAGTTTAGGCTGTTTTTTCAATATTTTGCATATAGAGCCCAACCTCTGATCCAAAATGTGCAATTAAATAATGAAAGAACTAGCTGTTTCCTAAGATTATAATATATATATATATATATATGTACATGTTTTATTTTTTTTGGATTGAGAGGTGGGATCATATTTTATTTCTTTGCTGAAGGTACTTAAACACAAAAATTCAAAAACATTGCAATTTCCCAAAGCCTCTTTTTAATACCTAGACTCTCAGAGGAAACTTTTTTTTACAGGAAATGAATGTACTAAGTCTCTACTTCATATTGATGTTTGAAATGGGACATTGGGTCTTGCTTAGTTAATTTGTACATGTATATGGGCAGGGCAATTTTATGGATAAAGTGAACCCTAACTCTTAAAAAAAAAGGTTTTAAATAAGCACTTTGATGTAATGCAAATGCATAATTTTAACTCACAACACATTTTTAATATTAAAAATATTTAAGATTGTGGACCATGTCAATTTATTTTTGTCACTTGTGATTGTAAATAGGAACAACTGATCTAGCAAAGAAAAAGATTAGTGATAAGAAACAATTATTAACTTAAGCCTGTGAATGTAGTACAGGGCTTAATGCATAGTACTCCAGTAAAACTCACATTCTTGTTGAAAAAAGTGGACATTTGAGATCTCTTATTAATAACCATTCATAAAATCTTTGTTTTCCAACATGTAAATGTAATGCATGTATCTGGATATACATGTATATGTGCTGAAATTATTGATAGTAATTTCCTTACAAATTTGAACCAAATTTTTTACTTAATACATGTATAGCATCTTCAAAATTATGCAAAATTACAAATCATTTAATATGATACTTTTCTAAATTTAGTGTCATGTAACATTACACATACCAGTAAAGTCAGCATCACCCACTCCAACAATGATAATGGACATAGGAAGTCTCGAAGCCTGCAAGCAATACAGACATGATGACAATATAAAGATCAGATTTGATGTGGTACAAATTTTAATGTAAACTGACAATACTTACATTAACAATAGCCTGTTGTGTTTGCTGCATGTCTGTGATCACCCCATCAGTGATGATTAGCAAAACAAAATACTGACTGCCATCTTGTATAGCCTGGGCAAATCTACAAGAAAATAAGCACTTGGAATAATTTGACTTTCAAAAGTCGCCATTTGTATTGCTTAATTGATATAAACGTGTCTGAAGAATTTGACCCCGTTTACATCTCACACTGAATTTGAAGTCTAAAACTTTATGAACCAAAAAAATTGACAGTAGATCATGTGTATACTTTTACTATATTTCTGAATTCCAAGAATATTGAATAATTTTAAAAATATGTTGCAATCATATGCATCGTACTTGTGAATTAAACAAAGGGAAATAAATCTAAAATATTTTCCTGCACTCCGGATTCTGTCATATCTGGCCAATTTTCATGGAACCAGCAGTGTCTGGTTTGGACAAATTATACTGTAACCTCCCTCTTACTTTCTTTGCAGGGGGTATAATAATTTAAACTGTTACTACAGGGTTACTCTGACAACAACATTGACTTAATTCATACAGACACCCTGGACATATGCTTCACCTAGCCACATGTTTCATATTTATAAAACACATAATTGATGACAAGGTGCAAGTTAATTAATTATACTTTTATGTTAAATACTTAAATCTGATTGGCTTAGAAGCATTGACCAATTTTTAATTTTACTCTCAGCATTAGCAACACACTTAGCAACAGGTAACATAAAGTCTTATACATGTAATTTTTTGTATAAGCGGTTTGCCGTAGAATTCTCAACACATCACTTGTGCACTTGAAAAGAGCTGAATAAACACAGTGTTAACAATTGCTTGATCCAAGTAAGATTGATTGCAAAAAAAAAAAAAAATAAAAGAAAAGTGTTTGTGAGCAGAGTAACAAACAAAAACACTTGAGAGGTTGATGAATCAATTTCGATGCTTTCTTATTGAGAAAAATGTAAGAGAAGCATTTAAATATCTGTTGAAATGAGTTCTGATTCACAACGACAATATCCTACCGACAATATCCGACTTTTTTAATTCATCAATCTGACATTCAGTATAATAAAAGAAATAGTGCATGTTTTGGAGGGTATGGTGTTGGTTGACAATAATTTCCTCTCAGGGTGTCAATTTCAATTATTACCCTCCAAAACATGCACTATTTCTATAAGAACACACACTTTTACCTGGCCACATGATTAATGACGGGGGAGAAGTTAGTGGGACCGTACAGTTGGACGTTCTTCAGTGAGTTGTAGTACGCCTGTAGGACTCCCTCCACTCCCTGACAGAACGGGTTTGAAGGGTTAAAATTCTACAATAGGTCATAAAAAAAGTTATCTTAGAATGGGGAACTGTTGCGTTTTTGTGATTAAAATGATAAAAACAATCTGGTGTAATTGTGACAGTAGTATTGCATCAATTAATACATATACATAATATAAATTCTAAAAATCTGTTATGTAAGCTAAGTCAACAGGCAAAGTTGACTACCATAAATCTGGAAATTTTTACTGTAGATAAATTTTTAGCAAATTTGACCATACATTGCAATCACAAAAATATTTTTCATAAAAAAAAAAATCAGCAACAAAAATGTAAACAAAAATCTTGCTGACAGCTGGTGTCTATTTTTAACCCAGTGAACAGGTGTTCGTAAGCAGTGGTCATTTTAAGAAACCTGTTTACGACAGATTGTAAATGAGATTTGATTTAATGTTATAAAAACTTGAAGCAGTTTATACGTTTTAAATATGTATTCTAATATTTTTATCCGACTATTGAACGGTGGCATAGTTCAATATTGTATGTGCATACATGATTTATTGTATGTACATGCACAACTTATACACTGTTATAAAAATTTTAAGCACTTTTTAATTTTAGCGCCAATGACAATTCGCAAAATTTTAAAACATAAAAATTAATCAACAGCTTTATGACCCAAACTCGCTAAAATAAATCATTGAAAAATTTCCAGATTTATGGTATCACCAGTATTTATATTAAAGATAGTACAACTTGTTTGATTTATAACACCAATTCAAGATACATTTACTGGTGCATATACACTTTAAATGAATTTTAATTTTGGTTTTCATGAATTGAATTCATGTGTTATCTAAATGAATCTGGATTTGATTATATAAAAAAAAGATTAAAACTAATCTGTTACCAATGCAAATTCATGGTGGACAGAGCCATCACTCATTCTTGCTCCAAATCCTAGGGCAGGGAACAGTTTGTCACTGAAAAAAGAATAATTCTGTATAGGAAATCTACCACACTGGAAATAGCTTGTCATTAAAAAAAAGAATAATTCTGTATAGCAAATCTACCACACTGGAAATAGCTTGTCATAAAAAAAAGAATAATTCTGTATAGCAAATCTACCACACTAGAAACAGCTTGTTAGTAAAAAAAGACTAATTCTGTACAGCAAATCTATCATGCAGGGCTCGACATTAACTTTTTATCTTACTTGTCCATTCGGACAAGTGACCAAGGGATTTACTTGTCCGAACTTCAACTTCACTTGTCCGAAAATTTTCCAATAAAGATCTAATACTGTCAACTTGAAAACTAAAATAAAGTCCATTACACATGACATGTGCTTGATCGATTCGTGATGTCATTGATATTTACAACAAACACATAAAACGAAATTTTATCTAGGCTTTCTGTCCTGACAACAACATAAATATCCACAAGTGAACCAAACTTCGTTAAGTTCGTACGTTCCATGCCTTTTCAGTAGTATGCAATTAGTGAACTTCGATCCCGAATCAATGTGAACTCAATTAGTAGCGATCCCTATCGGGATCGAAGTCCGGTTTTTATGTACAGCTTCCGTCTTGAAACTACCGATTATCTTTCACAGTCGTTCTTATTATTATTTAGAGACTCCTTTACATTAAAATACACTTGTCCAATCGGACAAGTGCCCAGCAATATTCACTTGTCCGTAATTTTTTTTCACTGGTACCGGGCAAGCGGACAAGCGTTAATGTCGAGCCCTGTCATGCAGATAAAGTTAAACAGGGAAAGTACTAGAGTGCATGTAAAATGTTAACAAACATCTAAACATTAAATTCTCAGAATAAGAAAAAACAAGATGTGTTTGTGAAACACTGATGCCCCCGTATGGCAGCTTATGGCGAAGGTTAAAGTTTCTTCAAATGCAAGTCAAAATCCAGACCAAAAGATAAAAAATGTTGATACCCAAAGAAAGGTCTTGTCTCGAGGAATACACCTGTGAAATTTGAAAGACCTAGATACAACTGTTCAAAAGTTATGGTGAAGGTTAAAGTTTTTTAAATAAAAGTCAAACGTCAAGGTCAAGGTCAAAGTGGTTGGTATCCAAAGGAAGATCTTGTCACAAGGATTACATATGTGAAGTATGAAAGCCCTAGCACCAACCATTCAAAAGTTATGGCCAAGGTTAAAGTTTTTCAAAAGTAGGTCAAACTCCTAGGTCAAGGTCAAAGGGTCAAAGAGGTTGGTATCCAAAGGAAGGTCTTGTCAAAAGGATTACAAATGTGAAGTATGAAAGCCCTAGCATCAACCATTCAAAAGTTATGCCCAAGGTTAATGTTTTTCAAAAGTAGGTCAAACTCCAAGGTCAAGGTCAAAGGGTCAAAGTGGTTGATATCCAGAGGAAGGTCTTGTCACAAGGAATACACATGTGAAGTTTGAAACCCTAAGCACCAACTGTTCAAAAGTTATGGCCAAGGTTAAAGTTTTTCAAAAGTAGGTCAAACTCCAAGGTCAAGGTCAAAAGGTCAAAGTTGTTGGTATCCAAAGGAAGGCCTTGTCACAAGGAATACACACGTGAAGTTTGAAACCCTTAGCACCAACTGTTCAAAAGTTATGGCCAAGGTTAAAGTTTTTCAAAAGTAGGTCAAACTCCAAGGTCAAGGTCAAAGGGTCAGAGTGGTTGATATCCAGAGGAAGGTCTTGTCACAAGGAATACACATGTGAAGTTTGAAACCCTAAGCACCAACTGTTCAAAAGTTATGGCCAAGGTTAAAGTTTTTCAAAAGTAGGTCAAACTCCAAGGTCAAGGTCAAAAGGTCAAAGTTGTTGGTATCCAAAGGAAGGCCTTGTCACAAGGAATACACACGTGAAGTTTGAAACCCTAAGCACCAACTGTTCAAAAGTTATGGCCAAGGTTAAAGTTTTTCAAAAGTAGGTCAAACTCCAAGGTCAAGGTCAAAAGGTCAAAGTTGTTGGTATCCAAAGGAAGACCTTGTCACAAAGAATACACATGTGAAGTATGAAACCCCAAGCACCAACTGTTCAGAAGTTATGGCCAAGGTTAAAGTCTCATAAAATTTTGCAAAAGTGGGTCAAACTCCAAGGTCAAAAGGTCAAATATGATGGTACCCAAAGAAAGGTCTTGTCACAAGGAATACACATGTGAAATATGAAAGTCATAGCTCCAACCAATCAAAAGTTATGGGCAAGGTTAAAGTTGACAACAGACAGACAGACAAACAGACAAACGGACAAACAGACAAATGGACAAACAGACAAACAGATAAACAGACAAACAGACAGACAGGACAAAAACAATATACCCCCAGGATCTTTCGATCCGGGGGCATAAAAAATTTTTTGTTTCCGTACCTATCATAGTCCTGGATGATGTTCCCCACTGCTTGAATAGCCGCAGCATATTGGTTTGGAGTTCCATACGGGTTCAGGTAATGCAGAGATGAGGGGGAAGACGGGTTTCCATTAGAAGCAGTGAAATCTATAGCTACTGTGAAGTTCATTTCAGTGCTACTAAAATCAATCAAGCCTTTTTTAATTTTCTCTGTTTCAAATGCTTTCAGTACTTGACATTTGTACCTTTGTATAAGTGTACATGTAGGTATTGAATCATGAATAAAAGTACCTTAATTTTTTTTATTTATCTCATTTAGATTACCTGCAAGTTAAATATTTAGAATAAATCCACTCAAACACACAAAAACCAAAAACAAAATCTAGATAATCTTCCTTCTTATAAAATTGGTGTAAAACTCCATAGTTATTGAAATTTTGCAAAGAATAGAAATAGTATTTTATCATCAGTTATAACAATTTTTTATGTTGCTACTGACCCACTCTGTATGTAATCCAGAAAGGAAAAGATCTGCTCTGATTTATAACTCAATAATAGCACCTACAAAAAAAAAAAAAGATTTAGGCATTTAGGTAAGACAGTGACAACATTCATCAAAAGAAAAGGAATAAGTATTGAAGATCTAGATAAATTGATATCAGCAATAGGTCATTAACAAATATAAAATATTCATGAGTTAAGCTTCATAATTATGCACGTAAATCATTATTTTGTATTATTTTACTGTCAGTAAGGAATATTTACAGTAATTAATTTGGATGATCTGCATTTCAAGTGAGACAACTAGAATCCTTTCATACAAATACATGTATCTTTTGCTCTGTTGAAATTTGGATGATCTGCATTTCAAGTGAGACAACTAGAATCCTTTCATACAAATACATGTATCTTATGCTCTGTTGAAATCGTACATTATGTTAAGATGATTATATACAAGTTTCCTTAAAGTATGTGGTTTACCTAAGGAATTGTATAATTCACAAGGTGACTGGAAATATCTAATTATGCAATACAGTTCCCTAGGAAACAGAGTCAGATTGGAAATTTGTGTGTATAGAAATTGTTCTTGCAAGTTACCTCCCCTGAATCTTTATATTTCTTTTTCTTTGCCTGTTTCTTTGGGTGTATAACCTAACAAATAAAAGAAAAAATCTTTTCATCTGGCATGTTCAAAATAATTGTATAAATATGGCCATAAATACTCTCAAGATCAATGATTCACTTCAAAATTTATAAACTGAGGAAGAGATACACAAAGAAAATGTCATGTTTTTTTTCTTTCCCATATACAAGATCTGACAATATTGGTGAATATCTTTTGATATATGTATTTAAGTCTCCAAATTACATATTCCATATCCAAATGTCAAGCAACTTTGTGGTACAGAAGACTTTCAATAACTTACCAGAAAAACATTAGAAGAACAAGGACCCCTTGACAATTCTCGTAGATTTGTTGTAAATTCTCCAATTAAATCATGCCTTAAAATAAATACAGAAATAAACAAATGTGAAATTTATGTTGAACAAGTTTCATCAACTTTCAGAAGTTGATTTTTACTTTGTTTTATAGAACGCTGTTGTACCATGGAATATATTGTTTGTGGATTATTTCAATGCATGTACATAGGTGTATGCGATGTAACATTATAGTCTATAAATTTCCTCATAATTACCGGTAAGTTTAAGAACTTCACTCTTTCATGATAAAAACTCTATTAAGTTATTTTCTGATTAATCCAGGCAGTTAATTCACATAAGAGAAGATATAAACTGATTGAAAAACTTTGTACATACCCTCCATCTTTGTCCCAGTCATAACATTCAAACTTAATGCTCCTAAATGTAAAAAAAAAAAAATACAGATAAGGTAATTTCATAAAAGCCAGCAAAATGACTGTTTAAATACCCATGCTGAAATTTTAAAACTCGGATACAACTGTACACTTCATTTTCAAATTTCAAATTTCTATCTTCTAATTTTTTTTTTTAGTTACGAAAAAATAAAAATTAATTTAATGTTCCTGGAAGATTTGTTTACATCTTTAATGAAGCTACAAAGCATGTGAAACACATTCCTTATAACACTCTAGTTATAATGAAAGGAACCTATTATGAAGTCAAATTCAAATCCCCTAGGGTGAATGTTTTCTGCACCTTCTTTGATGAGTACAATCACAAACCTACCTGTCATAATCTCCATTACACAATGCCCTGGACATGATTGTAAAAGGTTTCCACGTAGGATTTAATGTCTTCATGATGACTTCTGTTCTATGTACCACAGTGTAGCTACAATATCAGGGAGAAATTCAAAAGTCTGTACAAAGTACATACTTAATTCTATTGTAGCAGAATCATGCAAAGAAGAGAATGATTAAGACAGAGCAGCCTTGGTATGGACAAACTTTGTATATGATTTGACATTGTACATGTATATGCATTTCTTGGCATTTGAAACTTAGAAACTAACGAAACAATAAGATTAAGAGGATGTATTCAAATTTAAACAAATTACATTTCTCTGACAATTAAATTGTAAAATGATATGTTATAAAAATTGTTGTGATGCTAGATATCTGCTAAGCATTGTTATGTCTTTCTCCTTCAACTCAGATTTACATTGAAAACTTCGTAGACTTCCCTGTATCTTGGATAACTTGTTTTTGGAAGGGAGGGGGAGGGATCAGATATAACTGCCATCTTCATTCAACTGTGGGTAGGGGGTCAGTTAAGCTCACCTGCCATCTTCATTAACTCAGGATGACTATAAATACTTAGAAAGGGTAAATTTGGCTCACCCGCCATCTTCTTTAACTAAGGGTAACTGTAAATAAGGGACAGTTTAGCTCACCTGCCATCTTTATCTACTCAGGATTACTGTAAATAAGGGTCAGTTAAGCTCATCTGCCATCATCATTCAATCAGGAAAACTGTAAATAAGGGACAGTTTAGCTCACCTGCCATCTTCATTTACTCGGGATAACTGTAAATAAGGGTCAGATTTTCCGAAGAAATCCTTCTTATCCAGATGACTGGCTCGGAAATGAAGAGTTATCTCCTCCTGAATCCACAAACAAGATGAAAGTAACTTAAAAATTATGTGTGACTGAGAACTAAGTTAAATTTGTACATTATCAAATTTAACACACTTTCAGTACAAGTACTATAAATATAGCTTATTTTTGATATTTTTTTTTAAATATAAATGAAGACAAATTTTATGTTGTCATTTTTGTTGAGATACAAATGAAGTTGAAACTGAAAAGGGGCTACAAGTAACAGGAACACTACAATATCTCTGGCAGTGATTAAATCAACAAACCTTGCAATTGCTAAGCTCTTCTCCTCTGACTGTAAAACAAACAAACATACACACAGGTCAGCAACAAATATTAAGGGCTGCAACATGCTGAGTTTACATTTAATATACCATATACTGACACAGGTAATATAGTCATAAAGGTAAGAACTGGGCTGCAAAACATGGACAAGGCTTTATTAATTCTAACTAATACTTTGTACTTGTGAAATGCTATCTTCTCCTGAATACTGCCATGAACATTAATATCTATTCTGCCATTTTTTTTATTAAATATTGATGAAGTGGATTTATGATATACATTTTTGTAAATAATAAATAATGCAGTTCTACGTACAACACATCATTCCTGAAAACTTCCATGAAATATATGCTTTTCTTAAAAAAAAGTATATGCATTTGGGAACTAATTGTAATAATTAAATTTCATCTGCCTATAAAGATCTAACTTACTTACCTAACAATTTAGCCATACTAGTATCTAGAACTTACACAATTCCCATACAATACAGCAAGTCAATATTACATGTATATGCAGATATCTATAGTAATTCTGCAACATGTATGTTTTCAAAGCAGTATCTTTCTGATACATGTACACCATACATGTAGGAACACAGAGCAACACACACTAAGACACATTTATACTCTGAATTTTCAAAAAATATTTTCAAGCATCATGAAACACACAAAAGCTCAATACAATTATGGTGCTTTACCTATTATTGTCCCATTCTTTTTCCTAGAACCCCTGTAAAAAAAAATTACAAAATTTTGTATATTAATTTTTACTGGGTAGTCATTTTTGTTTATACATGTACATTACTGTTCTCAAAAATTCTAGATATCCGTGTTCGAGATACCGAAGTTCAACTGTATTTTATTTTTCCATTTTCAGAAACCTTTTAATTTTATATTTGGTAAATAAAATATTCAACCTAAAATATTCAAATATCAGAAAGAAAAGTGTAGGTTTACTGCAAAGGCTTTTCTAATTTTCCTCCAGGTGCCCCAACAATTTCTCCAAGGCTACACTCCATCCTTCCAATAAAATCCTATAGCAGAGAGTAATCAATAAATGAAATATTCATAGCAAACATATGTCTGATTATTGATGTTTACCAATATTTCATAAATTCTAAAAGTGGATATGCTTGGAGTATCATAATGATTTTTTTTTTTTTTGTAAATGTTATTTAAATATTCCTTATTCTTTCTTGAAACCACAAATATTTATACATGTATATATGCATATTATAATCACACAGTGAAGATCTAAGTTTCCATATTTTTTTCCCATCCCAAATCATCACCTATGTAATTAATGATTGATTCACTTACATGATTTTTCAAATTATGAGAAGGAGAATCTACATCATAGCTGAAAAAAAAAATTCAGATGTTGATTTACAAGGAAACACTTCAAAACACATAAATAAAAAATGCATTTCACATTTAAATACCCATATGTATAAAATATACAATTTTTTGTTATAAATTGCATTAAATTTTAGTCACATTTACTCACATTTCAAATTTAATGCTCTGTAATTCTTCAAAGAGGTAGGTAAGTGTAAATTTCTTGGCAAAGTTTGGATTGAGCTGGTTATCAATGGTCTCTGTTCTTCCAACCTGATTTCAAATCCATTTTTAATGATTATATACTATGATTCATTGACAAGCATTAGTTATCAAAATAATGATTACACGTTAGATGATTCAAGCACTAGTTATCAAAATACAGTTGCACAATAAGGTACCTTTATCTCTGTAATGGTATCAATTATAACATGCATGGTAAAATTTATCATTGAATAAAATTATACAAATTTCATGAATATTGAAGTAAACAGGTTTTGTTTCTTTTCAAAAAATATACTAACCTCATAGTATGAGTTGGTTTTTATATCTTTCATGAACAAAACACACATTGGGTCTGATTTGGAAAAAACATCCAAGTCTGCTAAGTTTCTAAAAATACATATAAATGAAGTACAACAACTAAATCATTCACAGGAAAGAATTTTAGTAGTAAATTAATAAAAATATAAGAGAAAGGGTTAAAGTATTGGATAAACTGAAGACTCAAAACCTGGACCTACTGTACCATGGGGATAGAACCCTGGACTAGCTGTGACCAATTCTGACTATTTACTATCATATAATTAACCAAACTAATTATCAGTATTCTGTTATATTGAATTAAGAGTTCCTTGTTTTGTTCACTTTAGATTTTCCATTCTGAAAACTCATGACATCTGCATACACTCTACTTTTCAGCATTGTACAAGTAAATAAATATAAAATGTATAAGAGTGTAATTTTAGCAACACGTTAAGTACCAAGCCAGGTAAATTGTTTTTTAAAACAATTCTTTGCTAAAAGTCTTTCAATGGCTTTAAACAATAATTTTTACAATAAAGCTAAAAAACAGTGCACATAAATTTGAATAAATGACCTGATCACACTTTCATGTTATTGCATATAATTAACAGTGATATTGAATGATACATGTACATGGTTGGGTATATAATAATTAGTTAAAACTTCTGACCTGCACTGTACACTGATTTCCACCTGGGTAGCGGGGACAACGGCAGTGCCTGCCTGAAATCCCCCTGGGGTTGTTGTCATTATGACGTGCTGAAAATGAGTGAGAACAAATTATTCCAACCTCATGTATATGCAAATTTCAATTGTTTTACTAGAATCCCCTGAACTTGTTTTTTCTTTTCCTTTTTTTTTTTTTTTTTATAGTTTACTTGAATCAACATATCAAAACTGTCAGGGGGCTAAATTGTTTCAGAAACGCCAACCTTTCAATGAATGGTACTTGATATACTAATGGATTGAAAAAAAATTACATTCACAATTTTCACGATTTACCATTTTACGCTGGAATTATATAAACCTACAGTGACTTACAGTATATGTATGTCCTAATCCTTTATCATAGATGAGATACAGTAGTTAGCATTAATCATTAATTAGTATTATCAGACTCCTTGATCTGTTTCCTTAAAGCTATTGGTAATTCGGAGAGTTTATAATTACACCTTCATGCATTATATCAATGTTACAGGAAAGGAGAAAATGTATGGCTGGATGGGGTATCGAACCAAGAACCCCTGCATAACTAGTCAGGCACTCTACCAACTGAGCTACCGAGGCCAATATCCATGGCCCAAACCATTACATCGAAATAGGATCTCAAGCCTTATGACATCGTTCTCTGGATAATCCACTGGCTTAAATTATCTAATAGCTTAATTTATTTCTACAATCTACAGCTGTAAATCTATTAACTATACTATATAATTAAACAGCCTAATCTTCCAGAACAGATGTAGAACATGTATATCACTGTATATTATGTTAGCCTGTTTAAGTTGGGTCCCTTTCCCCATATGGGATATTATAGCCCTTTTGGATTATAGTATTCCATGGGATATATATTTACAGGGAAAAAAAATCAGCTTGGAATATTGTAACACAACTGCATAAAAATACATCAAATGCAAAATCTTTTGGTAGTTGTTTTATTTATTTAGGACACTGATCCCACTGAAGATCCAAAACTTTTTGGGGATCAATATGATATCAATCTGAAAAATGGAAGGGATAAGGTAATTATTTTTATCTTCATTTTTAGCAATGTTTATTAACATTTCATTTCAGATATTATAACCCAAATGAGCTATTATATTATCCCATTGGAAAAGTGGTCCAACCCGCAACTTCACAGAATATATAGAAAATTTGAAAAAAAGGGTGGGGCACTTTGTGACTTACTAGATTTGCCTTTCAGAGATTTATATATTGTTTACAAAACAAATTGGGGGTTAATTACAAAGCTTGATCGAATACACATAAAAAAAAATTCTATGCGGGTCACATTCATTAAAAAAGAAATAAGAAGTCTTCTGCATTGGACAAACTGGGAAACCAAATGCAACACGGGGTGCTGTGAAGAGACCGAGACTTCGTTTGAATGGGGAAAAATCATCTCTAAGAGCTTGGTGGCCGTAAATTATCTAAAAAAGCTCCAATTCAATTTATACTCGCACATTTTTTAAAAATGGTGTATGTAATATTCGGAAATTTGTGCATGTTGTACAATCAAAATATTACAAAATCGTTTGTCATTCAAAACACACGTTATATAGAAAAATATAACACATACAAATGTTTATTCTACTCACTTTGGCCTTTTCTGAAGGCTTTAGTTTATAAGTCAATATTATGACAGGTCCTCAACAGTCAACTTTTGAATTAATCAACTTGTAAACAACATTTCAGACAAGCTAATTATTCTTTACTTTGTAAATCCCGATCCCGATGATAATTTGGTTTGCTCTCTATCCAGAGTTGTCTTCCGCTACGCTCCAAAATAACGTGGGAAGCTGTAGCGGGAACGACAGCTCTGGATAGAGAATGCAAAAAATAAAATAAAATGAAATAAATAAATAAATAAATAAATAGTACACTTTTAAAATCCGGAAAGGGGGAGGCATAATATGAGGAAAACCTGAATCTTTTCCTGTGCCAGGAAGTTTTCACACAATTAAGTTTCATCTTTTCGCTAGTGTACGACAAACACCATACAGACGGTCGACGCGTGAAAACTGACGAAAATAATAAGTCACCTAAGTGACTCAGGTAACCTGAAAATTATGCTGTAAACCACTATATTATTTTCGTGTAGTTACGCAAGACAATTGTTCGCAAAATTTTCATTTTGTTGTAAATTGGTATTGTTAAGGATAATATACAACAATAACCACATATCGTGAAAATTTTGTCTCGCTTATGACTTCCCGAATAGCTGTGTAAATAAGTTAATATAGTGATCTACAGTACGTACCATCTCTTCGTAGCAAAATAAAAATGCTGCATTAATAAGAATTACAAGTTTACGTATTTTTGACAACTAGATGAAATCCCGCGCAAGCGCGGGGAATTGAATTTATACCACTACCGACAGAAAATATATTGTAGTTCTCTACTGACAGCCTACAGGCTTATAGCAGGAACAAATACTTTGTTCAAAATCCCGCATGAAGTAGATTTACCTATCCCCCCCCCCACCCCCACCCCAACCCCCCGTTTTTGTGTTTGTTTTATTTTTTTTTAAAACTTGAATAATAGCAATTTCATTAATTGACGTTTATTGTGAAACCTGTTATACTATGTTATGGATATTGTACTTCAGATGCTCTTATTTCATTTCTGTCAAGGATAAAAGCAAGAATGTGCACATTTTACTAATAAATTGATTGGGGGGGGGGTAAAAATTCACAGGTACTTGGGTCTTGGTTTATAAATATGTTTGTACCTTATTGATATGTAAAAATGTACTTTACTTTTTTACCTATCAATAAGGTACATGTACATACATATTTATAAACCAAGAACCAAGTACCTGTGAAAAAATTAGCTTTTAACGCCCTATGAATAGGCTGAGTATTTGATACAAAAGACTAAGCTGCAATAATGTAGCCCTCTCCGATTATTTTTTTATCTGATATTTTCTGGCCTCTCTCTCTCTCTGCCCCCCCCCCCCTTCTCAAAAAAAGGAGAGGGTTACATTATTGCAGCTATAAAAGATTGTATTCAGAAATGAACTGTGCATTGATTAAAGCGCAAAATTTTACATGAACAATACCTTATTCATTAATTTTCTCTTTTCA